>NC_057805.1:401108301-401443230 GCF_018294505.1 Triticum aestivum
CCGCAGATCCGCGTCGTTGACACCATCCTTAACCCAACCACCGGAGCAGCTTCACCTACGCCCTCGTCCACGGCCACAGATCCGCTTCGCCCACACCGTAGTCCACCCTACCGGAGCCGCTCCACAAACACCCTACTCGACGGTTCTAGATCTCCTTACCGGACCCCGACAGCCAGCGTAGCGTCATCACCGTCGACGTTTCTAACCTGATTCCCACCGTCTGGAGAGATAACAAGCACCCGCCACGGCCTAGGTACTTGTCACCTTTAAACCCATCCAGCATCACCTGCCCGATGTAATTCAAATATACTAACCGGTCACTGTTACCTGTTATGCAGCTGGCAAAAACTACAAGGACGATGTTTCTTCTGGATCTAACAGCTTGGCCAACCAAGATCCTGGACTGAGGCATTGCTATGATCTTGTAAGCGCGTCTCTCTCTCTCTTGTATTGTTCTGTGCCTGCCAGCATGCTTTGCTAGGATTTTCGACCAGTAATCCCTTTGTGCAGAGAATGATTTCTACTACTGGCTGCTAAATTAGATATGTAGATGTCATACATGATACTACCTCGTACCTCCGTTCCTAAATATAAGTCTTTCTAGAGATTCCACTATAGGCTACATACGGAGCAAAATGAGTGAATCTACACTCGAAAATGCATCTATATACATCTGTATGTGGTCCATACTGGAATCTCTACAAAGACATTTATTTAGGAACAGGGGCAGTACATTACGCAAAATCGTAGGTGGCATGTAGGAATTCCAGTGCACTACATTAGGCTCCCTTAGAGTGCCTGCTAGTCCAGCATACAGAGTCATGGCTAGTTTATGGTACGCACACAATCGTTAATTGGTGGTTTAAATATGCGCAAGGGATATGCAATGTAGTATCATGTAGAGATGTCTGAAATTAGCCGTGTCAACTTGCAGATAGGGTTACACAATGAAATAGTACAAGATGTATGTGGCAATTTCATGGAACATCGCAAAAAAAGGAGAGGCAGCGGTGAGCCTATACAGTGTGCTATGGTACGTCACTCCTCCATTGCAATCATCGTGACATGTTATTTGTATGCCAGTTCTATTAGCCAAGTTTCTTAGGGACAGTTATTACGAGTTATCCTAAGAAAATAAGCACCTGTGAATATAAGCTCCATGTAATAAGCCAACCAGTTCTTTTCATTGCATTTTCAGCTTATCTTTGGTATGATCAGTGGAAAGTCTAGATTGCATTATATTTTTTTCATTTTGCTGCCCATATGGAAATTAATTTGACTTGCAAACATCACAAATTGAACCCAGTGCAGTAATTAATATGATAGGAAAACAGACCATCACTATTTGCTCAAAATGCAAATACAAAGATACCATCTACTTGGCACAATCTACTTTGGTCAATGTTTTCCATAGAGATCCCATTGCCTAATTTAAACGAAGAACGCATGACCCACATTTAAATGAAGAACAATTATTTATTGAAATTCGATGGTCCAAGTGGTTGGTTATTATCGTATAGCAGCACCACCTGAAAGCATCATATAGCAGCAGTAGCAGCTCATAGCAACTCATCATACAGCAACAGCAGTCTGCAATTCATCATATACCAGCAGCAGCTCATAGCAATTCATCATATAGCAGCAGCAGGAGCAGCTCATAGCAATTCATCATATAGCAGCAGCAGGAGCAGCTTGTAGCAACTCATCATATAGCAGCAGCAGCAGCTCATAGCAATTCATCATATAGCAGCAGCTGCTCATAGCAACTCATCATACAGCAGGAGCAGCTCATAGCAATTCATCATATAGCAGCAGGAGGAGCAGCTCATAGCAATGCATCATATAGCAGCAGCAAAAGCAGCTCATAGCAATTCATCGTATAGTGGATCAGAATGAAAATTTGGCAAAAAATCAGAGGAGATCCTCACCTTGTTGGATGAGCTCATCCTTCAACAGCACCTCAAGGCCATGGCCTGGGAGGAGGGGAGGGGGAATAAGGTGCCTTCTGCCGCAGTGTGGCATCAGCCGTAGTTGTGCAGCGCCCGCCGGAGTAGTGCGTTGGACGAACCACAGTGGAGTAGCTGCTGGAGACCATGAGAATGAGGGGTGGCGCCAGAGGGAGGAGCAGCCAGGGAGATTTGCCCCTACCCGCCGGCCATGTAGCCTAGCTGGACATAGCATCGTCGAGGACCAGGCCAGATGGGACCAGTGGCGACGGCTCGCTGGAGGAACCCCAGTGCTGCAGGCAGGGGATCGAGGTAGAGGGAAAGGGGAGAGGAGATGCAAGCGGGCAGGGCAATGAATGCTTGCGTGTTTGTTTTTACTTGAGGGTCAGGTGTGACACGGGCGTCAGCAGTTGCATTTTGAGTATAGTATAGGCAGACAACAGAGTCATTTCACTATTCCCCTTCCCTTCAATTTTTAGTGAGGTTCTACCCGAAACACCCCCCTCCAAAGCGAAATTAGTTAAGCCCAAGCCCATAACTCAAAAATGACTTCTTTACATCTTTTACGGCTTATTTTGACAATATTCCCTGAAAAGGCGGAATCGAACTGGCCCTTAACCTGCAATTCAATTGTGCGTGCAATGATGAATCACTCCTGCCTGCTATCTGTACATTTAGGCATCATCATACATGGCATAACCTAATACATGTGCATTCCATTGTAGAATCTGGAATATGCAATGTTTATGTTAGTTCATACGTTGCACATGATGTTTAAATGCCCCTTAAATCTGGTCAGTCAAGTGATGGTCTTTAAGCCTCCTTCTTTGCTTCTTTTCTTGATATGTAAGATTTGCTCACACATCTGTTCAATTGCTTGTTTGCATTAGCCAGCCATACTAGGACTGTTTGCTTTGATTACTTGTTGTTCTTGACCTAACACTCTAACAGAGCTTGTCAACGATTTAAACACTAAGGGCTGCTATAGTGGGGCCTTGTCTAACTCATAGGTGACATAAAGGTTTGGCTGTACACTACAGTAGGCTCTCCAAGAGTACCTGGAGATCCAGTTCGAAGGCATGCCTAGTTTTTACATAGTGCAGACATAGTAAATGCTCATTTCATTGTGTGCAAGTGCAAGAGATGCGGCATGTTTCATTATGTGGTGTTGTTTTGTTATAATCTCATCCTTTTGTGTTCACAGACTGGAAAGTATGCATATTTATCTTCCAAGGAGACGAGTAACTAGTTTGTGTCACCTTGCAGAGGGGGTGCAATGAAGATAAGATTGAGGATTTCCAAGTACAAGATGTTAGGAAGGAGCCTTGCAAGAGAAGTAGGAGCTGCGCTGAGCCTCTTCAACCTGCTAAGGTAAGTCACTGTATGCAACTCAATAGTTCAATTCCTTGTTTGTTTCAGGCATAGTTAATTTTCTCTTTTCAATTGCTTTATTTCTCCTCAGTTAATGAGATGCCCAAATAATCATGTCTGATGTTCGGTACTTGTATCACTATTAGTTGACGTAATTAAAGGCCTTACCATTTAATTACTCTGCCGAAGTGTGCCTGAAGCTTTGAAGTCTATTAACCAACTATTATTGCATGAGGCTCACAATCTAGTTTATACTACGCTAATGATTGCATAGTTTTGCCTGCTGTAGTATGTTTGTATGAAACCCTCTGCTGTTCATTATGCTCCCTAAGACTTTAATTGAGGCACAGAATGGCCAACTGCTTGCTTACTTATACGCAACGTGCTGTCTAAATTTGTAACTTGTCTGTGTTTTCGATTGGGCCCCAACATCATGCTCCTCTGGTGAGCTAAGAGGGATTTCTGTATGCAGGCTGCACAGACTATCTTTTTTATAACTTTTAAAATATCACCTGCTTATGCTTCATGACGTGTAACATTTTTTTTTAAAGTGACGTGTAACATTATTGTTAGTCTCGTTTTGCCATGTAGTACAAAATAGTGTCTTGTTCGCTTCACTGTTGTAACTATATTTTTGCCCTAGTCATGTGTACTTACAGAAACATTTCAGGATGAAGTGACATCAACACAAAGATCTGCGAGCAGTGCGGCATGGCCATTACCGAATGATTATGGATTGGAATTGGAATGTGTTGATGTTCTCGAGCATCAACTAGAGGTGGCAAGACAACGTGTACATGATTGTCAACGTATAATCAACAAGTTGAGACTGGACATGCAGGTATTAGATGCAGGAGTCAAAAAAATGAAACAAGACATTGAGGTAACCATGAAGGAATTGGAGATTTTGCAGACTGAAATTTGTGCTATCTGAATCCGGCCAATCCTATTTTTTGAAGAGATTATAGTTCAAATGGAGTTAAGTTGATGCGCGTCCATGATGTATGAGCTGTATTTGCCTAGTGTATGTAATTTGTTGTTTGTGTATGCTTTATTATCACCTGTGCCGAACCATAATGCCCAGTGAGTATAATCGGCTGTAATTTGTTTATTGTATAGTGTAGGATTATTCTACCTTTCTATGCAAACGGGGCCAACTCGCCCGACCATGGCCCTTCACAGGCCGTCGGATCCATGGGCCTTCTACATCTCGTAGGATCCATGGGCCTTCTACGTCTCGTAGGATCCATGGGCCTTCTACGTCTCGTAGGATCCATGGGCCTTTTATGTCTCGTAGGATCCATGGGCCGCCGACTCATTTATGGGTCTTATACGGGCCTTTAATGGGCCGTAGACGGGCCTTTAATGGAAATCGTATGTTTTATGGGCTGACCATAATGGGTCGTTAATAGGCCGTATTTGGTGATGCTATGAAAATGGCCCAACAGACTAACGGTCCACAAACGGGCCGACTGTAACGACGGGCTGAATTTGGCCCACAAGCAGAAAATGACAGTAACGGGCCGTAAGTAACTGAATGCTGCAAATGAGCCCAAGAATAATGGGCCCTCAGAAGGCCGAAAGTTAACTTGGGCTGGAAACGGCCCAACGGAATAACGGACCGTTAATGGGTATAAAGTGATACACTGTTCATTACGGGCCAGTTTCACCACGGGCCGTTAATGGGTGTAAAGTAATACACTGTTCATTACGGGCCAGTTTCAGCACGGGCCGCTAATGGGCCAAGAGTTACAAAGGGCCTCATATGGGCCGAAAGACGTCATGGGCTATACATGGGCCAAAAGTGAAAACAGACTGGAATCATATTGGATGGCCCAGATGACGCTACTGGGCCTAATTCGGATAGGGCGTAATGGGCCTTGGGTTAGCGGGCTGTAAATGGGCTATATGCGAACATGCCGTTAATAGGCTTTCCATGGGCCGGCCCGCCAGCTTTTGACCAAGTCAAACGCGCCGGCCTTTTCACAGGAATGGGCCACTGTTGGGCCGTGCCACGTGTCGACGTATCATAGGCGCCTTCTGTCCAGTGAGTGGATGACATCTGTCCCAACGATGAGCCGACACGTGTTTCCTCTAGCCAATGATGATTTTACACGTGGAAAATCCCCATTGGTCGGGGCTGTTAACGGGTTATCGGATCCAAAACCCGACCCGATAGCTTAACGGCGTTCCGTTACGGTGGATGCCACGTGTCGGTCACCCTTGACGAAAGCACTTCTGTGACGCGCGATTTATCGTCATGGAAGTGGACACTTCCGTGATGATAATTTTGGTAATGTCATGGAACACTTCTATGACAGCACAGGTATGACTATCTTGATTCTGTCATAAATTTGTCATGGATGTACATGCATGACAAAAAACGCGACCTACTGTGACAAACACGTATCATCACTGAAGTGTATTTTTTTGTAGTGCATGGTTGTTTTGATAACATGTTGTTATTTGAGATATCTTATTATTGCTCGCTAGCTGATTATGTCATTGCTATGAGTTAATATAATTTTTAAGAGTTATTGTCGGCATGGTTAGTTATAATGTTGGCTGAAAACCTGGGTGTTGTTTAAGCTTATTTATGCAAACAAGAGCAAAAGATTTTGTAAATGTTTTTCTTTTTCACTTTCAGTTTATCAACTGAATTGCTTGAGGACGAGCAAAGGTTTAAGCTTGGGGGACTTGATACGTCTCCAATGTATCTACTTTTCCTAACGTTTTTCCTCTTGTTTTGGACTCTAATTTGCATGATTTGAATGAAACTAACCCCGGACTGACGCTATTTTCAGCAGAACTATCATGGTGTTGTTTTTGTGCAGAAATAAAAGTTCTCGGAATGGAACGAAACTTTGCGAGGATTTTGTATATCAATAAAGAGAATTTCTGGAGACAAGAACCACCGGAGGGGGGCACCTGGGTGGGCACAACCCACCAGGGTGCGCCTAGGTGGGTTGTCCCCACCTGGTGGCCCCGCAGACCCTGAAACCGACGCTATAAAATCACATATTTCCAGAAAAATACCAGGGAGAAAGAATTATCACGTTCCACGAGACGGAGTCGCCGTCCTTACTGATCAACCATGTGCAGTGTATTGTAGCCAACTAGCCATTTACCACAATATACTCAGGTAGCTCTAATTTTTGGTCTGGTGTGCAACCTTGCATGCTTCCCCATTATACAAAGCTTATCTATCATTTAAAAAGCCTGATTAGCTACTGGGTTTGCGCAATGGAACGAAATTGGGATTAAAAGGTTGCACGGGAATAGTGGATTCTTAAAAAAGAAAAAAACTTGATGAGCTACATCTCTGTACACAATGAAATTAAATTGGGATTAAAAGGTTGCTCGAAACACTAAAGGTTCAAGGGAACAAAGGCATCTAGCAAAGTTTTGTGGCTTGTGCGGGAGAAAAAGAGACATGGGGAGGACGCGCAATAGAATGAGAATGATAAAAGACAGTCATTTGGGCGCTCAGAATTAGACAATCACACTAACACCACGTGAAGTCTAACCAAGTGGTTAGACGGGTACTTGTAATAGATGTTTGGAGTTGATGGACGACGTCAAGACATACATAGAGAGTGCACGAAAAAATAGTTAATGGTTATTTTGGCAAGTTGCATGTGCATGAAGACCTAGTGGAAGTATGTGCATGAAAAATAGTGGGAAAAGGTGTTTACATGATGCACCTACTTGATGATGTGGATAGGATGCATGTCAACATAAATAAGATAGTGGTGGTAAATTCATCTGGCCCAATGTTGAGTAAATCATTCTTCTCACCGATCAACCATGTGTAGTGTACTGCAACCATAATATACCCGGCTAGCTCTAATTATTGCTTTGGTGCACAACCATGCATGCTTCTCCATTAGGTAAAGCTTATTTGTGTCATTAAAAAGCATGATTAGCTACCTGGGTGTATCCAATGGAATGAAATTGGGATTAAAAGGTTGCCTGGGAATAGTGGATTCCTAAAAAGGAAAAAAAACTTGATGAGCTACTGAAACCCACAAGTATAGGGGATCGCAACAGTTTTCGAGGGTAGAGTATTCAACCCAAATTTATAGATTCGACACAAGGGGAGCCAAAGAATATTTGTAAGTATTAGCAGCTGAGTTGTCAATTCAACCACACCTGGAGATTAATTATCAGCAGCAAAGTGATCAGTAGCAAAGTAGTATGATAGTTTTGATGATAGTAGCAGCAGCAATGGTAACGGTAACAGTGATAGCAGTAGTTTTGTGACAAGTGCAAAAGTAACGATAGCAGTAGTAACTTAGCAAGAACAATATAAGATAAATTCGTAGGCATTGGATTGGTGATTTGTTGGATGATATTCATCATGTGACAGTCATAACCTAGGGCGATACGGCACTAGCTCCAGTTCATAAATATAATGTAGGCATGTATTCCGTAAATAGTCATACGTGCTTATGGAAAGAACTTGCATGGCATCTTTTGTCCAACCCTCCCGTGGCAGCGGGGTCCAATTGGAAACTAAGGGATATTAAGGCCTCCTTTTAATAGAAAACCGGAACAAAGCATTAACACAAGGTGAATACATGAACTCCTCAAACTACGGTCGTCACCGGGAGTGGTCCCGACTATTGTCACTCCGGGGTTGCCGGATCATAACACGTAGTAGGTGACTATAACTTGCAAGATCGGATCCATGGATATAATGGTGATAACATAAACGGTTCAGATCTGAAATCATGGCACCCGGGCCCAAAGTGACAAGCATTAAGCATGGCAAAGTCATAGCAACATCAATCTCAGAACATAGTGGATACTATGGATCAAGCCCTAACAAAACTAACTACATTACATGATGAATCTCATCCAACTCCTCACCGACCAACAAGCCTATGTAGGAATTACTCACTCCCGGTGGGGAGCATCATGGAATTGGCGATGGAGAAGGGTTGGTGATGACGAAGATCGAAGATCCCCCTCTCCGGAGCCCCAAACGGACTCCAGATCTGGCCTCCCGATGAAGAACAGGAGGTGGAAGAATTTACTCAACATTGGTCCAGGTGATTTATAAGCGACCTTCTTGTTTATAAAAAAATCAAATTATGAGTTGTAAGGGCATATTTATCCCTAAGGTGTTTTGGTGATTGATGACAATGCTTTTGCGGACTAATCGTGTGCCTTGAGTTTCTCAGATGTTTCATCGCTAGGCACAAGACGGTTTGGTGCCCCTCGAAGACTATTGAAGACGGCGTTCTTTTTACGTTTCTTTTCGGTGGAATTGAGTCATAGGAAAGCCGTACTATCAAGAGGGGGTCCGCTTCGAAATGGTTCGGGTGGAATCATCACGTACACGTTTTATTCCTTGTCTCCACCTTTCCCCTTGCACTTTGGAGCATCCTCCGTTTATCCTCTTTGCATTATGTCTTGGTTGCTGATTTTGGGCTCGCGGTAGTACTGCTTCCCAGAGCGGTAGTACCGCAGGAACCTGCGGTAGTACCGGACCTCGACGCGGTAGTACTGCAGGAGCCCACGGTAGTACCGCTCCTCACGAGCTGTAGTACAGTGGCCCCCAGGCCAAGTGCCGCTGCAATGCGGTAGTAGGGGCGGATGTAATTTTTTACATCCGCGCCCTCCGCGGTAGTACCGCACCTTGTGCGCGGTAGTACCGCGCGCCCTGGCCTGGCTCAGCCGCCACGCGGTAGTACCGCTCGCCATTTGCGGTAGTACTGTGTCAGACTTTTGCATCGATTGTTTTCCAGCGGAAGTTGGCACGGATGTAATTTCATTCATCCGCGTCCTTCTCAGGCCAGTCCAGTCCTGCCTTGCGGTAGTACCGCAAGGGGGTGCGGTAGTACCGCGCCAGCGGCAGTACTGCCCTCCGCCTCTGCGCGTCAGGCTTGTCCTCGCTCCTGCCGTGGCTACGGTAGTAGCGTGGGCTGTCACGGTAGTACCGTGAGGCCTTGCGGTAGTACCGCAAGTCGCGGGCTGGTTAGGTGGATAACGGGATTTAGTTCTCGACTATAAAAGGGGTGTCTTCTTCCTCTAGTTGACCACCTCTTCCAACCCTAAGCTCCATTGTTGCTCCAAGCTCCATTTTCGCCCGATCTCACTCCCTAGCCAATCAAACTTGTTGATTTGCTCGGGAGTGGTTGAGAAGGCCCCGATCTACACTTCCACCAAGAGAAATTTGATTCCCCCCACTAATCCCTTGCGGATCTTGTTACTCTTGGGTGTTTGAGCACCCTAGACGGTTGAGGTCACCGCGGAGCCATAGTCCACTATGGTGAAGCTTCGTGGTGTCGTTGGGAGCCTCCAATTAAGTTGTGGAGATTGCCACAACCTTGTTTGTAAAGGTTCGGTCGCCGCCTCCAAGGGCACCAATAGTGGAATCACGGCATCTCGCATTGTGTGAGGGCGTGAGGAGAATACGGTGGCCCTAGTGGCTTCTTGGGGAGCATTGTGCCTCCACACTGCTCCAACGGAGATGTACTTCCCCTCAAAGGGAAGGAACTTCGGTAACACATCCTCGTCTTCACCGGCTTCACTCTTGGTTATCTCGTGCCTTTACTTGTGCAAGCTTATTTGTGTTATATCTCTTGCTTGCTTGTGTGCTTATTGTTGTTGCATCATATAGGTTGCTCACCTAGTTGCATAACTAGACAACCTACTTTGATGCAAAGTTTAAATTGGTAAAGAAAAGCTAAAAATTGTTAGTTGCCTATTCACCCCCCCTCTAGTCAACTATATCGATCCTTTCAATTGGTATCAGAGCCTCATCTCTTTATTAAGGACTTTACCGTCCGAAGAGTATGGTTGACGTCGTAGACGGTGTGGAGGAGCACTCCGGTGCGAATCCGGTCTCGTCTACGGGAGATGGGGGAACCGCGGTCTCTTGTGAGGAATTCAATGTGGCGTTGGACACATTGAAAACCTCCATGATGACCGAGGTCAAAAGCACGTTTAATAAATTCTTAGAAGGGCTTAAACTTTCCACCACACCATTGAAAGTGGGTGATCCCGCTAACAAGGTGGCGGATGCTACCTCCGACAAGGGGGAAGCTACTAGCGAGAAAGCTCCTTCTTCTAGTGGTAAAAATGGCACCGGCATCTTTGCCCATGTGGAACCTCCACTTGTCTATGGTGGACCGCTTCCTTCCACTCATTTGAATCATGCCGGCCCGGCCCCTAAGATTGAGAAGATGTAGAATTTGATTCTTGGGTCTATCGTTTTAAGCGTCATTTAAATCATGTGAACACTAACCTTTGGAGAATAATTGAAGAAGGTTTATATCCGCATGACCAAAGCAACTTCACTCCTAGAGAAGCCGTGGATAATCAATTCAATGAGAATGCTCTCTTCGTCATCCAAGAAGCAATCCCACCCGAAGATCTTCCTCATCTCCGGCCCTACTCCATGGCCAAAGATGCTTGGCACCAAGTGGTTTCCCTCTATCGGGGAAGCGCAAGCATTCAACGCTCCAACTATGAAGTGGTGCAAGATGAAGCCGATGAGTTTGCAATGAAAGAAGATGAAGAACCTCGTGAGCTTTATCGGAGGGTAACCAAACTCGCGGTCTCTCCCCGAGATCATGGAAGTAAGGACACGGATGACAATTGGATCAAGCGCAAATTCCTCAAGGCAATGATGCCCTACCACAAAGCCATGTCCTCCGTCATTCGTCAAAGGCCGGACTTCCACACCTTGTCCTCAAGTGAAGTGTTGGATGAGTTCGTTGCTATGAGCATCTTGGACAAGACCGCCGACAATGCGGTACTTCGCTCTCAAAGAGTAAAGAAGCCCAACCTTGCTCTAAAGGCCAAGGTTAGTATGGAGGAAGAGGATGAAGAGGAAGAAGAGGAGAGCAACCTCGAAGATACGAAGTATGCCTATCATGAACACATGGCCCTTGCTTCAAGGCAATTTTGGAGCAAGAAGAACTCAAGGCCCAACTTCAACAAGAACAATTCAAGTGGCGCAAAGGGCAAGCAACGAGTGAGGACTTGCTTCAATTGTGGCAATGTGAGCCACTTTGTTGCGGAGTGCCCTTATGAGAAGAGGGAAGACAATGGTGGCAAGCTCATCCGAAAGGACAAGGCCAAATTGTTCCCCAACAAGAGCAACTTCACCAAGAAGACTCCTCCCAAGGCATTGGTGGTACAAGAAGAGTACAATGAGGATGATGACGACGATGAAGATGGTGAGTCGGTTGCCATGGCCTCCGTTGCCATTGCGACGACTCCATGGGTGTCTCTCTTCGACTCACCCAATGAGAGCATCACCGCCAAGTGCCTCATGGCTAAAGCCACCAACAAGGTAACCCCCAACATCAAAACTACCATCATTAATCATCCTTCTTTGACGGATAGCATTGATGAACATGAGGGAACAAATGTGGAGGAGAATGAGTTTGAGACCTTTATGGGTAAACTCAAGGGTAAATCCAAGAAGCACTTCGTTGCTCTCTTGGAACAACTTGGTGAAGCCACTGACATGATCGAGGCTCACGAAGATACCATCTCTAAGATGGAGGGGCATAGTCGTGACTATGCCGATGAGATTTCGGATCTTTCCAATGCTCTTGAGGAAGAGCGTGGTCTTCGTTTGGCTCTTGAGGAGTCACACAACGATGATCATGCTAAGTTAAAGAAAGATCTTGATCATGCTCTTGTTGTTTCTCGTGTGCTAAACTCCGAGAAGGCAAAGCTTGGGGTTGATCTTGCTAGACTCAAAGAGGAGTTTGACATTCTCGACAAGGCTGACAAAGTCTTGAAGGGTGTTCATGCTAGCCTCAAGGACTCTCATGATCAACTCCAAGTGAAGCTAACTAAGGAGAAAGCCACATTTCCTCATATGGTGTTAATTGATAATGCAAATGCTACTAACCCATGTTGTGAGCATGTGCATCTTGTGAGGAGAATGCTAAGTTAAAGGAGCAGCTTGAGAAGGGTCTTGTGTCTTGCATACAAGGAGAGAAGAACCTCAACGACCTTTTGAGCAATCAAAAGGAAGTTGTGGACAAGGAAGGGGTTGGGTACGCACCCAAGTCCAAGATCAAGAAGAAGAATGACAAGGCCAAACGACCTCCCCCTCTTAAGCAAACCTTTGTGAAGGAGGGAAAGGGTGCTACTAAGGAGAAGAAGAAGAACACCGTGAAGGGTGGTGATGCCAAGATGGGGAACACTTCCCTTCTCAACAAAGTCGACGACTTTAACCCTTCTTATGTGTTGTGTCGTGCTAGTGATGGACATGTTTTTGCCAAATTTGTTGGTTCTCCTTATGAGTACATTGAATGGTCTATTTGGGTTCCTAAGACCCTTGTTACTAACATCAAAGGACCCATTACAAAATGGGTACCTAAAACCAAGCATTGATCTCTTGTAGGTGTTTGCTTCCGGTGGGGGATCATGGTTGCTCGATAGTGGAGCTACAAATCATATGACCGGAAGCAAGGACTTGGTGGTGGACGTGCACAAGATTCCATCTATGCCCACCAATGTCGAGTGGGGTGATGCCTCGTCTTCTAAGGTATTGGGACTCGGCAAGGTTGTCATTTCTCATGATCTCACGATCGAGAAGGTCATGCTTGTTGAGTCCCTTGCATACAATTTACTTTCCGTTCGTCAACTTGCAATCATGGGCTTTGCCACTTTCTTTGATATTGATACCGTGGCCCTCTTGTGGAGCAAGACTCTTAAAGTAGCCTTTGTTGGGCATGTCGAGAACGGTCCATATGTGATTAACTTTTCGGAGCGACCCACTAAGACCGCGACATGCCTAATGGCTAAAGTTGACGTGGGATGGCTTTGGCATCGCCATTTAGCCCATGTCAATATGAGATCTTTGCAAAGTCTTCTCAAGGGGGACCATGTCCGTGGACTAACGAATGTTAGTTTTGCTAAAGATCGTGCTTGCAGTGCTTGTATCGAAGGAAAGCTACATGAGAAGGCTCACCCTCCCACGACTATCATTTACTCGAAGAGGCCTTTGGAGCTCCTTCATTTGGATCTCTTTGGGCCTCCATCCTTTGATAGTCTTGGGGGTAGGAAGTATTGCTTGGTGATTGTGGATGACTATTCAAGATACACTTGGGTGTATTTCTTCAAGAGGAAGAGCGAGACCCAACAAACCGTCATTGACTTTGCAAATGAAGCCCAACGTCAACACAATGCAAAGATCTTGACAATAAGAAGTGACAACGGCACCGAGTTCAAGAACTACACCTTGGATGAGTTTCTTAGTGATGAGGGGATCAAGCATCAATATTCCGCACCTTACACCCCTCAACAAAACGGTGTTGTGGAGAGGAAGAACTGGACGTTGATGGATGCGGCAAGAACCATGATGGCGGAGTTCAAGTCTCCATACAACTTTTGGGCCGAAGCCATCAACACCGCGTGTCATGCATCCAATCGGCTCTACCTCCGCAAGGGCTTGAACAAGACTCCATATGAGATACTCACCGGTAACAAGCCCAACCTCAAGTACTTTTGGGTGTTCGGGTGTAAGTGTTTCATTCTCAAGAAAGGTGTTCATTTGTCTAAATTTGAGGCTAGAGCTTATGAGGGCATTTTTGTTGGTTATGCTACAAACTCTCATGCTTACCGTGTCCTCAATAAATCCACGGGACTTATTGAGGAGACGTGTAACGTGGAGTTTGATGAGAATAACGGCTCCCAAGTGAAGCAAAGTGGCACTTGTGATGTAGGTGATGAAATTCCTCCTCAAGCCATAAGAAGAATGGGTGTTGGTTTTATCGTACCCATTGAGGAAACCCTTGTGGCCGAAGGAGAAGGACAATGCTCCACTCAAGTGGAGCCATCACCAACCCAAGGCCCACACGCTTCCGAAGAACAAAGTGAAGGCCCTCAACCTCATGAACAAGACCAAGGGCAAGATCATGCTCAAGACGGTGTTGACACACCAAGTGATGTCCAAGGTCAAGTTCTCTCCTCCGAGCAAGTTCAAGATCAAGAACAAGCTCAAGACGACGCTCAAGATGATCAAGTGACCGCTCCTCAACTCACCGCCGAGGAGGAATTGGAGCGTCGTGCCGCCAAGATTGCATCCAAGCTCTCCACCAAGGGTCATCTCATGAAAAATGTGCTTGGAAGCATTCAAAAGGGGGTAAGCACTCGTAGACAATTGGCAAACTATTGTGAACATCACGCGTTTGTCTCTTGTGTTGAACCCCAAAAGGTATATGAAGCCCTCGAAGATCCGGATTGGCTTAATGCCATGCATGAAGAACTCAACAACTTCGAGTACAACAAGGTGTGGAGATTGGTGCCAAGGCCAACGGGGAACCACAATGTCATTGGAACCAAGTGGATATTCAAGAACAAGCAAGATGCTCATGGGACCATCATTCGCAACAAGGCAAGATTGGTGGCACAAGGCTACTCCCAAGTCGAGGGTATCGACTACGGTGAAACCTTTGCTCCCGTTGCTCGCCTTGAATCCATTCGTTTGTTGATTGCTTATGCTTCTCATCACAACTTTAAGTTGCAACAAATGGATGTGAAGAGTGCTTTTCTTAATGGTCCTATTAATGAGTTGGTATATGTCAAGCAACCCCCCGGGTTCGAGGATCCCTACTTTCCCGATCATGTGTATCAACTCGACAAGGCACTCTATGGCCTTAAATAAGCCCCACGTGCGTGGTATGACCACCTTACCGAGTTGTTACAAGACCGTGGATTTGAAGTTGGGCTAATCGACCCCACTCTTTTTACTAAGAAGGTCAAAGGGGAGTTGTTTGTGTGCCAACTTTATGTTGATGATATTATCTTTGGTTCCCCTAACAAAGCTTTCAATGAGGAATTTGCCGCTCTCATGACCTCAAAGTTCAAGATGTCTTCCATGGGAGAGTTGAAGTTCTTTCTCGGGTTCGAAGTGAAGCAAAGAAGAGAAGGAACCTTCATCAACCAAGCCAAATACACTCAAGACATGCTCAAGAGATTCAAGCTAAGTGATGTCAAGCCGGCTTCCACTCCAATGCCCACCAAGTGCCAACTTGACATCGATCCCAATGGTAAAGCGGTGGATCAAAAGGTATATCGTTCCATGATTGGATCCTTGCTTTACCTTTGTGCATCTAGACCGGATATCATGTTGAGTGTGGGAATTTGTGCACGGTTTCAAGCCGCACCTAAGGAAAGCCACTTTGTGGCGGTCAAGCGAATCTTTCGATATTTGGCTCATACCCCAAACTTTGGCTTATGGTACCCAAGAGGAGCAAACTTCAAGCTTGTAGGGTATTCGGACTCCGATTGGGCGGGAGACAAAGTGGATAGGAAGTCCACTTCCGGAGGGTGCCAATTCCTTGGTTGCTCTTTGGTAAGTTGGTCTTCTAAAAAGCAAAGTTGTGTGTCTCTCTCGTCCACCGAAGCGGAGTATGTGGCGGCCGGCAGTTGTTGTGCACAACTCTTATGGATGAGGCAAACTTTAAAGGATTACGGTGTCATTTGTGACAAAGTGCCTCTTTGGTGTGACAATGAAAGTGCCATCAAGATTTCTCTCAACCCGGTGCAACACTTCAAGACGAAGCATATTGAGATTCGGTATCACTTCATCCGGGATCACATTAGGCGAGGGGAGATCGAGCTCAACTACGTCAACACTCATGATAACCTTGCAGATATTTTCACGAAGCCGTTGGATGAAGCAAGATTTCGCGAGTTAAGGCATGAGCTAAATATCATTGATTCGAGCAATGTTGCTTGAACCCTTGCACACCCCACCATACTCAACTTGTTGTCTTGTTTAGATGTAGGCATGGACATAGGGGGAGTGTTGTTCACTCAATGAAGTCTCCCTCCCCTATTATGCATAAATTGATCAACTCTTTCACATTAGCCATTTTTGATGGTACTTGTGCTTCAAAAACGAGTTTTGGTCATGGGCCCAAGAATAATTCTTCGCGGTGCCATACCAATTGACTCAAACATAGGTGGCTCCGGCCACCGCCCTCTCTTTAGAGAGGTTGTGTCTCGTGGTTGATTCTTGTTGTCTTTTGCCTTTCTCTCTTCGTGTTGAGCGTGTTCTTGTGGTGTCTTGTTTGCTTGAAGATTCCGTGCGAAGACCACTTTTTCTTGTGTTTGAAACGTGCATCTTCTTGAGCTCACGGTACTACCGCGGCCTGCCATGGTACTACCGCGTGTGGAGTGCACGGTACTACCGCACCTAGCGCGGCAGTAATTTTTTACTGCCGCCTGGGAGAGCGGTACTACCGCTTCGGTGCGGCACTTCCGCCCGAGCGGTACTACCGTGATGAAGCGCGGTACTACCGCGCTGACGCGTGCGCGTGGGGGTTATGACCCGGGCAGGGGGAGTTCCAACTCCCCCACACCCATTCATTTGTCTCTCTCCCCGCCGCCCCTCTCTCTCCTGCTCAAGAACGGCGCCGGAGACCCTCGCTGGATCTCCGTCTCCGGCCACTCTCCTCGGATTCCGACCGGTGGGATCGTTCCCCACCACTTCCTCTTGCCATGGAACAAGGTTTCTCCCCAAATCCCTCTCCCTTTTGTTCGTTCTTTTTGTCTCTAGGTTTTTGGGGAGATGCATGTGTTCTTGAGATTTTAGGCCAAATCTATGCAAGAGTAGGATGTAGGAGAGTTGTGTAGCGTGGAAATTATACTTGATATGTTGTCCCGTGGTAGATTCGATCAACCGTAGTACCACCGCATTTTGGCGGTTGTTTTCAGATTCAAAGTTCGGATCTGACGCCATGCGGTACTACCGCACCTATTGTGCGGTACTACCGCGTGTCCGGTACTACCGCCCGTCAGGTGCGGTACTACTGCACAAGCCGTAGTACTAAAGTTCTACTACCGCTCCAAGCCCCGGTACTACCGTGCCCTCACGCGGTACTACCACGACTAGGAGCGGTACTAAAATTTTAGTACCACGCAACTTGGCAGTACTACCATTGTTGTCCAATATTCCTCTTGGAAATTATCACGTATGCTTTCTACATGTTTCATGTGTCTTGCTGAGGTCTTTGCATTGATTCTTCTCGTATTTCGTTTGTGGCTTTTGCTTTGTGTCCTAGGTGGTGGCTCCGGTGCTCCTGCTCGCCGTTCCAATCCCAGTTGTGACACTGGCTCCAAGCGTCTGCGAAATCAAGATGAAGCTCCAGAGGGCTCCAGTGCCCCCAAGCGCAATGTCAAGTCCTCCGCCAGCAAGTACAAGGAACCCGCAAAGGGCATGGACGAGATTCCACTTTCTGAGTTTATCCCTCGAAGGCAGATCAACCCATATGTGAATGCCCGTGCTATCTTCAGAGGCAATGACTTGTTTTGGACCAAGCAGCAGACTCTCATCTATCTGGATGTGATCAAGGCCAAGCAAAACACCTACGTGGATGTCAAGTGGATTGACATGAATCACATGAGGCAGGCGAAGCACCGTGATTACTTTGGAGAAGCTCTGGATTTGGTGGAGCATTTTGGCATTGAGCATGTGATCTCCTTCCATCTGGACTTTGACCCTGAGCTTATTTGCTAGTTCTTTGCCTCAGTTCACTTCCACACTGGGGAGGATCGAAGAATGACCTGGATGACCAACGGACGTCAGTTGACTGCTACCTGGAAGGATTTCATGGATCTGCTCCATGTTCCTGATGACGGGCTCACCACGCCCGTAGGTGTTCGCCCTCATGCCAACCCTGAGTCTGCCAGCAAGAACATGTTTCAGCAGTATTATGTTGAGAAGGTGCTTCCCAGTGGCAAGTCGACGTGGGTGCTGAACCCATTTCTGGACATCATGTATCAAATCTTCCGCAACTCTCTCTTTCCTCGCATTGGCGACATGGACAAGGTGCATGCCTATCTGGTGGATATGATGCTCCTGTGCGAGGCGCGTGTGTCTCAGTCTCAACCACTTGATGTCTCACATATCATGTGGTTTGAGCTTCGGTTCGCGGTATTCAACCGCAAGGTACCTATCTATGGACCGTACCTGTTTCTGTTGATCTCCAAGACTTGGGAGAAGCTGTTCCCTGGTGATGAGTTCCTTGCTCCAGACTGGATTCGACATGAGTCCATCAGTCTCCGTGTCAAGCCCAAGTGGGCCAACACTACTACTCATGCTGAGGCGACGACGGCTAAGAGGGCTGTTGACGAGGAGGAGGCTGAGGCAGAGGCTGCTGCTGAGGACCGTACTGCTGGGTATACCCATCGTTCCTTTGAGCCCTCGTGGGCCAAGAAGCTGAAGGACAAGATGAAGACTCTGTTCTGCATGCAGGCAAAGGGGCAGTACATGACTCACGTTGCTTCCAAGGAGAGTCGCCGCCGCGACAAGAAGATCATGAAGGTTTTTGGTGAGGCAGAATCCAGCGGGTCAGAGAGGCACATCACCCCAGAGGCAGAATGGATGGCGAAGCAAGGCCACAGGTGGACTGATTCTGAGGAGGACATCGAGGAGACCGTCCCCGCCGCCGAGTCTGACGAGGAGCGTTGGAGCGATTACTCTGCCTGAGCCACCCCTTGTGTGTAGGTGTCCTCTCTGCCTTTTTGGCGTCTCGATGCCAAAGGGGGAGAGAGTGTAGGGATTTGCTTGCGAGTCATGTGTCGTGTTTGGTTTGTTTGCCTTTTCGTTTGAACCTCGTTTGCTTTGGTTTGGTTTGCGCTTGTGAGACTTATCCACTTATCCTTCATATGGTGTAAGACATATGCACTCTATCTTATCTTAGTGAGCTTATGATATATGGTGCTACTTATGTTATGCTCTTGTTTGCTATCCTGCTTAGTGTTAGCCTTCTATTGCAAGATATGCCTTGTCTATAAAATATAGGGGGAGTGTTGATCCTAGTATGTGTGCCGTGCAGTCCAAAGCACCCATCTAGATTGCACACATCTAGGGGGAGCCCGTCTATATTTTAGAGAGGAGGGGTTTGCGTTTGCTCAATATTATTTTCCTTTGTGCAAATCCCGTATTGTCATCAATCCACCAAAAAGGGGGAGATTGTAAGGGCATATTTATCCCTAAGGTGTTTTGGTGATTGATGAAAATGCTTTTGCGAACTAATCGTGTGCCTTGAGTTTCTCAGACGTTTCATCGCTAGGCACAAGACGGTTTGGTGCCCCTCGAAGACTATTGAAGGCGGCGTTCTTTTTACGTTTCTTTTCGGTGGAATTGAGTCGTAGGAAAGCCGTACTATCAAGAGGGGGTCCGCTTCGGAAAGGTTCTGGTGGAACCATCACGTACACGTTTTCTTCCTTGTCTCCACCTTTCCCCTTGCGCTTTGGAGCATCCTCCGTTTATCCTCTTTGCATTATGTCTTGGTTGCTGATTTTGGGCTCGCGGTAGTACTGCTCCCCGGAGCAGTAGTACCGCAGGAACCTGCGGTAGTACCAGACCTCGGCGCGGTAGTACTGCAGGAGCCCACGGTAGTACCGCTCCTCAGGAGCTGTAGTACCGTGGCCCCCAGGCCAAGTGCCGCTACAATGCGGTAGTAGGGGCGGATGTAATTTTTTACATCCGCGCCCTCCGCGGTAGTACCGCACCTTGTGCGCGGTAGTACCGCGCGCCCTGGCCTGGCTCAGCCGCCACGCGGTAGTACCGCTCACCATTTGCGGTAGTACCGTGTCGGACTTTTGCATCGATTGTTTTCCAGCGGAAGTTGGCACAGATGTAATTTTATTCATCCGCGTCCTTCTCAGGCCAGTCCAGTCCAGCCTTGCGGTAGTACCGCGCCAGCGGCAGTACCGCCCTCTGCCTCTGCGCGTCAGGCTTGTCCTTGCTCCTGCCGTGGCTACGTTAGTAGCGTGGGCTGTCACGGTAGTACCGTGAGGCCTTGTGGTAGTACCGTTTGCCTGCAAGTCGCGGGCTGGTTAGGTGGATAACGCTTGGATTTAGTTCTCGACTATAAAAGGGGTGTCTTCTTCCTCTAGTTGACCACCTCTTCCAACCCTAAGCTCCATTGTTGCTCCAAGCTCCATTTTCGCCCGATCTCACTCCCTAGCCAATCAAACTTGTTGATTTGCTCGGGAGTGGTTGAGAAGGCCCCGATCTACACTTCCACCAAGAGAAATTTGATTCCCCCCACTAATCCCTTGCGGATCTTGTTACTCTTGGGTGTTTGAGCACCCTAGACGGTTGAGGTCACCGTGGAGCCATAGTCCATTGTGGTGAAGCTTCGTGGTGTCGTTGGGAGCCTCCAATTAAGTTGTGGAGATTGCCCCAACCTTGTTTGTAAAGGTTCGGTCGCCGCCTCCAAGGGCACCAATAGTGGAATCACGGCATCTCTTGTGTGAGGGCGTGAGGAGAATACGGTGGCCCTAGTGGCTTCTTGGGGAGCATTGTGCCTCCACACCGCTCCAACGGAGACGCACTTCCCCTCAAAGCGAAGGAACTTCGGTAACACATCCTCGTCTTCACCGGCTTCACTCTTTGTTATCTCGTGCCTTTACTTGTGCAAGCTTATTTGTGTTATATCTCTTGCTTGCTTGTGTGCTTATTTTTGTTGCATCATATAGGTTGCTCACCTAGTTGCATATGTAGACAACCTACTTTGATGCAAAGTTTAAATTGGTAAAGAAAAGCTAAAAATTGTTAGTTGCCTATTCACCCCCCTCCTCTAGTCAACTATATCGATCCTTTCATGAGTGAACTCGTATTTTATATTTCTATGCGAGTATGCTTTTTATGAATGCACATCTATAGTTGCTATAGTTGTTTTAGGTTTAGCCGAGGTTTGAGATGCTTTTACTTTCTCTAATCAACGATGTTTTGGTCTCATATCGCCTCGTTGATTTACTGTCAATGTAACAAATTAACAGAACAAAGATCACACTCATTTTCGGCCTTTTCATCAAATTTTCTTTAGATACTTACTCTAAACAACATTTCTTTCAAACAAAATTCTTTATCATCAACTTATACTATGTTTCATATTTTTAAACATGAAATTTTTTGCTAACAGTTCCCGCTACAACAGGGTATCATCTAGTTCCTATATAGGACGGGAATCAATCCTTCTCGTTTGAAAGAAAAAATCGTACTTGGTTCATAGGACAGGAAACATATGAACAGAAAACAATATAGAAAGTGAGATGACATGTATCTTAATTCTTACAGTGAAAGAATGTCATTGATGCATAAGATAAAAAATTTCTCATTGAGTCTAAGCTAAGGTCTCCTTTGGTTTAGAGGAATTATGGAGGAATTCTAAAAGGATAGTAATTTGTAGGAAAAAAATTATTTGAAGCCTTTGGGTTGTAGGAATGGATTCCTATTCCTATGCACTCCTTTTGTTTCATAATAAGTGTCGTGATCCCACTTCAACCACGACACTTATTATGAAACGCGGAGTAGGATATAAACCAATCTTTCACATTTAAAAGAAAAAAATTAGTCTACACTCAATGAAAAATATTTTATTCTATGAATCAAGTGAGATTTATTTGTTAATACGTAGGAAATAAGATTTATCTAATAGTTCTCCATCGTCGTATGAACAAAGGAGGCCTAAATTCCCTAACAAACAAACAAAAACAAAGGGGGCCTAAAAATGTCGACGGCGAGAGGATAGCCCAAGCCCATCTGACACCCTGACTCTCTTCCCCTAATCCCCGCGAAGGAAAGCGAAATGCGAAAAATCGCGGAGCACACCCTCGTTCGGCAAATTTGACAAATTTAACCTATAAACAAAATCAAATCACATAATGAACTGTCCGTAAAACTATTTCACGCGGCTGACCCGTGACGCCTAGCTCTCAGGCGCTGCACTAGTGCAACGCCTGGGAGCTAGGCGCTGCACTAGTGCAACGCCTAGGAGCTAGGCGCTACACTGTATAGTGTGACGCTTAGCTCTCAGGCGCTGCACACTGACTTAGTAATTTTTTGATCACACAGGTGCGACGTTGACCGTGTAGCGCCTATCTGTGAGACGTTGCACGTGTAGTGTGGCGCCTTCGTGTCGGGCGTCACACAAAAAGGTGAGCCGCGTGAAATAGTTTCATGGATAGTTCATTCTGTGATTTGATTTCGTCTAGGTCAAATTTGTCAAATTTCCCCCCTCGTTCGTCCCCGTCGTCCGCCAGTGCCAGTGGCAACCAATTCGATCTCCCCTTCCCTAAATCTCGCTCCACAGTCCGCCTCCGGGCTCCGCACGGCGCGCCGACGGCCAACCTTGGCGCCTTGTCTCGCGTCCGCGGCAGCTCGGCGCAGCGGTGGGCGCCTCCGCCGGCTGTCTCCGCCGGACAAGCAGCAGCGTTCCAGTAGCAAGGTGAACCCGTTATCAGGCACTCACTCTCTCGACTGGCTCGGAGCAATTTGCCACACTGCCTGCTGATTGCGCCCGATTGTTAGGTTGGGGCATGTCGAGCGCGGTGGTGAACGGGCTGGCCGGCGCCGGCGGCGGCATCATCGCCCAGATCATCACATACCCCCTCCAGACCGTACCAACCTCTCCCCCCTCCCGTTCTCTATAACTAATTCCACTACTCCCCGCTAATCAGCTCACTCCCCTCGCTTCCTGGTGATGTCTCGAGCAGGTGAACACCCGGCAGCAGACGGAGAGGTCGGCGAAGAAGAAGAAGGCCGGTAGTGGTGGCTCCGACGCTTCCACCCTCTTCCAGATGCTCCAGGTGATTCCTCTTATAGGTATATCGTTTACTTACAGTTGCCAATGCCAATGTCTTAGTGGTTAATTGTGGATTCAAGTAACTGCAGCTGGTCCAAACGGAAGGCTGGGGTGGGTTGTACAGCGGCCTCAAACCCTCACTTATTGGCACCGCTGCCTCGCAGGTAAACTACAATAGTCTTGTTTTGTTTAATTTGTTTCTCTGTTGGTGCAAAATTATTCTCGAACAATCATGGACCTATGGTGTTCTTTCCCAGCACGCGACACTTGATAATTCCATCTAGTCTGATTGACTTGTGTATCATATTTGTGTTTTTTCATTTGCAGGGAATCTATTACTACTTCTACCAGCTTCTCAAGAACAAGGTGGAAGATGTGGCAGCTGCTCGTGGGAAAAAGGGCCTAGGGGATGGCACTGTTGGGATGTTTTCTTGGCTTGTTATTGCAGCTGTTGCTGGGTAAGTCAACCTACTTGCATTCGTTGAACGGACCAGTCACTTATTTTTCTTGAAATGATGATGGAAGAAATCCTGGATGGGGCTGTTCAGTTATCTATTGGTGTTAGTGTAAGAGGGCATTCCAGCAGCATGGATGCAATCAAACAAAGGCTTTTGCAGAAGAGTTGTGCACTTGTGCCTGTGGAAGCTTGGACTTTGACATGAACACGTAAATGTTCACTGACTGTTGAAACTTGAAATTCATTTTGAACTAGATAGCAGATGATAATATGCAATTAATGCTAATGTATGGGCAGCTATGAGCCTCTGACTGTTGCCCTGATCCTGCCTGTGACTGACCGAAGCAATGGTTCACATTAAGCTGTAAGCTTGTAATTCTGTCCAGCCAAGGATGTTTCTGTTCTGATAAATTATAATTTTATATCATATCCCAAACTCAATCACCTTACACTCCGTCATAGTTCTCTAGTGGATTATGTCCCCTTCACAAGAAAGATCAGTGACAACTTCTAGATGAAATTTATCTTTAGTGACATGTGTTGGGTTCATTGCAGGGACAAGTATAACGGGAATAACCAACCAGGGATGAACATAACGCGTAAACTGCTAAATAATAGGAATAGTCCATAAGGACATCTATTTCCCCGCAGCCACCTAGTTTCATTACCTCTGTTGTAGCGCTGCAGTCCTTTCATCCAGGTTGTATCTGTTTGGATTATGCATTTTAAGTTACTTATGAATATCATGCCGCGTGTTTCAGTTCTTGGCAGTTATCTTGGTTTTTATTTATTGGTAAAAACTGAAGCATCTCTATGAATAGAAAAAACCAGAGTTGCATGAGATATTGAGGTTGATCCTTAGGCATGCTCATGGAATCCTTTCTCTGTTTCAGGTCAATCAATGTTCTTCTTACAATTCCAATATGGGTTCTTGTCACACGTATGCAGGTAAACTTTATTAAACGAACTTAAAAATTTGGCATGCCGAATTTCATTGAACAAAAAGAGTTACCGGAAGACTAGAAGATTCAAAATAGGCTTAATGAGACCCTATTGTAGTGAAGTAGTGCGACGATTTCCGCTACATCCTAATACATGTGTACTTTATTTGCTTTGTCTTTGATGATGACAAGGAATCCAAGAACGGGTCCCATTCCATTACCAAAGCACAATGGTTACTCTTATTAGGCCTCGTTTTCCTTTTGTGAAATTAGTTGTAAGTCCATACGGTCGTTACCAGGCCTGTACTAGTAATGCAAACACTATTACAAAAAACAGTACAAAGGTTTTACACACTCTAAGAATAATAATTACGAGTAACAGTTTGCAATGTGTCTATATGCTATTCCATAGAAAATAATGCTTTATTTATATCTGATCAGTAGATGACTTTTTTCCCTACTTTTCAGACACATACGCAGGCAGAAAGGAAGGTGATAGAGTCCAAGAGGGAGCTTTTGCTTAAGGAAATATCCAGGGCCAATTCAATGGATGCTCATATTCTTAAGGATAGATTAGCTAAACTTGATTCTGAAAAACCTCGCCCATATGGCACACTTCAAGCGGTAAGCACTCTTTTTCTCAAGTTGTCGAATGTTCTTACTATTCTGATTCCTCAAAGAGAAAATACTAAACATAGAAATTAAACTACGGTTTCTGAGGGGCTCCAGCCATATATCTTTTTACAATGTAATTACTGATGATATTTCTGCTGGAATTGTTGAGTTTAAAGTTCAAGTTACATTAAGCTTGTCTGTAGAGCCTACAAACACCAGATAGGGTGAGCATTCATCTAGATCCACTCCACCACCTATTTAGCCTCGGATTACGTTGTTCGATCACCTTATTTTTGTAGGCTTGATTACTGCACCCTATATGACAAATATCATCTGCTAAAATTTCCATCCATATATTTGAACAGTAAAGATGACTGGCATTAGAACTGCAGTGTCCAGTCATGCTAATTAACTTTCTACTTCTCAACCGAAGTTATGAGACATAATCATACTTACTACTATCAGTGTTAAACAGATCCGGGAGGTCTATCGTGAATCAGGCATAAGTGGATTCTGGAAAGGACTTATTCCGACACTAATTATGGTTAGTTATCTGTTTCAAGAACATCAGAACCAAAAGTTAGTGGACATATATGTAATCCCATTGGTTGAACCATGTGAACCTTCAGGTATGCAATCCATCAATTCAGTTTATGATATATGAAACACTGTCAAAGCGTCTCAAGTCAAAGCGGTCTGGAAAGCGATTCCCCAAGAAGAATATCACTGCTATGGAGGTAAGGGATGTTTATCTATAGCTCATGTCTCTATGTTCACGAATATATGTTACTTTGGACTGTTTAATCACTGACTGTTAACTGTCTTCCTAGAAGCTTTATTTTTCTGTTTCTAGAAATTTGCATGTACCTGTGACTGTCTTCCTAGAAACTTGTTTTCTATGTACTCCCTCCATCCCAAAATAAGTGTCTCAAGCTTAGTACAACTTTGTACTAGAATTAGTTGAGACACTTATTTTGGGACGGAGGGAGTACTATTTATCCAAGTGCAGGTTTTATCTCTTATACATATGAATAGTAGTACTTGCTTGATGCTTCATATAATAAATATTCTTCATTGGCGATGCAGTTATCTCAGATCACTTCTCTACAATTCTAGCACATTCCCTTACATGATTGTATTCCAACATACACCCTATGATTATTTGAGAAAGCTAGATCATTTAGTGGCACAAAGGGCCAGGACATCATATATACTGTTTTTAGGCATGCTTGCATGTTGTACAATGTCCAGCTTGGGAGGTGACTTCAGGGAGGAGGATCCTTGACTCCTTGTTATTTCTTGCTCCATTTTGGTACAAATGCAACGCATATCTGTTATTGCAGTTAGACAATTAGTTATTTCTCTTTGTCTCGTTCCACATCCCAGATCTATATTTGTTTATTTGTACTTCAAATCCAAAGCTAAACAACAGTACAAGCTTTTGGAAATATTCTCACATATGTTTCTATGTTTCATTCTCAGTATTTTCCCTTGAACAGGTATTCTTAATAGGTGCAATAGCAAAGCTGGGAGCTACTCTTGTGACCTACCCGTTGTTAGTGGTCAAGGTAAAAATATATTTGGCAGTTCATCACCTGCAAAGTTTATCACTAATGTGCTGCCCTACCCATACTTATCTGAAGCACATCTTTGAAAAATAATTTATGGTAGAAAGATGCCCCTAGTTAGAAAATTTTGGAAAAATCTGAAACATATGGTATTTGTGAACTTATCCAAATGAGTCAATTGGATTATACCAAGTTGAACTGCAAAGCAGACTCTGATAAAAAGGGGTTTCTTTCCCTTTTGTTACTTTGTTTCTCAGTTCTAGCAAAGAAACTACTACTTGATCCCCCGCAGTGCAGTATTGAGAAAAATAGCCCCATCAGTAGGCTCACCATCTAGTACCTGACAGGCTGACACATAGCATCATGAATGCCTGGTTTTGTAATCTATGTGACCACACAACAGCATGAAAATTTCACTCAAAAAGAGTTCAATCTAGATCTGCTGTGGAATGTGAATGCAACTAGTTGCCCCTTTAAAGTCAATCAGGCATGCATGCAACTACACATCCTATTCCGGGTGGTTTGAAATGGGGTTTACTTCAACCGCAAAGAAGTTATGTTATGTTCAATCTGTTTTGATCATGTATTTTATCCCTTGCAGTCTAGGTTGCAGGCAAAACAAGAAATTGGCAGGAACGCGGCGTCCAGATATACAGGTATCTTTTACCAGCATTTAACCAAAACTAGTAAAGAAACGTCGACGTTTTAATGGCTTTCTGAACCAGTCTGCTCTGACTGTGCACGATCTGCTGTATCCTCGTTTTTTGCTTGTGAATCTACTCCTGTCACCTCTGTTGAAAAGTGGCGTGAGATTGACCGCTTGTATTTACCAGGTACATTAGATGCAATATTGAAGATGATTCGCTACGAGGGATTGCATGGATTTTACAAAGGAATGGGTACAAAGATTGTACAGAGTGTTTTAGCCGCCTCGGTCCTTTTCATGGTGAAGGAGGAGCTGGTTAAGTTTGTAGTTCTTTTAGTTGCCAGGAGTAGGACTCTGCTTCTTACAAGATCTGACAAACGATAGATCTTGTTTTGTGATCAGATTATTTTGTTGTCTCCACATGTAGTATTCCTCAGTTCTTTATTAGTCGGAAAATCTCAAGTATCTCTAATTGCTAAAGATGTTCTTCTTTGTGGCGCCCTTTCATTTTACTGCCTCGTAGCAAGATCTTCAGGGGAAGGGGATCCCCTCGTAGCAAAAGGGCAGTAAAATATAAATCAAGTATCTCTAATTGCTAAAGATGTTCAGGGGATCTCCTCTCCTGTACAGAATCCAGATACGAGATGTTCAGGGGATCCCCTAGGACGAGTGTAGCCCTGATGTTCAGGGGATCTCCTCTACTGGATTCGACGCCCTGATCAGCTCAATGGCCCGATGATCTCAATCGCGTGCGTAAAAGGGGATCTCCTGATTTATCCTTTTTTTAGGGAATCTCCTGATCTCGTGATTCAGCTGCGACGACGGCTGAACAATTTTTTTTTTTGCGGGTGACGGCTGAACATTTTACTGCCCTTTCAGTTCTCCCAGACATTGATTTATTTTTGGTTTATTGAACCGGGGGGCATGAGCCGTATGGCGGTGTGCGACGTTGGTTGTCACTGTCTCAATGACGCTGTCGCTTGGTGCAATGGCAATTGACCACTGGCATCAAGAGCTGTCTAGCCAGTTATTTCATTGAAAGCAGCTAGCTGAACCGAGTTTGTTCGCTGGTAATCGCTACTCCCTCCGGTCCATAATAAGTGTTTGGTTATTTAGTTCATATGGATCAGAGGGAGTAATTCTTTTGGTTTATAATTCATCCGCTTTGTTGCACCGGATCTTTCATGTGGTAAGCGGTTGGAGATGGATTCCCATCCTCCTTCATCTTCGTTGTCTTTGCATAGAACCACCCCCCCTCCTGTAGCATCACCGGTCACCGCTCACAACACCACTGTGTCGTCCTACTCACAGCAGGACGCCATCACACTCGCAACACCGGCAACTTCATGGCAGTGTAGCCTCGCATCATCGTGTACATTGGCAACGCCATCACATGGCCTATCATGGTATGACGTCTCTCCAATCGTAACCTTGGCCATCACCACTTGCAACATCACCCCGGTCGCCACCTAGCAGCAACAGCCGTCGCCGTGTGCAGAATCATCGGACAACCGCCGCCGTCGTGGTTCCAAGTCCGACAATAAAAGGGGTGTATGAACGGAGCTTGATCTACTGAGATGCAAATGGGTGACACAAGATCATATACAGGGGTCCAGGCCCCTCACGGTGAAGGTAAAAACCCTAGTCCTGTCTCTCTGGGAGTTGTTCTTGTGTATGAGTATAAGATTACAATGGTTGCGAACCCTCGGCTCAAAACCTCATTCAGGCTTATATAGAGCATGACATGCACCAGGGTCCATTGGCTGGTCATAGGTGCTACTAAATGGCATATTGAATACCAGCAGTTTCATGTCCGTTATGAGTGAAAACGGACGCCTTAAACAGCTATGGAAGCGGCTGATAATGCTCGAAATTTATTGCGTACTGAAGCCTTGTGCATAACTCCTCTCTGAATGCTTCTGTCCGTTGGACTGTTATGAAATCCGATAGGTTACACCCCGACTGATAAAGCTCCCGACCAAAGATGATCCCCTGACTAGTGTCTACTTCGACTGGGCCGCCACCACCTCCTGCTGGTGTTTACCCGGTCCTTTACATTCATGGGCCTCTTAGCCGGTCCTTATGTTGCCACAGGCCTACTACAAAGGAAGTGCATTCCAACTGACTGTCGAGCTTGAAATACTGCCGAATTACCTGTAGAGAGGCCCCGACGGACTCAAAAGAACCTTCTTGAAAAGGCAAGTTAAAAACAAGTTGTGGAAAGGCTTGGTGATACTCGATCACCTCTCGGAAGAGGATGACTAGCGGCCCGGACGAGGGCGTATCATGAAACCCGAGTGGTGATGTTGACGACTGGTCTAACTCTCACGAAGAGATGCCAGTCACTATCCCTGAGGAACGTCTTTTGATCATCAAAATGGGATCCAAACCTGCGAAGTTCAGTATTTGGCTCTTTATTTAGAGTCCAATCCATGCCACGGAGGATACTGAATTTGTCCCTTGTCAAGGGTGTCGCCGAGTAATCTAACAACCTTGTCAAGGTGGATTATCAGCACCCGAAGTGTCGTGGAGTTGACATGGCAGATGTCCTAGTGGAAGGACTTAGTCGTGGAGCCATCGCAACTAGGTTAGCTTAAAGGGGTTAATCGGGACAAAGGACACAAAGAGTTTATACTGGTTCGGCCCCTTGCGGTGAAGGTAAAAGCCTAATCCAGTTTGAGGTGGTATTGCTAGGGTTTCGATTACCAGGGAGCGAATACGCTTGACCTAGTTCTCGATCTCTTGTTTCTTGCCCTTAACTCGCCGCCGGGTCACCCCTTTATATACACAGGTTGATGCCCAACGGCTTACAGAGTCCCGGCCGGCTCATACACATCGTGTCTGGCCCAGTGACTAACTAAGCTTGCCTTACAATACAAGTTATTCATATGGCAGTTCATCCCCTTGGGCCTCAAGCCGCCTCTGGGTCTTGGGCCGTGAACGGGCTTGCTATGACCCGCCATCTTCATTGATAAGTCGCCAGTGGTATAACCCGGCCCCTCCTGGGCGGTTCATACCCAGTAGTTATATCTCCAACATTAGGCCCCAGGTTGATTTGAACTTGTTCATATCAATCTCCAATACCTGACTTGTCAAAATCTTGCATCGCTTGTTTGATAAACCTTGCCGTAACCCGCCATGACGTCAGCTCACAGAATCTTCTTAAACCGCCATGACGTCATTTCACATTAATTTTGCACGAGGTCCAGCACATCTTAATTGATCCTTATCTTAATGTACATCCCGAAAATTGTTGGGGATATGACTATCAGGTATGACCCGCCCAGGAGGGGCCGGGTCATCCCTGTGGCGGTTCATCTCAATGAAGCCCAAGAGTATAATAACAATGGCGGTTCATAGATAGGCTTAGTAGAGGGCCCAGACCCGAAGGCGGCTCAAGGCCCACGAATATAAACCGCCATGTATATGTAGACTTGTATTGTAAGGCATGTAAGAAAGGTCACCGAGCCGGACACGTTGTATGAGCCGGCCGGGACTCTGTAGGCCGTAGGGCGTCAACCCGTGTATATAAGGGGATGACCCAGCGGCGGCTTAGGACAAGAGACAATAGACCGAGAGCCAGGCTAAGCGTATTCGCTCCCTGGCCATCGAAACCCTAGCAATACCACCTCAATCTGGATTAGGCCTTTACCTTCACCGCAAGGGGCCGAACCAGTATAAAACTCCTCGTGTCCTTTGTCCTGATTAACCCCTTTAAGCTAATCTCATTGCGATGGCTCCACGATGAAGTCCTCACACTAGGACATCTGCCGTGACAATTCCACGACAGTTGGCGCCCACCGTGGGGCTATCGCACGATGGTTTCAAATTCTTAGAGGGCAACTTCGAAGGGATCAAGGGATACAATGTGGGCCGGATGACCAAGAGTCGTCGCGGCAAGCTCTACTTCGACGACGCAGGCTGGGGCCCCGAGGCCGGCACAATTGAGTACGGGTACCGGGTTCTCGTTGACGGAATTCACGTCTTCATCGGCAAGATCGGCGAGTCGGGCCCTGAGCCGGACATCTGCACCGACATCGTCGAAACGGCTCAGCGTGCAAGACCCACCCGAGTTCAGCCCGCCATGAAGCGTGCCTTCGTGAGATTCATCCATGGAGCGGAATCTGAGGATAGGTCGGTATCTGGTGATGAGACGGTCGTCTACTCTGATGGTGAGTCGTCCACCGGTGAGACCGAATCGTTGTATCAACTACAAGACGGACGGCTTGGGGGCTATTCCGATGGCGACAGTATTCCGGACCCCTGTGAGCCGCCGAACAGGGTTGCGATCTTCATGGCCGGAACGCAGCCCGTACAGCACTCGTCGACTGCAGCAGAGATGATTTCTGGGTCAGCATCGGCAACGGCTGCCGGGGCAGGAGGCCCTGTGCGCCCGCCGGCTCAGGTCTTAACCGACTTGTTAGATAAGCTGACAGCGTTATTAACAACGATGGTTAATCCGGCAGATCAGGATCAGCATAACGCGGCGGTTGCAAAGTTGCGGGATGAGATAGCATAGGCTAAGGAAGAGTTGAACGCAGAAAACACTAGGATGGCCGCGGAGCGGGCCGCTTTGGATGTTCAGGCGCAGCGGATTTAATCAGAGTCTTTCCGGCTCATGCTAGACCAGAACGCGTCAAATGACGTCATGAGGAGGAGGCATCAGACTCGCCTGCCTCCGGTTTACGAGGCGAGAAATCTCTTTAACACGCCCGGAGCAGGGACCAGTAACCAGCCAGTGGTAAACCGGGTGGAAACGCCTGGAACGGGAGCGCTGGTTCAGCCGCGCACGGCGGACCCGCCTCGTCAAGAAAATATCCCAGCGCTGCACATGTCGACGCCGCCGGGTCATTATTCAAACCCCTTGGATAACATGATCGCCGCCGCCTCACGATTGGCGGCTGTCCTAGTCAAGGGCGAGTCTCCAACAGCAGTTGAGACGCGAAGGGCTAGAGAGCTTCTTCAGACGGCTTTGGTTCAGCAGCAGGCTTATTCTTACAGTCGTGATAGGATTCATTCAACCCCTCGCCCAAGCCGGAGTTATAGCAGGCATATTGAGGAACCGGCCGTGTCAAGTAGTGGGCGGAACCGTAACCCGCCCCATGGACATAACCCGACAGGTGGTGGGGTTAATGCCCAGAACGTCGTGGATCAAGGAAGAGCGCGTCGGGAGGCCGAGCTGGCGGCTCAGTATACGGCTCATCAGCATTCCCCGGTTCGTCCGACTGCTTCGGTGGAGACAGGTGTGACCTTCAGGACTCTGGGTGTGCCGTGTTTGGTGCCGGCTTAACGTAACGTACGGTTGCCCAAGGACTTCAAGGGTCCCCGTAAGGTGCCTAACTACACTGCCGACTTACCCCCTGAAGCATGGGTTGAGAGTTATGAGATGGCGATGGAACTGCTGGATGTTGACGATGCTGCATGTGCTAAGTACTTTACCATGATGTTGGAAGGGACGGCTCGTACTTGGTTGAAGGGGTTGCCAGCCAACTCCATTGGATCATGGGCCGAGTTAAAAGCCCGGTTTATCCAGAATTTTAAAGATACGTGCAAGCAGCCCATGTCAATTGTGGATTTAGCTTCATGTGTCCAAGAAGAGGGTGAGTCGACAACCCATTGGGTGCGTCGGGTCTCAACAATCCTGCACTCGTCGGATCGTATCAATGCCGATTCAGCAGTCTTAATGTTAGAGAACAATTGTCGTTTCACACCCCTGAAGCAGAAGTTAGGGCGGCTCAAACTTCACTGCAATGACATGGGGACACTCATGGCGGCTCTGGTTAAGTATGCTGACTCTGATGGTACCAAGGACCCCGAGTCTGATGATGAAAAGCCGGGAAAGGGAAATAAGAGCAGCAGCACCAGGGGACAGCAACATAACCCGGCGAGCCATGGAAACAACGGTAAGCGCAAAGCTGATAATAGTTTGGACTTTGTGGCTAACACCAATACGCAGAATAATGGTCATCGTCGTAAGGGTAAACCACCCCCACGGACTGGAGGGTCAGGCATCAATCTTGAGAGCTGCTAAACCAGCCATGCCCAAGACACGGGACGTGAGAAAGACCGTCTGGGCACCTCTAGAAGGATTGCTTCATTATGAAGGAGTTCAAAAATTCAAATCTCTTTCAAGACAGTCATGGGCCGGTTGGCGGCTCAGGATCCGGCTCTCATGGACCGGGTTACGGCGGTGGCGGCTCTAACTCCGGGTTCTAAGGAAATCAAGGCAGTCATGGCAACCAGGGTGGTTACAATCAGCAGAATAATCAGGGGAATCAACAGCAGCAACAGTCTGGTTATCAGAGCAACCCGAAGCAGTTGAGTAGTGGACAGTATCATGTCTTCACCACTAGCTTATGTAAGCGCGACCAGAAGCTTCATAAGAGGGCAGTCAATGCTGTTGAGCCGGCGGTTCCCCGTTACTTGAGCTGGTCTGAACAGCCCATTGTGTGGAGCTGGGAAGATCACCCGCCCCGGGTTGATAATCCGGGTCACTTGGCTTTGGTAGTCGCACCTCAGGTCAGAGGATATAAGTTCACCAAGGTACTCATGGACGGAGGGAGCAGCATCAATATCCTCTATTATGGAACTTTCTGCCGCATGGGGTTGACTGATAAAAATCTTAAGCCATCAAACACTGTTTTCCATGGTGTGGTGCCTGGTAAGTTGGCTTACCCGGTTGGTAAGATAGCTCTGGAGGTTGCTTTTGGAGATGATCATGACTCTAGATCGGAGACATTGACCTTTGAAGTGGTCAAAATCCACAGCCTATATCACGCTCTGTTTGGACGACCAGCTTACGCCAAGTTCATGGCGCGGCCTTGTTATGTGTATCTGCAGCTCAAGATGCCGGGTTACAAGGGAACCATCACGGTGCATGGAAGCCGGAAGATAGCCTTGGAATGTGAGGAAGGTGATGCTGCCTATGCTGAGTCTGTTTGTGCAACTGAGGAGCTGAAATTTTATAAGGATAATGTTGACCCGGCGGACATGCCGTCTTTAAAGAAGCCAACCACAGAGCAGGATCCTTCACTCAAATTTAAGTCGGCAGACGACACTAAAATGGTTGATTTCGTTCCTGGCGACTCATCGAAGCAGTTCAGTATCAGTGCCAATCTGGATCCGAAATAGGAAAGCGCGCTCATCGAGTTCATCCGTGAGAACTAGGACATCTTTGCATGGAAGCCTTCAGACATGCCGGGTGTACCGAGGGAACTCGCTAAGCACACTCTTAATATTGATCCGAAATTTAAGCCGGTTAAGCAGTTTCTTCGCCGATTTAATGAGGAGAGGCAGAAGGCCATCAGAGAGGAAGTGGCCCGGCTCTTGGCAGCTGGGTTTATCGTCGAAGTTTTCCATCCTGAGTGGCTGGCTAATCCGGTGCTGGTACTCAAGAAGAATGGCACTTGGCGGATGTGTGTGGATTACACGGACTTGAACAAGGCTTGTCCGGCTGATCCGTTTGCTCTCCCTCGTATTGATCAAATCATTGATGCTAAGGCGGGTTGTGAGCGTTGAGTTTTTTGGATGCTTATTCTGGTTATCATCAGATAAAGATGGCAGTTAAGGACCAGGAGAAAACAGCTTTCATTACTCCGTTTGGAGCCTTCTGCTATGTGTCTATGCCTTTTGGGCTCAAGAGTGCCCAGGCGACTTATCAACGGTGTGTGCAAAATTGCCGTCACAATCAGATTGGGCGCAATGTTGTCGATGACATTGTGGTGAAGTCAAGAAAGAAGGAGACCCTGATTGATGATTTGAAGGAGACATTTGACAATCTCCGGGTCTACAAGATGATGCTTAATCCAGCTAAATGTGTCTTTGGTGTACCCGCAGGCAAGCTCTTGGGTTTCTTGGTTTCTAACAGAGGCATTGAAGCTAACCCAAAAAAATCAAAGCTATTACTTCATTGGCTAAGTCGACGTGTGTTAATGAAGTTCAGTGTCTGGCGGGTCGTATTGCGGCTCTGGGCCGATTCATAAGCCGGCTGGGTGAGAAAGCTATCCCACTTTATCAGGTGATGAAAAATACGGATCATTTTGTTTGGAGCGATGTTGCTAACCAAGCATTTGAGGATCTGAAGAAACAATTGGCTGAGCCGCCCGTGCTTGCTGCCCCCGTTGATAAAGAGCCTCTGTTGTTATATGTGGCTGCTAATAGCCGGGCCGTCAGTGTGTCCATCGTGGTGGAAAGGAAGGAGGCAGGCAAGGAATATCCGGTTCAATGGCCGGTTTATTATATCAGTGAGGTGCTTATTGAGTCCAAGCAGAGATACCCACATTGGCAGAAGCTTGTGTATGGGGTTTTCATGGCAAGCCAGAAACTTAAGCAATATTTTCAGGGTCATCCCATCACCGTGGTTAGCTCTGCTCCTTTGGGAGATATCATCCAAAACAGGGAAGCAACTGGCTGGGTTGCTAAGTGGGCTACTGAGCTTGGACCTCACGGGTTAAAATATGTGCCTCGTACGGCTATCAAGTCCCAAGCACTTGTCGATTTCATCAATGATTGGACAGAGTTGCAGGCACCGGAGGAAAAGCTGGATAACACATATTGGACTATTCACTTTGATGGATCTAGGCAGCTGGAGGGATCGGGGGCTGGAGTTGTTTTGACTTCCCCACAAGGTGATAAATTTTCTTATGTTCTCCGGCTAATGTTCCCTTGCACCAACAATGCAGCTGAGTATGAGGCCCTGCTCCATGGTCTTCGAATGGCTAAGGAGATGAATTTAAGCCGGGTGAGATGCTTTGGCGATTCAGATTTGGTGGCCCAACAGGTTTCTGGTACTTGGGATTCCAAGGATCCGCTTATGGCGGCTTATCGTCGAGAGGTCGATGCCATTGCAGGTCATTGCAAGGGTTACCAAGTTGAACATATTGATCGAAGGAAAAATGAGGCGGCTGATAACTTAAGCCGGCTAGGCTCTCAGCGTAAGCCGGTGCCACCGAATACGTTCCTGGATGTTCTGCTCAACCCTTCGGTCAAGTTGCCTATGGAGGAGGACCTTGCTATTCCTGACCCGGAAGCACAATTGGTGGCGGCTCTTCATGCTATTCCTGATTGGTCAGTTCCCTATTTGGCTTACATGACCCAGGGTGAGTTACCTGAAGATGAGACCTTGGCCAGGCAGATAACCCGACGGTCTAAGTCAATGACTATTGTCAATGGGGAGCTGCACCATTGCAGTGTTACAGGGGCGTTTCAACATTGTGTTTCTCCTGAAGAAGGCTGTGAGATTCTGCGTGAGATCCATGAAGGAGATTGTGGTCATCATGCCGGCTCTAAATCTTTGGTAGCCAAGGCTTTTCGTCATGGTTTCTACTGGCTGACGACTCATGCTGATGCTCAGGACTTGGTCAGAAAATGTGACGGTTGTCAGAAGTTTTCACGTCTAGCTCATGTTCTGGCTCAGGAGCTGAGGATGATCCCAATCACTTGGCTGTTTGCAACTTGGGGGCTTGATATGGTTTGACCTTTTAAGAGGTCCAAGGATAAGAAGACCCACCTTTTGGTGGCGGTGGATAAGTTCACTAAGTGGGTAGAGGCAGAGCCGGTCAGTAAGTGTGATGCAGCCACGGTGGTTCAATTCATGAAGAAGGTGATCTTCCGTTTTGGTTTTCCGCACAGCATTATAACAGATAATGGCACTAATCTCTCCAAGGGTGCTATGAAAGAATTTTGTCAACGTGAGCATATCCGGCTTGACGTGTCATCAGTGGCTCACCCCCAATCTAATGGCCAAGCGGAGGGAGCCAATCAAGAGATCTTGAGAGGCATCAAGCCCCGGGTTATGGTTCCTTTACAGCGAACGCCGGGTTGTTGGGTGGAGGAGTTACCTTCCGTGTTATGGAGCATTAATACCACCCCCAACAGGTCTACGGGTTACACGCCTTTCTTCATGGTTTACGGAGCAGAGGCGGTTCTCCCTAGTGACATCCGTCATTACTCGCCCCGCGTGGCGGCTTATGTTGAAGCTGACAATGAAAAAGCACGTCAGGAAGCACTTGACCTGTTAGATGAGGAGCGTGACATCGCAGCGGCTCGTTTGGCGATTTACCAGCAAGATCTGCGCCGTTACCACAGCCGCCGGGTTAAAACCAGAACTTTCCAAGAAGGCGATCTAGTGCTCCGGCTCATCCAGGATTAGACTGATATGCACAAGTTATCCCCACCTTGGGAAGGACCCTTTGTGGTGAGCAAGAATCTGAACAACGGGTCATACTACCTTATCGATGTTCGAGAGCACAAAGACTCACGTAAGTCGGAGGAGGAGACCCACTGGCCCTGGAATATTGCTCATCTTCGACCTTACTACACCTGAGCCACCGGCTCTTCTGATGTACATATTTTTGACAATGTATATATCATGATCAATATAATAAAGTCGGCATCCCTGCTAAAGCAGGGCCTCTGTCATTTTTTCTCTTTAAATAAAGAGTCTTTTGGTTACTTGGGGGCTTTCGGCTCATGAGTGAAGCTATGGTTACCCTTTGAACCGGCTTAAAAGCCAATTGTAGAAAAAAAAACTTGGGGGCTTGCTGCCAAGGTTAAAAGGGACCAAAGAGAGTCTGTTGCAAAAGCACAACTCAAACATAGGTGCCCATTGAGCATAGCTCAAAAATATTGCTTGGGGCTCCTTGTTCTAAAGAGCAAAGGGTTTTGTACCCTTGTAATAGGCTTAAAAGCCAGGCTTGGAAGCCAGGTGTATTCACCTAAAACCCTGGGTTATCCTGCCTTTTTAAGTAAGCCACTCCGCCCAGGTAATCCTAGAATGACCCGCCGAACGTTTGACAAGTCAATCTTATGTAGACCCTGAACTTTTCAAAGTTAAAACGATGATTGGTTATGTGAGGTCCATCTTATAAGGTTTGTAAAACGGTTTAACTCAGTGGCCTGTGCAGCCCGTGAAAGCACTCGATTTTTGGCCTAGCAGCCCATGAAAAGCCTCGTTTTCGTGTGTTTTTATTTGACAGATCTTTTGAGGTTTATTTGATAAGGCTTATCAAGTTTTATTATCACAATTCGCCGGTGTTTATTAACCCGGCTTGGTTTTCGACTATAAGTCGTCAGTACATGATAAGTTAATCTTCGGTGTTTATTGACCCGGCCTGGCTTTTGACTATAAGTCGCCAGTATGAGACAAAATAATATCTGGTGTTTATTAACCCGGCCTGGCTTCATTCATAAGCCGGCAATATATGATAATTACCAGTGCTCAAAGTTTTGGGTTATTACCCTTATTCTACTGGTTTGGTAAACCAACAGTGTGATTAAATATCACAGGTATGACATATTTTGGTATAATTAAGCCAGTCCTGGTTGTAAGCTATTTTAGTTTCCAGTGATTATGTATTGGGCATTATGACCCGTCCTGCGGTAAACCGTGGGACACTTGTGATCTGTTTTTGCATACAGGAACAGACTCAAAAAGCTGATGTTATAAACATCAGTGGCAGATATTCAATTGGCAGATCAACAGTCTCATGCAAAGCAAAACGCGCACGATGACACGGCAGATTCAAAGTTTTACTACCCTATTACATGCCTCTACGGGCCAAATGAGATCAAAGTGTTTTTCAAAAGATCAACTGTTTAGACCCGCCTGGCGGTTCAATCTTCTTGGCCTTGCTGCTCGTAGTCTTCTGCATCATCCTTTGCCGGCTCTTCGTCTTCTTCCGCCGTCTGAAAAGTTGGTGATGACCAATCGATGCCAGATAAAGCTTCAAATTCAGCCTCATCATCTATATGCTCGGACGGATCGACTTCAGGAGCAAAGGTGTGCTTACGGATTGGCGGGATTAAGTCCATCACTTTGTAAGCTGGGGTCGGCATCTTTTGATTCTCCTGGTTATAAGCCGGATGATACTTGGAAAGGTCCGAGTCATTGGCAATAAGAGTGGCCATTGGACGAATTTCCTTTAGGCAAGCTGAAAAGTCTTTCTGATCAAAAGGAGTACCATCTTCTTTCAAACTTGGGTAACCAGTGGCTACCTCAGACGGGTCAAGCTCTCGTACCCATGCCTTGGCCCGGCTCAAAGCCGTCACAGCGCTGGCTCTTGCAGATGATCGCTTTATCTCATCAAATCTTACAGGCAACACAGAGAGTTTCTTCAAAACATCTATCAGCATAGTTGGTGCTTGACCTGTTGGCGAAATGGCGGCTAATGCACGTTGAGTCCCGGTGTACAGCTGCTCGACAAGTGTATAGATAGCTTTAAGCTTCAGAAGCATGTCTTGATTGAGATTACTGCTCCTGCGACCTGAAGGTATCGCAGAATGATTAAATGGAAGGTTATTTGATCAAAATAATGATTCATTTTTTATGATTGGCAAGGCGGCTCACCAAAGATAGCTGAAACCATGTGAGTTACACGGTGTTTTAAGCCGGTGAGCTCAGTGGTCACCTCTTGAAGCGCTGCCTCTGCCTTCTCAGCGCGTGCTACCTCTTGAGCACTGCGTTGGTTTTCCCTTGAAGAGGAAAGGGTGATGCAGTAAAGTAGCGTAAGTATTTCCCTCAGTTTTTGAGAACCAAGGTATCAATCCAGTAGGAGGCCATGCTCGAGTCCCACGCACCTACACAAACAAATAAGAACCTCACAACCAACGCGATAAAGGGGTTGTCAATCCCTTCACGGTCACTTACGAGAGTGAGATCTGATAGAGATGATAAGATAATATTGTTGGTATTTTTATGATATAGACTAAAAGTAAAGAAAGCAAAATAAACGGTAATAGAAATAGCTTATTGTCGGGAGATTAATATGATGGAAAATAGACCCGGGGGCCATAGGTTTCACTAGTGGCTTCTCTCAAAATAGCATAAGTATTACGGTGGGTAAACAAATTACTGTCGAGCAATTGATAGAATTGAGCATAGTTATGAGAATATCTAGGTATGATCATGTATATAGGCATCACGTCTGTGACAATGACAAGTAGACCGAAACGATTCTGCATCTACTACTATTACTCCACACATCGACCGCTATCCAGCATGCATCTAGAGTATTAAGTTCATAAGAACAGAGTAACGCTTTAAGCAAGATGACATGATGTAGAGGGATAAACTCATGCAATATGATATAAACCCCATCTTTTAATCCTCGATGGCAACAATACAATACGTGCCTTGCTGCCCCTGCTATCACTGGGAAAGGACACCGCAGGATTGAACCCAAAGCTAAGCACTTCTCCCATTGCAAGAAAGATCAATCTAGTAGGCCAAACCAAACTGATAATTCGAAGAGACTTGCAAAGATAACCAATCATACATAAAAGAATTCAGAGGAGATTCAAATATTGTTTATAGATAATCTTGATCATAAACCCACAATTCATCGGATCTCGACAAACACACCGCAAAAAGAAGAGTTACATCAAATAGATCTCCAAGAGAATCGAGGAGAACTTTGTATTGAGATCCAAAGAGAGAGAAGAAGCCATCTAGCTAATAACTATGGACCCGAAGGTCTGAGGTAAACTACTCACACATCATCGGAGAGGCTATGGTGTTGATGTAGAAGCCCTCCATGATCACTGCCCCCTCTGGCAGGACGCCGGAAAAGGCCCCAAGATGGGATCTCACGGGTACAGAAGGTTGCGGCAGTGGAATTAGGTTTTCGTGGTGCTCCTCGATGGTTTGGGGGTACGTAGGTATATATAGGAGGAAGAAGTAGGTCGGTGGAGCCACAAGGGTGGAGGGCGCGCCCAGGGGGGTAGGCGCGCCCCCTACCTCGTGGCTTCCTCGTCTGTTGCTTGACGTCCACTCCAAGTCCTCTGGATCACGTTTGTTCTGAAAATCACGTTCCCGAAGGTTTCATTCCGTTTGGACTCCGTTTGATATTCTTTTTCTGCGAAACACTGAAATAGGCAAAAAAACAACAATTTGGGCTGGGCCTCCGGTTAATAGGTTAGTCCCAAAAATAATATAAAAGTGTATAATAAAGCCCATTAAACATCCAAAACAGAATATAATATAGCATGGAACAATAAAAAATTATAGATACGTTGGAGACATATCAGCGCGTTGCGTTAAAAATCGTCTTTTCATCCGTCCAAGTCTTTTTCTCTACCTCAAAGATGGTCTTCAGTTTTTCCGACTCAGCCATGCTAAACTAGAATTTTGACTCAGCCTTCCGGGTCTCAGTTTCCTGAGTCGCCAGCCGGGTCTTGGCATCATTCAATTGGGACTCCAGTTCAGCAGTGGCAGCCTGTATAAAGTATAGAGTTATCAACATTTGTATCAAGATTACAAGAATACAAGTCCCAAGTCTTTTGCCAGCAACAACACTTGACACTTGGGGGCTAATTTCTATCAAATAAAATTTTCAAGACAACGGCTCTTATGAATAAAGTCCCAACTACTTTGCAAGCAAGACTACTTGGCACTTGGGGGCAAACGCATATCGTTTGCATATTCTTCATCATGAGCCGGAAGTGCTGTAAACAGTCCCAACCGACTCATGGGGGCTATGCAGTCAAGCTCTCTTTTCTTATACAAAGACAAATAGGACCGGCTCATTCCTATGGATTAAACCGGCCCTTGGGGGCTACGGATGCAAAATTCAACTTGTGCAAACATCCGGTTTACATTTAAACCGGACAAGGAGGGATTCTAGGACAGAAGTGTATGGATTTTTCTAAAGTCTACAACCTATTCAATCTTGTCATAGCCAGTAGACTTGGGGGCTGCCAGGATATGTATATAAATTATTTAAAGTTGGAAGTCATACCTCATATTTTTGGTGCATCTGTTTCACCATATCAATTTCAAGGTCGCGGCTGGAGTGGACCTGGCTGAGGTAATTGGAGAGGATCTCATTGCTGTTCAGTTGCGCATAATGGGAGATGTCAAACTTCAGTTTCCGCCTCTCAATAACCTCTTGCTTGGCAGTATGTTTGGACAAAGCTATTGGATTTCCCGGTTCAACAAAACCGGTGCCAGTAATCAACACGTCATCATTATGAGTCTCTAACAGCTTAGGTGAATTCGAGGGGGCAGAAGTTGAAGGATTGGCAATAGTGTCATCAACACGGAGATCCGGAATCTCAGGCGGAGTAGCAGTAACAGGCTCTTCCGGCTGTTTGTCAGAAGCTTCAGGAACGGAGACTTGTGGCTCCGGCTCAGCAGTTTTTGGCGCTTCAGTTGGTTTGTTCACCTTCGCCTTCTTGTTGGGCTTGGCTTGTCCACTAGCGGATTTTGACAAGTTAGTGTAAGTATAAGGGTATGAAGAATTACAGAGTACAATCAATTGCTATTACCCAGGGGCAGTTTTGAAAGCCGGCAATTCAGTTTGCGATGAGTCACCAGAGGAAGAACGGGCAAGTTCTTGATTAAGGGTTATCAACAGAGTTAGAAGGTAAATAGATAAGGTCTATACTACCTATTGAGCACTGCTTTGGTTTTCCCTTGAAGAGGAAAGGGTGATGCAGTAAAGCAGCGTAAGTATTTCCCTCAGTTTTTGAGAACCAAGGTATCAATCCAGTAGGAGACCACGCGCGAGTCCCACGCACCTACACAAACAAATAAGAACCTCGCAACCAATGCGATAAAGGGGTTGTCAATCCCTTCACGGTCACTTACGAGAGTGAGATCTGATAGATATGATAAGATAATATTTTTGGTATTTTTATGATAAGAGTAAAAGTAAAGATTGCAAAAATAAACGGCGCCAGAAATAGCTAAGTGTTGGAAGATTAATATGATGGAAAACAGACCCGGGGGCCATAGGTTTCACTAGTGGCTTCTCTCAAGAGCATAAGTATTATGGTGGGTAAACGAATTACTGTCGAGCAATTGATAGAATTGAGCATAGTTATGAGAATATCTAGGTATGATCATGTATATAGGCATCACGTCCGCGACAAGTAGACCGAAACGATTCTGCATCTACAACTACTACTCCACACATCGACCGCTATCCAGCATGCATCTAGAGTATTAAGTTCATAAGAACAGAGTAATGCTTTAAGTAAGATGACATGATGTAGAGGGATAAACTCATGCAATATGATATAAACCCCATCTTTTTATCCTCGATGGCAACAATACAATACATGTTGTTTCCCCTTCTGTCACTGGGATCGAGCACCGCAAGATTGAACCCAAAGCTAAGCACTTCTCCCATTGCAAGAAAGATCAATCTAGTAGGCCAAACCAAACTGCTAATTCGTAGAGACTTGCAAAGATAACCAATCATACATAAAAGAATTCAGAGGAGATTCAAATATTGTTCATAGATAAACTTGATCATAAACCCACAATTCATCGGATCTCGATAAACACACCGCAAAAGAAGATTACATCGAACAGATCTCCAAGAAGATCGAGGAGAACTTTGTATTGAGATCCAAAGAGAGAGAAGAAGCCATCTAGCTAATAACTATGGACCCGAAGGTCTGAGGTAAACTACTCACACATCATCGGAGAGGCTATGGTGTTGATGTAGAAGCCCTCCGTGATCAATGCCCCCTCCGGCGGAGCGCCGGAAAAGGCCCCAAGATGGGATCTCATGGGTACAAAAGGTTGCGGCGGTGGAAATAGGGTTTTTGGCTCCGTCTCTGATGGTTTGGGGGTACGCAGGTATATATAGGGGGAACAAGTACGTCGGTGGAGCAACGTGGCCCCCACGAGGGTGGAGGGCGTGCCTGGGGGGGGGGTAGGCACGCCCCTGCCTCGTGCCTTCCTCGTTGATTACTTTACGTAGACTCCAAGTCCTCTGGATCACGTTTGTTCCGAAAATCACGTTCCCGAAGGTTTCATTCCGTTTGGACTCCGTTTGATATCCTTTTCCTTCGAAACACTGAAATAAGCAAAAAAACAGCAATCTGGGCTGGGCCTCTGGTTAATAGGTTAGTCCCAAAAGTAATATAAAAGTGTATAATAAAGTCCAATAAACATCTAAAACAGAATATAATATAGCATGGAACAATAAAAAATTATAGATACGTTGGAGACGTATCAAGCATCCCCAAGCTTAATTCCTGCTCGTCCTTGAGTAGGTAAATGATAAAAATAGAATTTTTGATGCGGAATGCTACTTAGCATAATTTTCAATGTAACCCTCTTAATTGTGGTATTAATATTCAGATCCGAAAGATTCAAGATAAAAGTTTAATATTGACATAAAAGTAATAATACTTCAAGCATACTAACTAAGCAATTATGTCTTCTCAAAATAACATGGCCAAAGAAAGTTCATCCCTACAAAATCATATAGTTTGGTCATGCTCCATTTTCGTCACACAAGAATGCTCTCATCATGCACAACCCCGATGACAAGCCAAGCAATTGTTTCATACTTTAGTAATCTCAAACTTTTTCAACTTTCACGCAATACATGAGCGTGAGCCATGGATATAGCACTATGGGTGGAATAGAATATAATGATGGGGGTTATGTGGAGAAGAAAAAAAAGGAGAAGTCTCACATCAACGCGGCTAATCAACGGGCTATGGAGATGCCCTTCAATTGATGTTACTGTGAGGAGTAGGGATTGCCATGCAACGGATGCACTGGAGCTATAAATGTATGAAAGCTCAACAAAAGAAACTAAATGGGTGTGCATCCAACTTGCTTGCTCACGAAGACCTAGGGCATTTGAGGAAGCCCATTGTTGGAATATACATGCCAAGTTCTATAACGAAAAATTCCCACTAGTATATGAAAGTGACGAAACAAGAGACTACCTATCATAAGGATCATGGTGCTACTTTGAAGCACAAGTATGGAAAAGGATAGTAGCATTGCCCCTTTTTATTTTCTCTTCTTTTTTTTGGGCCTTTCTTTTTTCTTTTGGCCTTTCTCTCTTTTTTTGGGACAATGCTCTATGAATGATGATCATCACACTTCTATTTATTTACAACTCAATGATTACAACTCGATACTAGAACAAAATATGACTCTACATGAATGCCTCCGGCGGTGTACCGGTATGGGCAATGAATCAAGAGTGACATGTATGATAATATGCATGGTGGCTTTGCCACAAATACGATGTCAACTACATGATCATGCAAGGCAATATGACAATGATGAACGTGTCATGATAAACGGAACGGTGGAAAGTTGCATGGCAATATATCTCGGAATGGCTATGGAAATGCCATAATAGGTAGGTATGGTGGCTGTTTTGAGGAAGATATAAGGAGGTTTATGTGTGATAGAGCGTATCGTATCACGGGGTTTGGATGCACCGGCGAAGTTTGCACCAACTCTCAAGGCGAGAAAGGGCAATGCACGGTACCGAAGAGGCTAGCAATGATGGAAGGGTAAGAGTGCGTATAATCCATGGACTCAACATTAGTCATAAAGAACTCACATACTTATTGCAAAAATCTACAAGTCATCAAAAACCAAGCACTACGCGCATGCTCCTAGGGGGATAGATTGGTAGGAAAAGACCATCGCTCGTACCCGACCGCCACTCATAAGGAGGACAATCAAAGAACACCTCATGTTTCAAATTTGTTACACAACGTTTACCATACGTGCATGCTACGGGACTTGCAAACTTCAACACAAGTATTTCTCAAATTCACAACTACTCAACTAGAACAACCTTAATATCACTACCTCCATATCTCAAAACAATTATCAAGCATCAAACTTTTCTTAGTATTCAACACACTCATAAGAAAGTTTTTACTAATTTTGCATACCTAGCATATTAGGACTAATTTCCCAATTTAAGTAAATTACCATGCTGTTTTGTAGGACTCTCAAAATAATATAAGTGAAGCATGAGAGAACAATAGTTTCTATAAAACAAATCCACCACCGTGCTCTAAAAGATATAAGTGAAGCACTAGAGCAAAAACTATATAGCTCAAAAGATATAAGTGAAGCACATAGAGTATTCTAATAAATTCCGAATCATGTGTGTCTCTCTCAAAAAGGTGTGTACAGCAAGGATGATTGTGGTAAACTAAAAAGCAAAGACTCAAATCATACAAGACGCTCCAAGCAAAACACATATCATGTGGTGAATAAAAATATAGCTCCAAGTAAAGTTACCAATGGACGAAGACGAAAGAGGGGATGCCTTCCGGGGCATCCCCAAGCTTTGGCTTTTCGGTGTCCTTAGATTATATTGGGGTGCCATGGGCATCCCCAAGCTTAGGCTCTTGCCACTCCTTGTTCCATAATCCATCAAATCTTTACCCAAAACTTGAAAACTTCACAACACAAAACTCAACAGAAAATCTCGTGAGCTCCATTAGCGGAAGAAAACAAGACACCACTTGAAGGTACTGTATTGAACTCATTCTTTATTTATAATGGTGTTAAAATTACTGTATTCCAACTTTTCTATAATTTATAAACTATTTTACTAGCCATAGATTCATCAAAATAAGCAAACAACACACGAAAAACAGAATCTGTCAAAAACAGAATAGTCTGTAGTAATCTGTAACTAACGCAAACTTCTGGAACTCAGAAAAATCCACCAAAATAGGACGACCTGTATAATTTCTTTATTGATCTGCTGCAATTGTAATCAGTATTTATCACGTTCTGGTGATTTTAACAATTGTTTTCGTGAACAGAAAGTTTCTGGAATTTTCAGCAAGATCAAATAACTATCATCCAAGAAGATCCTATAGGTTTAACTTGGCACAAACACTAATTAAAACATAAAAACAAATCTAACCAGAGGCTAGATCAAATATTTATTCCTAAACAGAAGCAAAAAGCAAAAAACTAAAAAATAAAATTAGGTTGCCTCTCAACAAGCACTATCGTTTAACGCCCTTAGCTAGGCATAAAAACGAGGATAGATCTAGGTATTGCCATCTTTGGTAGGCAATCCATAAGTGGCTCTCATAATAGATTCATAAGGTAATTTTATTTTCGTTCTAGGAAAGTGTTCCATGCCTTCCTTAATGGAAATTGGAATCTAATATTCCCTTCCTTCATATCAATAATTGCACCAATCGTTCTAAGAAAAGGTCTACCAAGAATAATAGGACATGAAGGATTGCAATCTATGTCAAGAACAATGAAATCTACGGGCACATAGTTCCTATTTGCAACAATAAGAACATCATTAATTCTTCCCGTAGGTTTCTTAATAGTGGAATCCGCAAGGTGTAAGTTTAAAGAACAATCATCAAAATCACGGAAACCTAGCAAATCACATAAAGTTTTTGGAATCGTGGAAACACTAGCACCCAAATCACACAAAGCATAGCATTCATGATCTTTAATTTTAATTTTAATAGTAGGTTCCCACTCATCATAGAGTTTTCTAGGGATAGCGACTTCCAACTCAAGTTTTTCCAACTCAAGTTTTTCTTCATAAGATTGCATCAAAGCATCAACGATATGTTTGGTAAAAGCTTTATTTTAACTATAAGCATGAGGAGAATTTAACATGGATCGCAACAAGGAAATACAATCTATCAAAGAGAAATTATCATAATTAAATTCCTTGGATCAACAGATTAGTCTCCTTTTTTTATCAGCCCAATCCAGACCGTCTTTGATTCCCTTCAGGTAATGAGTAGTACCACTAATTGGTCAGACACCATCATGACTTGCTACAACGCCGGATCTTCTTGGGGCTTGAGTAGGCAAATTTAACCTTTCCTCGGTTGATTGAATTGAAAATTCTGACTTGACAGTGGTTATAGATCCAAACTTGACATGCCGGCGAAATAAGCTGCAGCGGAAAAAACGACGTCCTCGGCGACTTGTAATTCGACCGCTCGCTCAGACAAACAACGGTTAACATATCTTGAACTCAAAAAATATTGAACTGCCCAATTCAAAGTTTGACTGGCGAACTTAATCAATCCGGTTGCGGCTCATCCGCAAATTGCAAACTTCTTGATCCCTGAGATAGAGCCCTCCAAGAACTCAACACCACCGTGTGCAGGCCCCACGGTGGGCGCCAACTGTCGTGGAATTGTCACGGCAGATGTCCTAGTGTGAGGATTTAGTCGTGAGGCCGACGCATCTATGTGGTAGCTTGAGAGGGGTTGAGCGGAATCGAGAGACGCAACACAAGACAAGGATTTCGACAGCTTCGGGCCCCGGGAAACATCATCCGGTAACAACCCTGCATGCTATTTGTGGCTAGGTCTTATCATCATCACGAGGGAGTCGCCGTAAACCGGCTCTCCTAGTTGTGTCTAACCCTAAGATTATTTCTTTTTTCCTTCCCCCTCTTTGGGGTGCCCTGCCCCTCCTTATATATGTTGGAGGGGCGGTTTACATGTGGAGTCCTATTAGGATTAGGACTAGTCTATCTTCTATTACAAGTTGGATACAAGTCCGGGTCTTATTTCCTCGTAAAGGAAATATTCCTCATGCCTTTCCTCTTAAGCCGGCCCATCATAACGTGAGCCGGCCTACTAGGCCTTGGGCTTTGTTGTCCGTCTGACCCGCCCACAGGGTTACTAATGAGTCGCCAAGATCGGGCGGGTTACCCGTGAGTCGCCAAGATCGGGCGGGTTACCCGTGAGTCGCCAAGCTCCGGGCGGGTCACCGGTGAGTCGCCAAGATCCAGCCGGGTCATACATCCAGCCGGGTCATACATCCAGCCGGGTTACACCGTGGGGTATATCCCCGACAGGAGGTTTCAAATATTTCTGACTTATCTTATCCCAAGGCGGGTCTTTTTCAACAACCTCTTAACCTGCCTGATTCAAACTATCAGGGAACATCTCATTCCTCCTCCGGCGACTCAACGGGGACTCAAATCCCAACCTTCAAGACTGTGCCTGGGTAAGGGTGTATTTCATCATTCAAAACTTCATGCTTGATCGATATGCTGACATTATTGTGTTTCTTATTTTCAGTGGCATGGCCAAGCTTAGTAAAAAGGCGAAAGTGAACAAGCCGGCTGAAGACTCCAATCCTTCTGAGCCAGAGAAGCAACTGCCAGAGACCTCTCATCCAACCGCTGAAGCTATCATTGATGACCCGCCACCAGAAGAGCACGACGTCACCATGGATCATATAGAAGTTGAACCGGTCATCACTAAGCCACCAAGCCCCATCAAGCCTACTGAAGAGAAAACTGACGATGTCGTCATCACCGGGCTTGGTTATACAGCGTCGGGTAATCCTACTGCCTTATCCAAGCACAGCGCCAAAGAAGAATTTTCTGCTGCTGATATAGGCAAGTGGAAGGTAGACTTGGAAAGCTATGCTCAATTCGGCGCCCAAGAGATCCATTTCGGCTATTTGAACCGTCTGTATACCAGCCGTGACTTTGAAGCCGGTTTGGTCAACTTGATGAAGGAGCGCTATGAGGTAATCCAACAAAAACCCTCATAAATATATCTCTATCAGCCGCCAATTCTATAGAATATGATAGAATTGAATATGTTGTAGACTTTCAAATAGTCACAAATAGATGAACATCATTGCTAGTAGCCCCCAAGGGCCGGCTTAAACTATCAAGTTAAGCCGGGACTTTAATTAGTAGTAATCAACTTTGCATCTGTAGCCCCCAAGGGCCGGGTTAATCAGTATGAATAAACTGGGACTTAACACCATTGTTGAAGCCAATATCCCGATATGTAGCCTTTATAAACCGGATCATATCATTTTGCCCGGGTCATTAGATGAATTTGTCTTGAAAAGAGCAATAGGCATTAGCCCCCAAGTGCAAAGGAAAATACTTGTATTATGCTTGGGACTTCAAAAAATAATCATAATCATAATACCTTCCATGTTTGTTCATGTCGCAGGCTGAACTAACTGAGAAGGACTCACAACTCAATGATCTGAGGGCCAATATTAAGACTCAGTAATCTGAGACATCCAAGGCCAAGTCAGAACTGAAGACTGCATTGGAAACATTGAGCAGTTGAAACAGGGCTTCAGTGCTGATAAAACCGGCTGGGAGACCGAGAAGGCGGCTCTATTAAAGAGAGCAGAGGATGCCGAAGCAGCCCTTAAACCGGTGACTGATGAGTTGTCCGGTTTAAAGCATCAGATCAACAACATGACATCAGCCATCTTCAGTAAGCAATGAAAATGACTCCTTTACACCACCAGGCACATCATAATCATCTGTTGGTTTAATAATAACTTTACTGACACAGGCTCCCGGAGCATCAAGTTGGGCTCAGACATGCGCATCAAGCTGAAGGTTGTCTACACTCTAGTAGAACAGCTATACACTAGCGCTCAACGGACCATTGTTGCCGCTATGCATAAAAAACATCCGCCCACCCTCATCAAGGATACGTTGAAGAAGTTATCAGTGCTGCTCCAAAGGATCGACGATTTAAAGCGAGCATCTGCCGGAGCCGGCGCCTTGACTGCTTTAAGTTGGGCAAAGGCATGGCAAGCCGATCTTGATCCAGAAGACTTGGCCAATGGTTGCCCAAGTGTAAAAGAAGACGGGTCTCCCTTCAGCGCTGATGACTTTGCAGAAATAGCAAGGGCAATGCGTCCATTAGCAAGCAAACTGGCTGAGGAGACCAATCTATCCCAATACCAAGCGGCTTATGATACCGAGAACAAGAAGATAAAGGCACCGGTTCATCAAGAGGTGGATCTCATCCCACCAACGCGTAAGCACACCTTCGCTCCTAACATTGATCCATCCAACCTTATTGATGATGAGGCTGTGTTTAGAGCTTTGACCGGTATCAACTAGTCTACGCCTGACTTCCAGCCAATGGATAATCAAGAAGCTGAAGAAGAAGAAGCGCAGGATGATCCGGAGGCGTCAACCCGCCAAGACTCATGAGCCGGCTTACCAGTCATAGCGTTTTGAAGCTATGCCAAAAAAACACTTGTCCTTTTGGGCCGTCAGATGCCTTGTAATAGGCTAGTTAAACAATTCTGATCTGGCACGCCATCATTGAAAGATCCGCCACTTATGCTTTAGAATATTATCAATTATGCAGGTCAGACTTATTATTTTTCCTGCACATAAACCGATAACAAGTGCCCTGGCGGTTTACCCCAGGGCGGGTCACGATACCCCATATAAAAACTATTGATGACCAAATTGTCCATAATCTGGGCCGGTTTAACAAAACCTCATATAATCATAACAAAAAATATCATACATGTGATATTTGTTCACACTGCCGGCTTATCATACCTTGTGCAGTAAGGGTAACATCCCAAAGACAGAGCACAATGCCCTATTCAATTTATTCATACCGCCGGCTTATCACGCCATATGCGGCAACAGGTAACATCCCAAAGCTTAGAGCCAGAACTCCAAAGCACAAAATCATCATATGATGGCGACTGAAACGTCCAAAGCCAGTCCGGGTTAACAAAACTCCGGATAGATTCATATATGAATCGTAAGGCAACATGGCCCTAATCAGTTTTCAATCATATACCAATAGGGCCTAAAAGGTGAACCTCAAAAAATGTTCAAACCAAATATAAAACAGAAGAACAAAAAACAAGGCATTCATAGGCTGCCAAGCCTTCATATCAAGCGTTATTCAAGGGCCACGCAGCCGCTGAGTTAAACCTTAATTCAAACCTTGTAAGCCAGACCTCACATGACCAATCACCGTTTTAACTTTGACAAATTTAGGGTCTTTAAAAAGATTGATTTGTCAAGAGTACGGCGAGTCATTCCAGGATTACCTGGTCGGACTGGCAGGCAAACAAAGGCAGGATAACCCAGATTTTTTTGTGAATACACCTGGCGTCCAAGCCTATTACAAGGGTCAACAAAGCTCTGTTCAGTAACAAAGAGCTTCATTCCAGGCCTATAAGCCGGATCAATAGGGTAGTCATAGCTATGCTCAATGAGCAGGAAGCCCCCAAGTATTTTGTAATCATGGCGTACAAGCCGGATCAAGAGGGTAATCATAGCTATGCTCAATGAGCAGGAAGACCCCAAGTATTTTGTAATCATGGCGTACAAGCCGGATCAAGAGGGTAATCATAGCTATGCTCAATAAGCAGGAAGCCCCCAAGTGATCGTATGAAGTGACAATAAAGACTCATATTCTCAGAAATGAAACGACAGAGGCCCTGAATTATCAGGGATGCCGGCTTTATTATATTCGTCATAATATATACATTGATAGAAATATGTACATCACAAGAGCCGGTGGCTCAGGTGTAATATGGCCTAAGATGAGCAATGTTCCACGGTCGACGGGTCTCCTCCTCAGATTTGCGTGAGTCCTTGTGCTCTCGAACATCAATGAGGTAGTATGATCCATTGTTTAGATTTTTGCTGACCACAAAAGGCCCTTCCCAAGGCGGGTATAGCTTGTGCATATCAGTTTGATCCTGGATAAGTCGGAGCACCAAATCTCCTTCTTGAAAGGTTCTGGTTTTAACCCGGCGGCTATGATAACAACGCAGATCTTGCTGGTAAATCGCCGAACGAGCCGCCACAAGGTCACGCTCCTCATCCAACAGGTCAATAGTATCCTGACGTGCTTGTTCATTATCAGCTTCAACATAAGCCGCCACACGGGGCGAGTCGTGACGGATGTCACTAGGGAGAACCGCCTCTGCTCCGTAAACCATGAAGAAAGGCGTGTAACCCGTAGATCTGTTGGGGGTAGTATTGATGCTCCATAACACTGAGGGTAATTCTTCCGCCCAACCTGGCGTCCTCTGCAAAGGGACCATAAGCCGGGGCTTGATGCCTCTCAAATTTCTTGATTGGCTCGTTCAGCTTGGCCATTGGACTGAGGGTGAGCCACTGATGATACAAGACGAATACAAAACTCTTTCATAGCCCCCTTGGACAGATTCGTGCCATTATCAGTTATAATATTGTGGGGATAACCAAAATGGAAAATCACCTTTTTGATGAATTGAACCGCTGTCGCCGCGTCACACTTACTGACCGGCTCTGCCTCAACCTACTTCGTAAATTTGTCAACCGCTACCAAGAGGTGGGCCTTTTTATCTTTGGACCTTTTGAAAGGCCCAACCATATCAAGCCCCCAAACTGCAAACGGCCAAGCGATTGGAATCATCCTCAATTCTTGAGCCGGCACATGAGCCCGCCTTGAAAATTTGTGACAACCGTCACATTTACTGACCAGATCTTCTCCATCAGCATGAGCCGTCAGCCAATAAAACCCATGACGAAAAGCCTTGGCCACGAGAGATTTAGAGCCGGCATGATGACCACAATCCCCTTCATGAATCTCTCGTAAAATCTCACGGCCCTCCATCGGAGAAACACAACATTGAAACACCCCTGTAACACTGCAGCGGTGCAACTCTCCATTGACAATAGTCATTGACTTAGACCGCCGGGTTATCTGCCTGGCCAAAGTTTCATCTTCAGGTAACTCGCCCCGGGTCATATAAGCCAAATATGGAACTGTCCAATCAGGAATAGCATGAAGAGCCGCCACCAATTGTGCCTCCGGGTCAGGAATAGCAAGATCTTCCTCTGTGGGTAATTTGACTGAAGGGTTATGCAGAATATCAAGGAAAACGTTAGGTGGCACCGGCTTACGCTGGGACCCTAACCGGCTCAAAGCACCAGCCGCCTCATTTTTTCTGCGATCAACATGTTCCACTTGATAACCTTTGAAATGACCAGCAATAGCATCAACCTCGCGGCGGTAAGCCGCCATGAGTGGGTCCTTAGAATCCCAAGTGCGTGAAACTTGCTGAGCCACCAAATCTGAGTCATCAAAACACCTCACCCGGCTTAGATTCATCTCCTTAGCCATCCGAAGACCATGGAGTAAGGCTTTATACTCAGCTGCATTGTTAGTATAAGGGAACATCAACCTTAAAACATAACAAAACTTATCACCTCGTGGGGAAGTCAAAATAACTCCAGCCCCGAGCCTTCCAACTGCCTGGATCCATCGAAGTGAATAGTCCAACATGTGCTATCCGGCTTCTCCTCAGGCATCTGCAGCTCGGTCCAATCATTGATGAAATCCACAAGTGCTTGAGACTTGATGGCTGTGCGAGGCATGTATTTCAAACCATGGGGTCCAATCTCAATGGCCCAGTTGGCTACCTGACCTGTGGCTTCTCTGTTTTGAATAATATCCCCTAAAAGAGCAGAACTAACCACAGTGATGGGATGACCCAGAAAATATTGCTTGATCTTTCGACTAGCCATGAACACCCCATATACCAGCTTCTGCCAATGCAGATACCTCTGCTTGGACTCAATGAGCACCTCACTGATATAATAAACCGGCCGCTGAACCGGATATTCCTTGCCAGATTCCTTCCTTTCCACAACAATCGCCACGCTGACAGCCCGGCTATTAGCAGCCACGTATAACAATAAGGGCTCCTTATCAATAGGAGCAGCAAGGATCAGCGGCTCAGCTAATTGTTTCTTCAAGGCTTCAAACGCCTGATCAGCAACATCACTCCAGACAAAGTCATCTGTTTTCTTCATCATCTGGTATAGAGGGATAGCCTTTTCTCCCAACCGGCTTATGAACCGGCTTAAGGCCGCAATACGACCTGCTAGGCGTTGAACGTCATTGATACACGGAAGTTTAGCCAAGGAAGTAATAGCCTTGATCTTTTCCGGGTTAGCCTCAATGCCTCTTTCAGAAACCAGAAAACCCAAGAGCTAGCCTGCTGGTACACCAAAGACACATTTGGCTGGGTTAAGCATCATCTTGTAGACCCAGAGATTGTCAAAGGTCTCTTTCAAATCAACTATCAGGGTCTCCTTCTTCCTTGACTTCACCACAATATCATTCACATAAGCATGCTGATACGTCTCCGTCGTATCTATAATTTTTTATGTTCCATGCCAATATATACAACTTTCATATACTTTTGGCAACTTTTTATACCCCCTCCGTCCGGAAATAGTTGTCACCATGGCGTTTTTGCAGAAAACCCCTCCCCAAACTCCCGACACAACCCGCGCTCCTCGTCGTCTCCAATCGACGCTCCGACACGTACGCATGGACGCCGGAGCTCCCCTGCCCAGATTCGCCGCGCTGCTTCCCTGCTCTCCCGCGCCGGAGCTCCCCTACGCAGCTTCGCCGCGCTGCTCTCCCGCGCGTCCTCCTCCGTCGCTCCCTCCTGCCTCGCGCAGCTCCCCTGCCCCCTTGCCTGCCTCCCAAATCTTCCCTCTTTCATCCGCAAAATCGTTTCTTCTTCCTCCCGCTGCGTCTCCTGCTTGCGCGCAGCGACGACACGTCCTCCTTGTTGCCCACGACGCCGGAGGAGGCACGGGGCAAGCAGCAGTGGCTCGCGCTGCGCCAGCGCGACCTCGGGTGCGCGTGGGCGTACGCGCCGGTCACCGCCTCGGCCGTGCGCCAGTCTGCGAAGGAGGAGGAAGGGGATTCCATTCGCCGCCAAGGCGCCCTGGGCATGCTCCTCGAGTCCCCGCTCCTCGGGCCTCTCGTCACCTCCCTCCTCAAAAAGCAAAACCACATGACGCAGGTCCTCTCCTCCCTTGTCAGCCTTCATTTTTTTGAGATTATTTTGTCCAGCAACTCCGTGGTTTGCTTCCGTTGCACTCAGCACGATTCTGCTCTTATTAATGTTGGGGGCGAGCACATGCTGCAGCGCACGGTGATCCAGTTCTTTCATTCAGTCAAGTTCTTTCATTCAGTCAAGTTCTTTCATTCAGTTATGTTCTTTCATTCAGTCAAATTCAGTCAAGTTCTACTAATCCCGCCGCAGGGTAAGACAGTGTGTGTCCCTTTGTAATTGTCACTTGAATTTTGTATAGTTGGGATAGATGTTCCAGTTGTTTCATTCAGTCAAGTTGTACTGAAACTTTCCGCAAAAAAAAATTCTGCTGAAACCGAGAAAAGGCACAGAAACATGAATGTGCTGCCATGTGCCCGAATGTGCTGATAATTCTTTCTCAAATTATCCTGAATGTGCTGCGCTGACCTTTGATGATAGTCTATTCTTCCAAATTATGCATGAATCTGTAGCACACCATGACACTACTATTATTGGATCATCTCCATTTTTATTTTCTCCTTTAGATCATCTCCATTTTTATTTTCACTTTTCAGCTTTAATGTAGATTTTGACCCCAAAAAACACATGGTCTTTTTAACACTTTTCAGTTTGCATTATCCTGGATATAGAACATGGATCTCTGAATAATTTAAATATTCTGAATAATCCAATAATTGACAGAGGCATAACAATTGAAATGTAGCTTCAAATGTCAAAATTTAGTGTCCTGGATACAGAACATGGATCAGTTTTCAGTTTGCTTAACACTTTAGTTTGCATTATCCTTCTCTGAATAATTCAAATGTCCTGGATACAGAACATGGATAACACTGTATATTTAGTGTAGAATCCTTTTAGTAACTTTGAATTTTGGCCACTACTTTATGAACAGTATTGGTGATAATTTAATTCAGTTGGTGACAAAATCACTACTTTATGTACACATTGACTGAATTTAACTTGGAGTACAGACACTACATTGCTTCTGTGCTTACAAAATTCAGATTGAATTTCACTACCAAAAGAAAAGAAGTGGAGATTAAATGCTGCTTTCCACTTACTTCGCCTGTGTGTAACTCTTTTGGTGCATTTTCTGCAGAACCTATGCGTAGCTGCAGCATACAGGCCAGTTCATCAACTGCTCGAAGAAGAAAAGAAGGTGGCAGTCTGAACCTTTTATAAATGGAGTACTCTTGACTTAGGAAGCCCAAGCTATAGCAGATTCAAGTTCATTTAAATGGCTGATTCAGGTTTGTCTCTTTATATCCAGTTCGCATATATGGAGTATTTGCAATCAAATGGATTACTCCTTGTCTCTTTATATTTATAAATGGAGTATTTGTAAATTTTCTATTTGCAATCAAATGGCTAATTTATAAATGCACTATGCTAAGATGACCGAAGAATGTGGAGAGCAAGTTCAGATTGTTTGCCATGAGATTGATTGCATGCTCAGATTTTCTTGTACATGCTCAACACTGCCATGTTTCAGTCTTGTTATTTGCAGAACTGAATTTACTAGCACCGTTTTGCATCTTGCCATTACCGTCCAACACTGCCCTGTTTCCATCTTCTTTTTCTACAGTTTACTCCACTGTACAGTTTGTGCATCTACAGAACATGAATATTGTGTGTGTGTATGTGTGTGTGTGTGTGTGTGTATAGATGCCCTTGATACTCCAACTAGATTCCCTTGATGTATCTGAATTTTTTCTGTATTTAGATGCCCTTGATACTCCATCTCATTTGTTGTTAGTTTCTGGAGTACACCTACCAAAATCACTGCTATCAAGAGTGCAAAATGGATCTGAATTCTGAAACTACACCATGTTCCTACTCCACTTTATGATTTTTTTAAACTGCCAAATGACAATTTATTGAAGATGCTAGTAGTATCTCTCACAAGTTAACTTAATCTTGGAAAGTTCACTTTATGTGCTCACATTCGATCACGTGTAATAGTTCTACGAAGGTAATCTTGTAGAGAATAGGCTTAACAACCCTGCTTTTATACAAAGTTTAATTTTATGCTCAATAGACCAGCAACATGACTCTACTTTTGTATGTTGTGTAATTAATTAATCCAGAGTATGAATCTTGGAAAGTTGGAAGGCCTATCTGCATGAAGAAAAACTACAAGTGAATGCCCATCATTTTGAAAGCTTTTCCTCCTGTGGGTGCTCTAACAGCTCAAAAAAAGTGATGACATATTAAATTCCTGAATAATGTTCTTTTATCTTGAGGAAATTACATAATCAATGTTAGTGCCCGCCTAAAGGGGAAGTACTATGGGGTAAACATTTAGCCAAATGCAAATAAGAGCCGACCTGAATGTTGTTGCTTTTGACTTCAGAGTTGCAATATTGTTTACATCTTTGACATAGGATAAATGATTATAGATGCAGAGCCTTAATCATCATCCAACCACTTAGCCATCATTCCTTATAGCATTATAATCTACTGCAATTTTATCTAGATGCAGAGAAGATGCTAGTAGTAGCTCTCACAAGCAATTTGATCTAGATGCAGAGAAGATGCTAGTAGTATCTCTCACAAGTTAATTAGAACAACTGACAGTACGTTGACAACAACAGTAGATTAGAAATTGCTTCTACTCTAGGTGAGGATCAGAGATTATCCAAAGATTCAGTTAACTTCTGTTAACATTCAGTTCACTGATGAACTTTGGACATTGAGGGACACATTCAGTTAACTTCTGTGTTAACTGAATCTTTTTTGCAACATTTATGCAGAGTACATGATGCATCTTTGGTGTTTTTACATCAGAACAAAAATGTGATTTTAATGCTAATGCATCTTTGTACAGCCTTTATCCTGGATTATTTCTCTAGCTTTGTATCCACTGATTGAATTTCATCCACAGCTTGAGAACCAGAGTAAACTACTGTACTGAGAACAGCAAATTCGGCAGCAAATTGGACAGCAGCAGTAGTAGAGGCGGGCGGGGAAGGCTCACCAGCACAGGCGGGAGTGGCAGCAGAGGCGAGGCATGGGAAAAGGCAAAGATAGCATCAGAGGTCCACGACGTCAGCGTTGCCCACCAGTAGCTACATCAGAGGCAGGAGTGGCCGGAATTGTCCACGGCGCCGGCGGCTGAAGCAGACAAAATCGGAGGCGCAGGTGGGCGGCGAAGGTGGGCGGACGTTGGTGGCGACCGTGGGCTATCGTGGGCGGCGAGCTTCAACGGGGCCGGCGGCGTAGCTCGAGGCGGGCGCCGGCGCAGGTCGCCTTCACGGTGGGCGGTGCAGGTGGGAAGCCGCGACGCGGGTCCAAGCGGGCGGCGGCGCTATTGTTGGCCACGCGCTGGGACGCGGCGCTGGTGTTGGTCGCGGCGCAGGTCCAGGCGGGCGGCAGCGCCCTGGTGGATGGGTAGCCGGCGATGGCTGCAAGGCGCGGGCGATGGGGGAGGAGGAAGGAAGGAGATGGAGTTATTCGTGGCGTGTTTAAAACTGTGTTTTTTTTTGAAAAAAAGCAAATACACTGCCCCGTGGACAACTTTTCTCGGACTGAGGGAGTACTATTTTTGAGACTAACATATTGATCCAGTGCCCAATGCCAGTTCCTGTTTGTTGCATGTTTTTGTTTCGCAGAAAACCCATATCAAACGGAGTCCAAACGGTATAAAAACTGACAGAGATTTCTTTTTGAATAAATGTGAATTTTGGGAAGTGGAATCAACGCGAGACGATGCCCGAGGGGGCCACGAGGCAGGGGCGCGCCCCTGACCCTCATGGACACCCCATAAGGCGGTTGGAGCCCTTCTTTCGCCGCAAGAAACCTAATATCCGGATAAAAATTGTGTTTAAATTTTAATTCAATCGGAGTTACGGATCTCCGGTTATAAAATAAACGGTGAAAGGGCAGAATCCAGAGCACAGAAACAGAGAGACATGTCCAATCTCGGAGGGGCTCTCGCCCCTCCCACGCCATGGAGACCAAGGACCAGAGGGAGAACCCTTCTCCCACCTAGGGAGAAGGCCAAGGAAGAAGGAGAAGGAGGGGGCTTTCTCCCCCTCGCTTCTGGTGGCGCCGGAACGCCGCCGGGGCCATCATCATCACCGCGATCTACACCAACACCTCCGTCATCTTCACCAACATCTCCATCACCTTCCCCCATCTACCTACAGTGGTCCACTCTCCCGCAACCCGCTGTACCCTCTACTTGAACATGGTGCATTATGCTTCATATTATTATCCAATGATGTGTTGCCATCCTATGATGTCTGAGTAGATTTTTGTTGTCCTATCGGTAATTGGTGAATTGCTATGATTGGTTTAATTTGCTTGTGGTTATGTTGCTGTCCTTTGGTGCCCATCATATGAGCGTGCGTGTGGATCACACCATAGGGTTAGTTGTATGTTGATAGGACTATGTATTGGGGGCAAGAGTGACAGAAGCTTCAACCTAGCATAGAAATTGATGCATACGGGATTGAAGGGGGACCAATATATCTTAATGCTATGGTTGGGTTTTACCTTAATGAACGTTAGTAGTTGCGGATGCTTGCTAATAGTTCCAATCATAAGTGCATAGAATTCCAAGTCAGGGATGACATGCTAGCAGTGGCCTCTCCCACATAAAACTTGCTATCGGTCTAGTAAAGTAGTCAATTGCTTAGGGATAATTTCGAAACTCCTACCACCACTTTTCCACACTGTCGGAGTAAATGACCACGGGTAGCCTAACCGACCCCCCTGGCTCTTCAAAAATTATCAGGCTGATCGAGCCTTCAAGCACCCAAAGCACGGGGCCGCCTTCCCCTGGCCGGCCATCTCACAGGCCGACTGCTGGAAGGCGGCCCGACCCTGAAACCCTCCTGAAGAGAGCCAAAATAAGGCCGACTCCAAGAAGCTGGCCACAAGAAGGCCGACTCCAAGAAGCCGACCACAAGAAGGCCGACTCCCGGCAAGCGGCCAAGATTGCACCCTCCAGGACAACACCCACATAACAGTGACAAGACCGGGCGTGGTTACAGTAAAGTCTGCCACCCCCGAATCCCGGAGCACGCATGGCCACAGTGCGCCGTACGGGTCGACCATCCCCCGTCCGGCGCGGCACTGTAGCCATGTTGACCATGACGCCACCCACGACGGGTTGTTAGTACGGCCCGCGGGCGGCGGGCCCCTATAGCCAGAGAGATGCTCGAAGGCGGTCAAGCCCCCTTTTAGTCGGCCTGGGGTGTAGCCGGCTCCCAATAGCCGGCTACCTCACTCCCTCGAAGTATGTGCATCATTAAGAAGACAAGACGAGGTAAGGTTACAGTGAGAGTCCGCTGACGGCGGCACTGTAGCCATGCTTACCTCAGCAAATCCCTCGTCATCAGGGGCGAGGCTATAGTAACCAGCAGCCGGCGGGACCCACCAGTCGGTGGGCCCCAGCGGCCGGCGGAGAAGCCGGCGGATACAGACACTGACGGCCTGGACCCGCATCCAGCCGGATTACCATTGTACCCCTGGGGGGTAGGCCTATATAAACCCCCCAGGGCACCCATGCAAAGGGTTGATCTCTTAGAGTTTTAGACACCACGTAGAGAGAAGAGGAGAGCTAGCCTTGCCCTTCTTCCTCCTCTAGCAAAACAGCTCAAGGAGCCATTTGTAGCCACTTGTGTTAATCTAGTGATCATGCGGAGACCCCGCAGAGCAGGACTAGGGGTGTTATCTCCATGGAGAGCCCCGAACCTGGGTAAGATTCGCCGGCGTGCATGTCTTCGCCTTATCCCGTTTCCAGGCACCGGCGATGTCTTACTGGCTCCCACAATGATAAGTCACCCGTTGGCATATGTCGCACCTACCACTCGACATTTGGCGCCCACCATGGGGCCAGGTGCACCGTCGTTCGGAGACCTGTTCTGGACGGGAACCCATTTCCTTCCCAGCGAGCGTAGCCAGCCCGGCACGCCCAATGGCGCTTGCCCCGACGCGCTGCAAGGCACCGACGACACCTGCGCGGTGAGCTGCCTCGCCAATCTTCTTGGCGAGGCTTGCATCTCCGACGAGCCTGCGTCCGACGCGGGCACAGACTGCCCCGAGAGCTGCCTCGTCAGCCTCCTCGACCAGCTTCACGTCTCCAGCGAGCCTGATGTGGATTTGGAGTCGGTCGGCTCCACCGACCCGATGCTTGTCGACTCCGACACGGCATCGCTTGACGCCTTCCCCACCAACGTGGTGATCATCGACGACCCTCTTTCTCGAGCCGATAGTGGCGGTAGCACTGTCACTGAGGTGCTGGTCATCAGCCATGGTGCCGCCTCAGGCGAGAACGCCCACGACGCCCTACAAGCGGCGCTACACGACCTGTCCGCCCCCATCCCGGCCGACGCCGACGCCGAGACATTGGAGGCACGCCGCCTCGCCCTCATCGCAGAGGGCCAGAAGATAGCATCCATGAGACGCCTCATTGAGGCTCACCAGCGCGAAGTCGACCGCGCCGCCTTTGGTACGCCGCCTCCTGACGGGCCGAGCTGAGTCGGCATCGTCAAGAAGCGCGGCGCGGCCATCGCCAGCATGTTGGTGAAGGAAATATGCCCTAGAGGCAATAATAAAGTTATTATTTATTTCCTTATATCATGATAAATGTTTATTATTCATGCTAGAATTGTATTAACTGGAAACTTGATACATGTGTGAATACATAGACAAACAGAGTGTCACTAGTATGCCTCTACTTGACTAGCTCGTTGATCAAAGATGGTTATGTTTCCTAGCCATAGACATGAGTTGTCATTTGATTAACGGGATCACATCATTAGGAGAATGATGTGATTGACTTGACCCATTCCGTTAGCTTAGCACTCGATCGTTTTAGTATGTTGCTATTGCTTTCTTCATGACTTATACATGTTCCTATGACTATGAGATTATGCAACTCCCGTTTACCGGAGGAACACTTTGTGTGCTACCAAACGTCACAACGTAACTGGGTGATTATAAAGGTGCTCTACAGGTGTCTCCAAAGGTACTTGTTGGGTTGGCGTATTTCGAGATTAGGATTTGTCACTCCGATTGTCGGAGAGGTATCTCTGGGCCCACTCAGTAATACACATCACTATAAGCCTTGCAAGCATTGTGACTAATGAGTTAGTTGCGGGATGATGTATTACGGAACGAGTAAAGAGACTTGCCGGTAACGAGATTGAACTAGGTATCGAGATACCGACGATCGAATCTCGGGCAAGTAACAAACCGATGACAAAGGGAACAACGTATGTTGTTATACGGTCTGACCAATAAAGATCTTCGTAGAATATGTGGGAACCAATATGAGCATCCAGGTTCCGCTATTGGTTATTGACCGGAGAGGTGTCTCGGTCATGTCTACATAGTTCTCGAACCCGTAGGGTCCGCACGCTTAACGTTACGATGACAGTTATATTATGAGTTTATATGTTTTGATGTACCGAAGGTTGTTTGGAGTCCCGGCTGTGATCACGGGCATGACGAGGAGTCTCGAAATGGTCGAGACATAAAGATTGATATATTGGAAGCCTATGTTTGGACATCGGAAGTGTTCCGGGTGAAATCGGGATTTTTCCGGAGTACCGGGAGGTTACCGGAACCCCCTCGGTAACTTAATGGGCCTTAGTGGGCCTAGGTGGAAGAGAGGAGAGGAGGCCAGGGCAGGGCCGCACGCCCCTCCCCCCCAATCCGAATAGGACAAGGAGAGGGGGGCGGCGCCCCCCTTTCCTTCCTCCCCTCCACCTCTTCCCCCTCTCTCTCCTAGTCCAACATGGAAAAGGGAGGGAGTCCTACTCCCGGTAGGAGTAGGACTCCTCCTGGCGCGCCTCTCCCCTTGGCCGGCCGAACCCCCCTTGCTCCTTTATATACGGGGGAAGGGGGGCACCTCTAGACACACAATTGATCAACGATCTTTTAGCCGTGTGCGGTGCCCCCCTCCACCATATTACACCTCGATAATATCGTAGCGGTGCTTAGGCGAAGCCCTGCGTCGGTAGAACATCATCATTGTCACCACGCCGTCGTGCTGACGAAACTCTCCCTCAACACTCGGCTGGGTCGGAGTTCGAGGGACGTCATCGAGCTGAACGTGTGCTGAACTCGGAGGTGCCGTACGTTCGGTACTTGATCGGTCGGATCGTGAAGACGTACGACTACATCAACCGCGTTGTGTTAACACTTCCGCTTTCGGTCTACGAGGGTACGTGGACAACACTCTCCCCTCTGGTTGCTATGCATCACCATGATCTTGCGTGTGCGTAGAATTTTTTTGAAATTACTATGTTCCCCAACAGTGGCATCCGAGCCAGGTTTTATGCGTTGATGTAATATGCACGAGTAGAACACAAGTGAGTTGTGGGCGATATAAGTCATACTGCTTACCAGCATGTCATATTTTGGTTCAGCGGTATTGTGAGATGAAGCGGCCCGGACCGACATTACGCGTACGCTTCGCGAGACTGGTTTCACCGTTGCGAGCACTCGTTGCTTAAAGGTGACTGGCGGGTGTCTGTCTCTCTCACTTTAGTTGAACCGAGTGTGGCTACGCCCGGTCCTTGCGAAGGTTAAAACAACACCAACTTGACAAACTATCGTTGTGGTTTTGATGCGTAGGTAAGAACGGTTCTTGCTAAGCCCGTAGCAGCCACGTAAAACTTGCAACAACAAAGTAGAGGACGTCTAACTTGTTTTTGCAGGGCATGTTGTGATGTGATATGGTCAAGACATGATGCTGAATTTTATTGTATGAGATGATCATGTTTTGTAACCGAGTTATCGGCAACTGGCAGGAGCCATATGGTTGTCGCTTTATTGTATGCAATGCAATCGCCATGTAATTGTTTTACTTTATCACTAAGCGGTAGCGATAGTCGTAAAAGCAATAGTTGGCGAGACGACAACGATGCTACGATGGAGATCAAGGTGTCGCGCCGGTGACGATGGTGATCATGACGGTGCTTCGGAGATGGAGATCACAAGCACAAGATGATGATGGCCATATCATATCACTTATATTGATTGCATGTGATGTTTATCTTTTATGCATCTTATCTTGCTTTGATTGACGGTAGCATTATAAGATGATCTCTCACTAAAATTTCAAGATAAAAGTGTTCTCCCTGAGTATGCACCGTTGCCAAAGTTCGTCGTGCCCAGACACCACGTGATGATCGGGTGTGATAGCTCTACGTCCATCTACAACGGGTGCAAGCCAGTTTTGCACACGCAGAATACTCAGGTTAAACTTGACGAGCCTAGCATATGCAGATATGGCCTCGGAACACTGAGACCGAAAGGTCGAGCGTGAATCATATAGTAGATATGATCAACATAGTGATGTTCACCATTGAAACTACTCCATTTCACGTGATGATCGGTTATGGTTTAGTTGATTTGGATCACGTGATCACTTAGATGATTAGAGGGATGTCTATCTAAGTGGGAGTTCTTAAGTAATATGATTAATTGAACTTAAATTTATCATGAACTTAGTCCTGATAGTATTTTGCAAATTATGTTGTAGATCAATAGCTCGCGTTGTTGCTTCCCTGTGTTTATTTTTGATATGTTCCTAGAGAAAATTATGTTGAAAGATGTTAGTAGCAAAGATGCGGATTGGATCCGTGATCTGAGGATTATCCTCATTGCTGCACAGAAAAATTATGTCCTTGATGCACCGCTAGGTGACAGACCTATTGCAGGAGCAGATGCAGACGTTATGAACGTTTGGCTAGCTCAATATGATGACTACTTGATAGTTTAGTGCACCATGCTTAACGGCTTAGAATCGGGACTTCAAAGACGTTTTGAACGTCATGGACCATATGAGATGTTCCAGGAGTTGAAGTTAATATTTCAAGAAAATACCCGAGTTGAGAGATATGAAGTCTCCAACAAGTTCTATAGCTAAAAGATGGAGGAGAATAGCTCAAGCAGTGAGCATGTGCTCAGATTGTCTGGGTACTACAATCGCTTGAATCAAGTGGGAGTTAATCTTCCAGATAAAATAGTGATTGACAGAATTCTCTAGTCACCATCACCAAGTTAGTAGAACTTCGTGATGAACTATAGTATGCAAGGGATGACGAAAGTAATTCCCGAGCTCTTCGTGATGCTGAAATCGACGAAGGTAGAAATCAAGAAAAACATCAAGTGTTGATGGTTGACGAGACCACTAGTTTCAAGAAAAGGGCAAAGGGAAGAAGGGGAACTTCAAGAAGAACGGCAAGCAAGTTGCTGCTCAAGTGAAGAAGCCTAAGTCTGGTCCTAAGCCTGAGACTAAGTGCTTCTACTGCAAAGGGACTGGTCACTGGAAGCGGAACTACCCCAACTATTTGGTGGATAAGAAGGATGGCAAAGTGAACAAAGGTATATTGGATATACATGTTATTGATGTGTACTTTACTAGTGTTTATAGCAACCCCTCGGTATTTGATACTGGTTCAGTTGCTAAGAGTAGTAACTCGAAACGGGAGTTGCAGAATAAACAGAGACTAGTAAAAGGCGAGGTGACGATGTGTGTTGGAAGTAGTTCCAAGATTGATATGATCATCATCGCACACTCCCTATACTTTCGGGATTAGTGTTGAAACTAAATAAGTGTTATTTGGTGTTTGCGTTGAGCATGAATATGATTTGATCATGTTTGTTGCAATACGGTTATTCATTTAAATTAGAGAATAATTGTTGTTCTGTTTACATGAATAAAACCTTCTATGGTCATACACCCAATAAAATGGTTTGTTGGATCTCGATCGTAGTGATACACATATTCATAATAATGAAGCCAAAAGATGCAAAGTTAATAATGATAGTGCAACTTATTTGTGGCACTGCCGTTTAGGTCATATTGGTGTAAAGCGCATGAAGAAACTCCATACTGATGGGATTTTGGAATCACTTGATTATGAATCACTTGATGCTTGCGAACCGTGCCTCATGGGCAAGATGACTAAAACGCCGTTCTCCAGAACTATGGAGAGAGCAACAGATTTGTTGGAAATCATACATACAGATGTATGTGGTCCGATGAATATTGAGGCTCGTAGCAGGTATCATTATTTTCTGACCTTCACAGATGATTTGAGCAGATATGGATATATCTACTTAATGAAACAGAAGTCTGAAACATTTGAAAAGTTCATATAATTTCAGAGTGAAGCGGAAAATCATCGTAACAAGAAAATAAAGTTTCTACGATCTGATCGTGGAGAAGAGTATTTGAGTTACGAGTTTGGCATTAAGTAAAAACAATGTGAAATAGTTTCACTACTCACGCCACCTGGAACACCACAGTGTAATGGTGTGTCCGAACATCGTAACCGTACTTTATTAGATATGGTGCAATATATGATGTCTCTTACCGATCTACCACTATCGTTTTGGGGTTATGCATTAGAGATAGCTGCATTCACGTTAAATAGGGTACCATCTAAATCCGTTGAGACGACATCTTATGAACTGTGGTTTCGCAAGAAACCAAAGTTGTCGTTTCTTAAAGTTTGGGGTTGCGATGCTTATGTGAAAAAGTTTCATCCTGATAAAGCTCAAACCCAAATCGGAGAAATGTGTCTTCATAGGATACCCAAAGGAGACAGTTGGGTACACCTTCTATCACAGATCCGAAGGCAAGACATTTGTTGCTAAGTATGGATCCTTTCTAGAGAAGGAGTTTCTCTCGAAAGAAGTGAGTGGGAGGAAAGTAGAACTTGATGAGGTAATTGTACCTGCTCCCTTATTGGAAAGTATTTCATCGCAGAAACCAGTTTCTGTGACGCCTATACCAATTAGTGAGGAAGTTAATGATGATGATCATGGAACTTCAGATCAAGTTATTACTGAACCTCGTAGGTCAACCAGAGTAAGATCCGCACCAGAGTGGTACGGTAATCCTGTTCTGGAGGTTATGTTACTAGACCATGATGAACCTACGAACTATGAAGAAGCGATGGTGAGCCCAGATTCCGCAAAATGGCTTGAGGCCATGAAATCTGAGATGGGATCCATGTATGAGAACAAAGTATGGACTTTGATTGACTTGCCCAATGATCGGCGAGCCATAAAAAATAAATGGATCTTCAAGAAGAAGACGGACGCTGATAGTAATGTTACTATCTACAAAGCTAGACTTGTCGGAAAAAGGTTTTTGACAAAGTTCAAAGTGTTGAATACGATGAGATTTTCTCACTCGCAGCGATGCTTAAGTCTGTCCGAATCATGTTAGCAATTGCCGCATTTTATGAAATCTGGCAAATGGATAAACAAAACTGCATTCCTTAATGGATTCATTAAAGAAGAGTTGTATATGATGCAACCAGAAGGTTTTGTCAATCCTAAAGGTGCTAACAAAATATGCAAACTCCAGCGATCCATCTATGGACTGGTGCAAGCATCTCGGAGTTGGAATATACGCTTTGATAAGTTGATCAAAGCATATAGTTTTATACAGACTTGCGGTGAAGCCTGTATTTACAAGAAAGTGAGTGGGAGCACTACAACATTTCTGATAAGTATATGTGAATGACATATTGTTGATCGGAAATAATGTAGAATTATTCTGCAAAGCATAAAGGAGTGTTTGAAAGGAGTTTTTCAAAGAAAGACCTCGGTGAAGCTGCTTACATATTGAGCATCAAGATCTATAGAGATAGATCAAGACGCTTGATAAGTTTTTTCAATGAGTACATACCTTAACAAGATTTTGAAGTAGTTCAAAATGGAACAGTCAAAGAAAGAGTTTCTTGCCTGTGTTACAAGGTGTGAAATTGAGTAAGACTCAAAGCCCGACCACGGCAGAAGATAGAAAAAGAATGAAAGTCATTCCCTATGCCTCGGCCATAGGTTCTATAAAGTATGCCATGCTGTGTACCAGATCTATTGTATACCCTACACTGATTTTGGCAAGGGAGTACAATAGTGATCTAGGAGTAGATCACTGGACAGCGGTCAAAATTATCCTTACTGGAATAAGGATATGTTTCTCGATTATGGAAGTGACAAAAGGTTCGTCGTAAAGGGTTACGTCGATGCAAGTTTTGACACTAATCTAGATGACTCTAAGTCTCGGTCTAGATACATATTGAAAGAGGGAGCAATTAGCTAGAGTAGCTCCGTGCAGAGCATTGTAGACATAGAAATTTGCAAAATACTTACGGATCTGAATGTGACAGACCCGTTGACTAAAATTATCTCACAAGCAAAACATGATCACACCTTAGTACTCTTTGGGTGTTAATCACATAGCGATGTGAACTAGATTACTGACTCTAGTAAACCCTTTGGGTGTTGGTCACATGACGATGTGAACTATGGGTGTTAATCACATGGTGATGTGAACTATTGATGTTAAATCACATGGCGATGTGAACTAGATTATTGACTCTAGTGCAAGTGGGAGACTGAAGGAAATATGCCCTAGAGGCAATAATAAAGTTATTATTTATTTCCTTATATCATGATAAATGTTTATTATTCATGCTAGAATTGTATTAACCGGAAACTTGATACATGTGTGAATACATAGACAAACAGAGTGTCACTAGTATGCCTCTACTTGACTAGCTCGTTGATCAAAGATGGTTATGTTTCCTAGCCATAGACATGAGTTGTCATTTGATTAACGGGATCACATCATTAGGAGAATGATGTGATTGACTTGACCCATTCCGTTAGCTTAGCACTCGATCGTTTAGTATGTTGCTATTGCTTTCTTCATGACTTATACATGTTCCTATGACTATGAGATTATGCAACTCCCGTTTACCGGAGGAACACTTTGTGTGCTACCAAACGTCACAACGTAACTGGGTGATTATAAAGGTGCTCTACAGGTGTCTCCAAAGGTACTTGTTGGGTTGGCGTATTTCGAGATTAGGATTTGTCACTCCGATTGTCGGAGAGGTATCTCTGGGCCCACTCAGTAATACACATCACTATAAGCCTTGCAAGCATTGTGACTAATGAGTTAGTTGCGGGATGATGTATTACGGAACGAGTAAAGAGACTTGCCGGTAACGAGATTGAACTAGGTATCGAGATACCGACGATCGAATCTCGGGCAAGTAACATACCGATGACAAAGGGAACAACGTATATTGTTATGCGGTCTGACCGATAAAGATCTTCATAGAATATGTGGGAACCAATATGAGCATCCAGGTTCCGCTATTGGTTATTGACCGGAGAGGTGTCTCGGTCATGTCTACATAGTTCTCGAACCCGTAGGGTCCGCACGCTTAATGTTACGATGACAGTTATATTATGAGTTTATATGTTTTGATGTACCGAAGGTTGTTTGGAGTCCCGGATGTGATCACGGACATGACGAGGAGTCTCGAAATGGTCGAGACATAAAGATTGATATATTGGAAGCCTATGTTTGGACATCGGAAGTGTTCCGGGTGAAATCGGGATTTTTCCGGAGTACTGAGAGGTTACCGGAACCCCCCCGGTAACTTAATGGGCCTTAGTGGGCCTAGGTGGAAGAGAGGAGAGGAGGCCAGGGCAGGGCCGCACGCCCCTCCCCCCAATCCGAATAGGACAAGGAGAGGTGGGCGGCGCCCCCCTTTCCTTCCTCCCCTCCACCTCTTCCCCCTCTCTCTCCTAGTCCAACATGAAAAAGGGGGGGAGTCCTACTCCCGGCAGGAGTAGGAATCCTCCTGGCGCGCCTCTCCCCTTGGCCGGCTGAACCCCACTCGGCTGGATCGGAGTTCGAGGGACGTCATCGAGCTGAACGTGTGCTGAACTCGGAGATGCCGTACGTTCGGTACTTGATCGGTCGGATCGTGAAGACGTACGACTACATCAACCGCGTTGTGTTAACGCTTCCGCTTTCGGTCTACGAGGGTACGTGGACAACACTCCCCTCTGGTTGCTATGCATCACCATGATCTTGCGTGTGCGTAGAATTTTTTTGAAATTACTACGTTCCCCAACAGCTGGGAGCAGACCGCCCTACGCCACGCCACTCGAGAACCTGCGTGCCGCTCAGGCGGCCGTAGATGAGCTGAACGGGTTGGGGGCCGACGAGCTCCCCTACATGACTAGACGCATCCAGCAGCTGATCGACGCGGCCGCAGAGCGGCATGAAACCGGCGCCCGCGCTGAAAGTCCTCCCCCACGCCGAGAGCACGACGCGACATCCCGGACGCCGACTGCAAGCGGCGCCCGCGCAAGAAAAGACAAGGAGTCGGCTGCTAGCCGCAGTCGGACTCGGCTCACCATTGAGCGCGACGCAGAAGGCCGCCCCCGAGCTGTGGAACGACAAGGCAATCCGCCTCCTCCCCCGCCTCGTGGGGAGAGATATCCCACCCCGCCGCCTGTCACGCATCCGACTCTCGGCGACCGACTAGGCCACCGCGAAGGAGTCGGCGAGAATGACGCCCGCCATCGGATCGACCGCCTAGCGCGATCCCTGGCGCTAGAAGAAGAAGATGATGTCGGCCCGCCTTGCTTTGGCCCCCGCATGCGCGACGAGCGCTTCCCCAAAGGGTTCTCACTCCCAAGAGACACGCCAAAATACAACGGCTCCGTGAAGCCGGAAGACTGGTTGATCGACTACTCCACCGCAGTCAGCATAGCAAACGGCAACAGGCGCGTTGCCGTGAAGTACGTCCCGCTCATGCTTCAAGGCACGACATGTACCTGGTTGAACAGCCTCAAGCCCTACAGCGTCAACAGCTGGCTAGACTTCACGGAAGTCTTCATCCGCAACTTCACCAGCACATACAAGCGGCCTCCCAAGCCCCGCCAGCTTTCCTTGTGCGTCCAAGGGCCCAGCGAATCAACTCGCGACTACCTCACGCGTTGGGCCGAGCTCCGCAACTCCTGCGAAGGGGTGCACGAGGTTCAGGCCATAGAGTACTCCACCGCCGGGTGCCGAGAGGGCACCCTCCTCAAGCACCGACTCCTCTGCGACGAGCCGACTACCCTCGACGTGCTGCTGATCATAGCAGACAAGTACGCCACAGCCGACTCTTCAATGAAGACTGAGCTTCGAGTGGATGCCTCTGGAAAGGTGCTCGTTCCGGCTCCCAAGACGCCGGCCGGTGATTCCAATCGACGCCCGCACCCGAACGACCACAAGCGCAAGGCCCCTATGCCGCCTTCTAGCAGTCGGCAAGTAGCCACAGCCGAAGACGAACAACCTGAAGAGCGGCCCGTGCCCAAGAAGCGGAAGGGCGGCAGGCCGGCTTGGCAGCCGGCTTTCTCCTACGAGCAAACCCTTGATGCCCCCTGCAAGTTCCACAGCGGCACGAAGCCGTCCAACCATACGACTCGGAAGTGTCATTGGCTCACGTGAATCTCCAAAGGCGAGGGACTGGTGCCGCCTCCACCTGCCGGCCAGCCGCCTCCAGCCCCTCAGCAGCCGGTTGCTCGACCAGCAGTCGGAGCCATTCAAGACGAGTTCCCGAACGAGCATGCCGCCTACGTCGTCTTCACAAGCCAAGCTGAAGACAGACGCAGTCGGCGCCGAAAACAGCAAGAAGTCAACGCGGTCGCCTCCAACAACCCAGAGTTTATGCATTGGTTTGAGAAGCCTATCAGCTGGAGCCGGGCCGATCACCCAGAGGTGATGCCGTCTCCCGGCTCTTATGCGTTGGTATTGGACGCCACCCTCGCGACAGAAAGGCGAGCTGCCCGTTTCTCCCGAGTACTGATTGACGGAGGGAGCAGCATCAACATACTGTACCGTGACACCATGGAGAACCTGAACATCAAGACGAAGCAACTCATGCCAAGCCGGACTGTGTTCCATGGCATCGTACCCGGCCTATCCTGCTCACCAATCGGCAAGATCAAGATAGATGTTCTCTTCGGAGACAAGGATCACTTCCGCTGAGAAGCAGTCTGGTTTGAAGTGGTGGATCTAGAGAGCCCTTACCACGCGTTGCTTGGCCGACCTGCCTTGGCCAAGTTCATGGCTGTGCCCTACTACGCCTACCTCAAGATGAAGATGCCTAGTTCGAAGGGAATCATCACCATAGCCGGAGACTACAAGAAATCCTCCGAGTGTGCTACAGCCAGCAGCCGGCTGGCCGAGTCCCTCGTGATTGCCGAAGAAAAGAAGATGCTGGACCGAGTCGTGGCCATGGCCGGCAAGCAGTCGGCCCTGTCCCCTGACCCCAAGGAGTATGATGCTCAAGGCTCCTTCCAGCCGGCCAAGGAAATAAAGAAGATACTTTTGGACCCAGAGAACCCGGAGAGGTTTGCCGTCATAGGCGCGAACCTTGACAGCAAATAGGAAGGCGAGCTTGTCAATTTCCTCCGTGAGAATCGGGACATCTTTGCATGGTCCCCAAAGGACATGCCTGGTATTCCGAAGGATTTCGCCGAGCACAAGCTACACGTCCGAGCGGACGCAAAACCAGTCAAACAACCCCTCCGCCGACTGTCGGAGGAGAAGAGAAGGATTGTAGGAGAAGAGATAGCCCGGCTTCTGGCAGCCGGCTTCATTATGGAGGTGTTTTTTCCAGAATGGCTTGCCAACCCAGTCCTCGTATTGAAGAAAAACAATAAGTGGCGCATGTGTATAGATTACACCAGCCTCAACAAAGCCTGCCCCAAAGATCCGTTTGCCTTACCTCGAATCGATCAAGTGATAGAATCCACAGCCGGATGCGAGCTGTTGAGTTTTTTGGATGCTTACTCAGGCTACCGTCAGATCAAGTTGGATCCAGCCGACCGCCTGAAGACCGCCTTCATCACACCATTCGGAGCTTTCTGCTACCTGACTATGACATTCGGCTTGAGAAATGCCGGTGCCACTTTTCAGCGTTGCATGCAGAAATGCCTCCTCAAGCAACTCGGCAAAAATGCCAACGTCTATGTAGAACATATAGTGGTGAAGACGGAGAAGCGCGGCACCCTGCTGGAAGACCTCAGAGAAACATTCGACAACCTGCGCCGGTTTCAGATCAAGCTCAACCCTGAGAAATGCGTGTTCGGAGTACCAGCCGGCCAGCTTCTAGGCTTCTTGGTCTCCGAACGCAGCATCGAGTGCAACCTAGTGAAGATCAAGGCCATAGAGAGAATGCAGATTCCTACCAAGCTGCGAGATGTCCAAAAGTTTACCGGGTGCCTAGCCTCCCTGAACCGCTTCATCAGCCGGCTGGGAGAAAAGGCTCTCCCCCTGTACTGACTCATGAAAAAGTCCACCCACTTCGAGTGGAACGACCAAGCAGACCAAGCTTTTCACGAGTTGAAGAAGATGCTGACCACGCCGCCTGTCTTGGCGGCGCCGACTGAGAAAGAGCCCATGCTCCTTTATATTGCCGCGACTAGCCGAGTGGTCAGCACAGTTATTGTGGTCCAACGCCCAGAAGAAGGCCGAGCTTAGTTAGTCCAGAGGCCGGTGTATTATTTGAGCGAAGTACTGTCCACCTCGAAGCAAAACTACCCGCACTACCAGAAGATGTGCTATGGAGTGTACTTCGCCGCGAAGAAGCTGAAGCCCTACTTTCAAGAGCACCCCATCACGGTCGTATGTACTGCCCCGCTTGCCGAGATCATAGGCAGCCGGGATGCATCCGGCCGGGTGGCCAAGTGGGCCATTGCGCTGGCTCCTTACACGATCTTCTACCAGCCTTGCACCGCCATCAAGTCCCAAGCATTGGCCGACTTCCTTGTCGACTGGGCCGAGACCCAGTACCTACCGCCGGCTCCCGACTCCACTCATTGGCGGATGCACTTCGATGGATCCAAGATGCGCACCGGCTTGGGAGCCGGCATCGTCCTCACCTCTCCCAAGGGCGACAAACTCAGATACACATTGCAAATTCATTTTGCCGCCTCCAACAACATGGCCGAGTACGAGGCGCTCATACATGGGCTCCGGCTAGCCGAAGAGCTCGGCATCCGCGGGATCCTGTGCTATGGCGACTCGGATTTAGTAGTCCAACAATCATCTGGCGACTTGGACGCCAAGGACGCAAACATGGCGCGCTACCGATTCCTCATTCAGCAAATCAGCGGATACTTTAAAGGATGCGAGTTCCTCCACGTGCCACGGGCCGACAACGAGCAAGCAGATGCCCTGGCACGAATCGGTTCCACCCGACAAGCTATCCCAACCGGCGTCTCTCTCCAATGCCTCCTCAAGCCGTCTGTCAAGCCGTCTCCAGAATCAGACTCCATCTTCGTACCGCCTGACCCAGATGCAGTCGGATCCGACTTGGGGAACCCAGCAGGCGGCTCGGGGACTTCAACAGGCGGCCCGGGGACTGCCATAGTCGCACCCGGCTCGGGGACTTCGACAAGCGGCCCGGGGACTGCCGTAGTCGCACCCGGCCCGGGGACTTCAAAACCCGGCCCGGGGACTGCAGCAGTCGGCCCGGGGACTGCAACGACACAACAGGCGGCGGCCGACTCCAACTCTTCACCACCCAACCCACCCACCCTGGTCGCAGTAGCCGTATTGGCAATAGAAGAAGCCGCAGCTCCATCATGGGCCCAACCCATCCTCAACTTCCTGGTAAACAGAGAGCTGCCGACTGACGAGATCTCGGCAAGACAAGTTCAATGCCGAGCCGGAGCATACACAATAGTAAACAGAGAACTCGTTAGGCGCAGCGTCACTGGAGCTTTCCAGCGCTGCGTCCAGCCAGAGAAGGGCATAGCAATCCTCAAGGACATCCACCAAGGCGAATGCGGCCACCACGCGGCCTAAAGATCACTCGTCGCCAAAGCTTTCCGCCATGGGTTCTTCTGGCCGACTGCTTTGGACGCCGCCAAGGAATTAGTCAAATACTGCAAAGGGTGCCAAGTCTTCAGCTCCAAGCAACACCTGCCGGCTTCTGCACTCAAGACCATCCCCCTCACATGGCCCTTTGCCGTCTGGGGGCTGGATATGGTGGGCCCATTCAAGACGGCGCGCAGCGGCATGACACATCTTCTTGTCGCCGTGGACAAATTCACCAAGTGGATTGAAGCGAAGCCAATCAAGAAACCGAACGGGCCGACTGCCGTGACATTCATCGCAGATATCACAACCCGGTATGGCATACCACACAGCATCATCACCGACAATGGCACGAATTTTGCCAAAGGAGCACTGGCACGTTTCTGTGTGACACAGGGTATCCGACTGGACTTAGCGTCCGTAGCCCACCCGCAGTCAAACGGCCAAGTCGAGCGAGCAAACGGCCTCATCCTCTCCGGCATCAAGCCCCGACTGGTCGTACCACTGGAGCGTTCGGCCGGCTGCTGGCTCGACGAGCTTCCCGCCGTCCTCTGGAGTCTGCGTACCACCCCGAACAAGTCAACCGGCTTCACCCCTTTCTTCCTTGTATATGGTGCCGAGGCTGTCATCCCAACTGACATTGAGTTCGACTCACCTCGGGTCACCATGTACACGGAGGCGGAGGCCAAGGAAGCGCGAGAGGACGGCGTTGACCTGCTGGAAGAGGGCCGACTGTTAGCACTCAGCCGGTCCGCCATCTACCAGCAGGGTCTGCGCCGTTACCACAACCGGAAGGTCAAGCCAAGATCCTTCCAAGAAGGCGATCTTGAGCTCCGGCTGATCCAGCGAACAGCCGGTCGGCACAAGCTCTCGGCCCCTTGGGAAGGCCCCTTCGTCATCAGCAAGCCCTAGGCAACGACTCCTACTACCTGATCGACGCACAGAAGCCGAAGGCACGCAAGAGAGATGACTCCGGCAAGGAGTCGGAACGACCATGGAACGCCAATCTCCTCCGAAGATTTTACAGCTAAATGCAGTATGTACCACGCTACCTTTTGTATTAAGTACAAGACAACGGCCCCCCCGAGGAGCACTCGGGGACTACCCTCTTTTATCTATGTATGATGAGTGTCATACCTATGAATGTATTACTACATTTGTTTTCCTGTCCGGCACCGGGTTCGATCAGTCGGCCCGGGGACTTGCCGCCTTGAGTTATATTAAAAGTTCTACCTGCAGTCGGACAAGTAGTGTGCCGGCATCCAAGCCCTCTCTTGTTGAAAGTCGTAGCTCGAAGAATCGACTGTCCGACTGGCAAGAGCCAAAGGCAGGAAAGGATGCCCACACGAAAAACGGCTAAGGACTAACAAACTTATATAACACAAGCCGGCCTCCCACCACGCCAACTGGCTGTCAGAACAGCCGGCTGGCCGGCTTCCGATTCACCTTGCTACAATCTAAAAAATCTAGAGTACTTGCCCTCCCAAACGGCCAAGCCCTTCCCCAGCCACAGACTACAGAGCAGCTGTCCGGCTGGGAAGGCCGCGACCAAGGAGGGCGGCAAAGGAAACAACCAAAGGATGAAAAGCAAATACAATCGGAAGCCAAGCACATGCATGATTATATTTACACAAAAGGCCTTCGAAAGGCCGGCGTTCAACATAGTTCGAATACACCCCCAGTGGGTGGAACTGCGCAAATTTAACAAATATTTTTCAAAGAGCAATAAACAGGAAAGCAAAGACGGCGGATCAGGCCAAAGGTGCAACAGGCGAGCTGGGCAGGTCAGTGGAGACGGCAGTGCTGGCTGGAGGAGTGGCCGGCTGGCGAGTCTCGGCTTGATCATCACCGGCTGCAGGCGGCGCGCTCGCACGCGCCTCGTTGCTAGAGGCACGATCAAGCTGAGGCTGGCCGGTCACTCCATCGTCTGGCACGGCGTCTTCACCATCCGCTCCCTCCTCCTCTTCGCCCTCGTCACTGGAGTCGATCTCCTCCGCCGAGTCTTCACCATCCGCTGGGTTCAGCCCAAACCACTCCTCCGGCTGAGCAACGCCGTCATCATTCACCTCAGGGGCAAAGGCACTGGTGTCGGTGTAATTGGCAATCGCCAAGGCACGCTGGATGATAGCCGACCGCACCGCCTCCAGCTCTTCGTTGGCCTCCTGCCGCCAGGTGGTCAGCTAGGCCAAATCCAACCCAAGATACCAAGCTCGGACGAACTCCAGCGCCCGCCTGGCGCCTGACCGAGCTGCAGAAGCCTTCCAGGCCTCGAAGCGGCCAACCGCTACCTCCAGCCAGTCGGCAGTCTGACTGGGGGTACGGGGAATCACCTCGCCGGGCCAGAGGGCGACCAACATTTGCGCCCCAACGCGCTGAAGACGGCGGAGCATGCGGTGAGCCGGCTGGAGGCGGGCTTGGATCGCCAGAAGCTGCTCCTCAAGCGACCGGTGAGCATCCGACGCAATCTCAACTCCAGCCTGCCTTTGCGCGTCGCGGCGGGCCTCGATGACTTGGTTGGCAGCAACAGAGTAACCAGGGAAGTACTCTGCACAAGAGAAGAAAGGAAGAAGACACAAGGTCAGAAAATGGACCAAATGGCAGGCGGCAAGCAAAGGGACGAAGATGAGGGCGACCTACCGTCAACCAAATCTTCGATCTGGCCGTAGCCGTCGCTCAGCGCTTGCCTTGCCTCAGCCTAGCTCGCCGCCTTGGTCTCGTATTTGGCTTGAAGGGCGGCCTCGCTATCCTGTGCCGCCTTCAGGGCCGCCTTATGGCTCTCCTCCTGGTCGGCCAGCTTCTTGATCAAGCGGTCACGCTCCAGAGCCAAGGCGTTGCACTCGGCTTCCTTGGCGCGAAAGGCGGTCTGCGCCCCACCAACTGCTCCCTCAGGTCAGCATTGGCCTCTGCAGATATGGTAAAGAAAGAAAAAAAGGGCAATAAGAAAGAAGTCGCCGGGGAAGATCCGGCCCGACTGCTCAGCAGTCGGCCCGAATCTCGGGCACTACACCCAGTGGGTGCACTGACGCGCCCCCACGTGAGATAAAAGACGAAGCACTTACTCCGGCTCTCGGTCAGATCAATGGTCTTCTGATTCAGCTCCCGGACCTGGGAGTTGAAGGTAGCCGCGCGGAGGTTGTGATAGTCCTGCAAATAAGACAGAGGAGCAAATAAGAGCAAGATAGCAACCAAAGTCTACTAAGAAGTTCCAAGCCGCCTGCTCAGCAGCCGACTCGGAACTCGGGGACTACACCCAGTGGGTGCGCTGACGCGCCCCATGGAAGAAATCAAGAACAAGAAACAAAAAAGCGGGAAGACTCACCCGAATGGCCGTCCGTGTCGCGAGGAACTCTTGATTATACTGTTTCAGCATGGTGGCTTGGGATTGAAGCCGGTTCCGGACTTCTTGCGCCGCCACGTTCAACACGGCCGTCCCACCACCCGGCGTCCATCCCGGTGAGCTGGAGCTGGCCGCCTCCAGATCCTGGGCCAACGAGCCAGAGCTCGCGGCCTTCTGCGGGTCCGGCGCCGAAGTGGCCTTCCCGGCGCGCTGGCGCGATGGCGACCGAACCACAAGGTCTGTCCTCGCAGCCGGCTCGCCTCCAGCCGGTTGCACGGGCGGCTCGCTAGGCCGGCTGCCTTGGTCCGCCCCAGTCGGCGACGGCGGTGCCGCCTCCCTCTCCGGGACGACAACGTCGCCCTCCTCCCTCTCCACCGCCAGCTGGTCGCCACCGGCTTCCTCCGGCGGGGGCACCGGGACCTCGGGCGCCATAGCGCGAAGGGGGACGACAAGCAGCGGAGGCTGGTTACGCAGGGCCTCCGCCGCCCTCTCTGCGGCTGCAGCCTCCGCCTGAGCCTTGGCTGCCGCGTCGGCTTGTGCCTCCGCCGACCTCTCCGTCGTCTCCTCCGCCTCCCGCTCCTCCCGTGCCTCCCGCGCATTCCGCTCTGTCGCCGCTTGAAGCTCAGCACGGGGGTCCACGCGGCGGGTGCTTCCAGATCCACCCGTCGCTCCAACCACGGAGGCGGCAGCGGTCCGCTCAAGAGAAAGCGGAGCTATGTATTTTTTAAGTCAAGACAAGGACTCAGAAGAATATCAACGAAAAAGAAGAAGGAATACGTGAGAGAATTGACACTTACGCCGAAACCACTTGCGGCTGCTTCACTACCTTGCGGAAGCGGGCAGCCTTCACGGCCGCCTTGTCCCGCCTAGTCGCCGCCGCCGCGCTCTTGGGCTTCTTCGGCCGACTGCCGAATAGGTTCGGCGCGGCCCAGCGCTTCTGTGCGCCGCCTCGGCCAGCCGGCGCGCCAGATGAGCCCGAGCCATGCTGATCGGGCGCGAGCTGGCGGCGCGGGACGACCTCCGCCTCATCATCATCCGGCCAGTCGTCGAAGCTGGCTCCAAGCCTGGAGTCGCCTGCCTCGCCGCCTCCCCCCTCGATGTTGTTGTCCAGAGCGGCCGCCCCCAAGTCGGGGTCATCCGAGTCGTGCGCCGTCCGGTCGGGGAGATATTGGCGCTCCACCCCCGCTGCGCTGGCTGCTGGTCGAAGGAGGGGGCTCTGTCAAGACAAGCCGACTGGTCAGAGTCGACCAAGAGAAACTCGGTGACAAAAGTAAAGAAGAGAAGAAAAAGAAAGTTTACCAAAGGCAGCGGATTGGCACGGGAGTACGGATCCTTGCCAAATCGCCACTCGTCGGCGAGCTTGCAGTTTGCAAGGTAGTTCACCATGAGAGCTACCTCCGCATGAGGCATCTCCTTGGTGCACATCCGACTCGGATTGAGTTGGCCGCTCATTTGACAAATCATATGAGGGCGGCCTTGGAGCGGGAGCACCCGGCACGCCACGAAGGCGGCCAGCAGGTCGGGCCTGGTCAGGCCCTCCGACTGGATGATTACCCGAAGTCGCGCGACGGCAGCGGCTCCTGCCGGCGATAGTGTTCTGACCCGATAGGACCATTGGAGCCGCCTCCCAGCCGGTGGGCCGGCTGCATAAGCCGGCAAGTTGACGAAGTCGCCTTGCGGAGCGACGTTCTTCACGTAGAAGTAGGATTTTTGCCAGAGCTTCACCGACTGGATCAGCGTGATGGGAGGAAAGGGGTTGTCGGCTACCGGCCTCCGCATCGCGATGAAGGCGCCGCTCTGAGCCGGCACGCCCCTCATGGCGGTACCGAGCTTGGACTGGAAGAATTCCCCCCAGAGCTCGAGGGTGGGAAGGACGCCGAGGAAGCCCTCGCACAAGGTGACGAAGGCGGACAGCAGCACCACCGTGTTTGGAGTGAGGTGGTGCGGCTGGAGCTGGTAGAATTCAAGGAAGGAGCGGAAGAAGCCGCTCGCAGGTAGGCCAAGGCCACGCAGGAAGTGCAAGCGGAAGATCACCCGCTCGCCCTCCTCCGGCGCCGGCGAGATCTCCCACACCGGCGCAAGACGGACCCGCACATGCTCCTTGCCGGGCAACCGCCGCGTCTTGCGGAGGAAGTCGATGTGGTCCTCGTGGACGTTGGAGCCGTCCCAGTCTCCGCCGCATGACATGAGGGCAAGAAGCCGATAAAAAAGGCGCGGCGACGGCGAAAGCACGACCCCGCGGTGGCGAAGCTGCGGGGTAGTGCAAAGACTGGAGGGACGGCGCGGCAGCGAGGGGCTACGACGATGAAGAAGAAGAAGAAGAAGGAGATGGCGGACCGAGGGCGAGCGTGCGAGCGTCTGCCGCTCCACCTCCTCCCCCTATTTATAGCCTCATGCGGTGAAGCCGAGGAGGCGAGGCGTGGGGGGGGGGGCGTGGGATTAACTGCGCCCACTCCCCCGCGTCCCATGATTATTGTGCCCTAACGGCGTGCGGAAACTGCCGTTGGAAGGCGAATGGCCCGTTTTGGGCCACAGAAGATCCACACCCAGGCCGAGGCATGGAAGTGGCGGGCCCCAGCGTGCGGCGGCGTCCCGTCACGCGCGTGGGCTGGCAGGCTCTCCCAGCCGGAGGGCGCCACGTGGTGCGCGGGCGGCAAGCGGCCGGCCCGCAACCAGGCGCGCGCGCCAGCTGATTCCCGCCTTCAGATTTCGAGGCCTCACCAAGACGGCGCACCTGATCAAAGCCGGCTCCTAGCTGCTGGCTCCTCAAGATAGGAAGCTGATTAAGCTTCTCGTCCTCCTTTCAGCCGTGAAGCCCAGCCAGCTTCAGGGACTACTGTCGGAGTAAATGACCACGGGTAGCCTAACCGACTCCCCCTGGCTCTTCAAAAATTATCAGGCCGATCGAGCCTTCAAGCACCCAAAGCACGGGGCCGCCTTCCCATGGCCGGCCATCTCACAGGCCGACTGCTGGAAGGCGGCCCGACCCTGAAACCCTCCTGAAGAGAGCCAAAAGAAGGCCGACTCCAAGAAGCCGCCACAAGAAGGCCGACTCCAAGAAGCCGGCCACAAGAAGACCGACTCCCGGCAAGCGGCCAAGATTGCACCCTCCAGGACAGCACCCACATAATAGTGACAAGACCGGGCGTGGCTACAGTAAAGGCTGCCACCCCCGAATCCCGGAGCACGCATGGCCATAGTGCGCCGTACGGGTCGGCCATCCCCCGTCCGGCGCGACACTGTAGCCATGTTGACCATGACGCCACCCACGACGGGTTGTCAGTACGGCCCGCGGGCGGCGGGCCCCTACAGCCAGAGAGATGCTCGAAGGTGGTCAAGCCCCCTTTTAGTCGGCCTGGGGTGTAGCCGGCTCCCAATAGCCGGCTACCTCACTCCCTCGAAGTATGTGCATCATTAAGAAGACAAGACGAGGTAAGGCTACAGTGAGAGTCCGCCGGACGGCAGCACTGTAGCCATGCTTACCTCAGCAAAGCCCTCGTCATCAGGGGCGAGGCTAAAGTAACCAGCAGCCGGCGGGACCCACCAGTCGGCGGAGAAGCCGGTGGATACAGACACTGACGGCCTAGACCCGCATCCAGCCGGATTGCCATTGTACCCCTGGGGGGTAGGCTTATATAAACCCCCAGGGCACCCATGCAAAGGGTTGATCTCTTAGAGTTTTAGACACCACGTAGAGAGAAGAGGAGAGCTAGCCTTGCCCTTCTTCCTCCTCTAGCAAAATAGCTCAAGGAGCCACTTGTAGCCACTTGTGTTGATCTAGTGATCATGCGGAGACCCCGCAGAGCAGGACTAGGGGTGTTATCTCCACGGAGAGCCCCGAACCTAGGTAAGATTCGTCGGCGTGCATGTCTTCGCCTTATCTCGTTTCCAGGCACCGGCGATGTCTTACTGGCTCCCACAATGATAAGCCACCCATTGGCATATGTCGCACCTACCACCCGACACACACTCACTATACTAACTTTATTGCTTCTTTATCTAAACAACCCCTAGTTTTTATTTACGTGCTCTTTGTATCACTACAAAAAAAAAGACACATCCGTGACATTTTGGGCTGAACGAATTTTTTTCCTGTCATACTTATGACACTTCTATGACGATAATTGTGACAAAACCCGGTATCATCATAGATGTGGTGGGGTCCTACTTCTATGACAAAAAATTATGACAGAAAATGGGCTTTTCGTCCTGGGCGGGCCGGAGACGCAGCTGCATGACATTCTTTGGGCCGTCCATGACGAAAAAACCGTGGTAGAAGCGAGGGCGAGGAAAATATCAGGGTGTTCCCGGTTACGGTGGGTGGTCGGGGCCGAGCGATGCGCGTTTCTCTTGTACACGCACGCGCGTGGGTGCGAGGCGTTGGGCTCTAACTAAACCCGAGCGAGGCGTTGGGCTCTAACTGAACCCGAGCGATTGCACTGCAGGCTACGCGTTACTGAACCCGAGCGATCGATCGATGGCTGTTAACTGAACCCGATCGAGCGATTCCTTCGCTACTGCTGCTAACTGAAGCCGATCGATGCTGCCTCTGGATGAACAGTGAGCGTTGCTGGGGGGTTTGGATGAACAGTTCCCGGTGGGGGTGGATGAACAGGACCCCGTGGTGTTGCCTCTGGATGAACAGGACCCCGATCGATCGAGCCGGTTGGGGCTGGATGAACAGGACCCCGTGGAGGGCTGGATGAACAGGACCACCCCGTGGAGGGCTGGATGAACAGTAGACGGTGGAGGGCTGGATGAACAGTAGCCCGTGGAGGGGTGGTTGAACAGGAGCCCGTGGAGAGGGCTGGTTGAACAGTAGCCGGTGGAGTAGCGCGCGGTGGAGGCTGGATGAACAGGAGCCCGTGGATGAACAGTCGCAGGTGGAGGCTGGAGGAGGTCGACGGTGGATGAACAGTAGCCCGTGGAGGCTGGAGGGGGTCGACGGTGGAGATGAACAGTATCCCGTGGAGTCCCGTTTTGCGGTACGCCACACCCCTCCCGATGAACAGGACCCCCGTTTCGACCGTAGCGCTCCAACACAAGTCCGTTTCCTCCGTTTTGCGGTACGCCACACCCCTCCCGATCAACAGGACCCCCGTTTCGACCGTAGGTGGTCCGTTTCATCCGTTTTGCGGTACGCCAGACCCCTCCCGATGAACAGGATCCCGTTTCGAACGTGGCCGGTCGAACACAAGGCCGTTTCCTCCGTTCTGCGGTACGCCAGGCCTCGTTTCCATCGGCTGTTCCGTCCAAGCCGGTTGGCTCCCACGCGTTCCGTTGCCTCCCGATGAACACGACGCATTCCGTTGCCTCCCCATGAACACGACGACGACGCAGTTTCTCCGTTCCGACCCAGCCATGTACACGAGCCCTGGCCGTACGTATGCGCGAGTAGGCGTTCGAGACCCTGCCCGTATGTACGTACGTGGCCGTATTTTCTTTCTTGCACACTGGCCGCTGTACGTACGTGTACATGCTACGTGCGCGCCTCTACTACGACACGTGCGCGCCTCTACATCGACCAGTATGTACGTACACGTTCGCGACCAGAATGACAACGCTACGTACGCTTCGACCAGGTGGGTCCCGACTGTCAGGCACTTCCTTGCCTGCGAAGATGTAGCTGGTGGGTCCCAGCAGTCAGGGGGCGAATCGTTTTTTTTGCCCGGACGCACTTCCTTGCGTGCGAAGATGTAGCTGGTGGGTCCCAGCAGTCAGGGGGAAACGTTTTTTCGCGAAATACGGTGGCCCGTCCGGTGGGTCCCCGCTGTCAGGTGGAGGAATAATTATTTTGCGCGTAATAAGGAGGCACTTCCTTGCTGCGGCCGTGGACCCAGCTGTCAGCCTCTCCACGTACAGTCCACGTCCGATGGAAGCCGTTCCTTGACCACGTTGACCACGCCGCGCCGAGAGCACCAGGGCGGTGGACGACGGCGAGGCCTAGGAAGGGGACGACGCGGAGCCGGGGAAGACGCGGCAGTGGAAGCCCACGCGTAGAGGAGTATGAGGGTTCACTGGTTCGCTGCGGTGTGAGGCTGCCGTCGCCGCAGAATAACAGGGGGTGTGGGTGAGTAGAGGGATGGCCTGGCCAGCGGTGGGAGTAGTAGGGGGCGGTGAGGCCTCCGCCGCAGCACAGCCGGCCACGGGAGGCAGGAGCACGAGGCACGACCGGCGCTGGTTTGGGCGGCTGGAGCAAGAAGACCAGAGGTTGAAGAAGCACTACGGCCGTTGGATGGACATCGTACGGTCACTGGAGCTAGAATCGTGCATATTGACTAAGTTGACAAAGCCCTCCGTCCCCGTCAACTTAGTAGGCCCACAAGTCAGCCTGCCACTATACTGGGTCCCAGCTAGCAGGGGGAGTATTCATTTTTTGTGCGTAATAAGGAGGCACTTCCTTGCGTGCGAAGATATAGCTGGTGGGTCCGAGCTGTCAGCGGCGGTAACGTTTTTTTCGCGAAATACAGAGGCCCTTTCGGTGGGTCCCAGATGTCAGGTGGAGGAATCATTATTTTGCGCGTAATAAGGAGGCATTTCCTTGCGTGCGGCCGTGGACCCAGCTGTCAGCCTCTCCACGTACAGTCCACTTCAGATGCATGTCGGTCGTTGACCACGTTGACCAGGCCGCGCCGAGAGCACCAGGGCGGTGGACGACGGCGAGGCCTAGGAAGGGAACGACACGGAGCCAGGGAAGACTCGGCAGTTGTTTCCCACGCGGAGGGGAGTACGACTGTACGAGGGTTTACTGGTTCGTCTGCCGTCGCCGGAGAATAACAGCAGGTGTGGGTGAGTAGAGGGATGGCTAGGCCAGCGATGGGAGTACGGTGGGGCGGTGAGGCCTGCGCGGCAGCACAGCCGGCCGCGGGGAGGAGGGAGCAGGCAGTCCCGCCGGCGCTTGTTTGAGCGGCTGGAGCAGGAAGAGCAGAGATTGAAGAAGCACGACGGCCGTTGGATGGACATCCAACAGTCACTGCTTGTGCGTCAACCTTTTTTTAGGAAAGCCTCAAATCTGTGGAAAACAGCATACAACCCATCTGCCATTATTTCTAATAATTTACAGCCCATTTGCTAATTCTTAAGGTTTTTTTGGAGCCCATATTCTTTTTGTTAGCATTACAGCCCATATTGTGGCCACGGTTAAAAAATTATACGAAATTTTGCATATTTCGGTGCGGTCCGAACTGTTTTTAATCCCGAAATTTCGAGTCACATTCAAACTGATTTTAAAAATAAATGTATATCAATATAAAATCCAACAAATTGTCCACGCATAAAAATCAATGCAATTTAAAATCTCGAAATGAAAAAAAGAAATTTGAAACTAATTGCCGGTTTGATGTGTTTTAAAAATGTACAGCCCATTTCTCATTACTGATAGGCCATTTTCTCGGCCAGCCGAATGAAGCTCTCCTCGTCTTGAAAGATTTGCAGCCCAACAGGCCTGACAAAGCGACTTACTTGGCAAATCACAAAAAAACTGGTGTGGCCTGGACCAGCTGGGCCGTGGACCCAGCTGTCAGCCTCTCCACGTACAGTACTCTTCCGATGGAAGTCGGTCGTTGACCACATTGACCACGCCGCGCCGAGAGCACCAAGGCGGTGGACGACGGCGAGGCCTAGGAAGGGGACGACGCGGAGCCGGGGAAGACGCGGCAGTGGATGCCCACGCGGAGAGGAGTACGAGGGTTCACTGGTTCGGCTGCGGTGTGAGGCTGCCGTCGCCGCAGAATAACAGGGGGTGTGGGTGAGTGGAGGGATGGCCTGGCCAGCGGTGGGAGTAGTATGGGGGCGGTGAGGCCTCCGCGGCAGCACAGCCGGCCACGGGAGGCAGGAGCAGGCGGCACGACCGGCGCTGCTTTGGGCGGCTGGAGCAAGAAGACCAGAGGTTGAAGAAGCACTATGGCCGTTGGATGGACATCGTACGGTCACTGGAGCTAGAATCGTTCATATTGACTAAGTTGACAAAGCCCTCTGTCCCCGTCAACTTAGTAGGCCCACAAGTCAGCCACCCACTATGGTGGGTCCCAGCTAGCAGGGGGTATTCATTTTTTTGTGCGTCATAAGGAGGCACTTCCTTGCGTGCGAAGATATAGCTGGTGGGTCCGACCTGTCAGCGGGGGGAACGTTTTTTTCGCGAAATACAGAAGCCCTTCCCGTGGGTCCTAGCTGTCAGGTGGAGGAATCATTATTTTGCGCGTAATAAGGAGGCATTTCCTTGCGTGCGGCCGTGGACCCAGCTGTCAGCCTCTCCACGTACAGTCCACTTCCGATGGATGTCGTTCATTGACCACGTTGACCAGGCCGCGCCGAGAGCACCAGGGCGGTGGACGACGGCGAGGCCTAGGAAGGGAACGACACGGAGCCAGGGAAGACTCGGCAGTTGTTTCCCACGCGGAGGAGTACGAGGGTTTACTGGTTCGTCTGCCGTCCCCGGAGAATAACAGCAGGTGTGGGTGAGTAGAGGGATGGCTAGGCCAGCGATGGGAGTACGGTGGGGCGGTGAGGCCTGCGCGGCAGCATAGCCGGCCGCGGGAGGAGGGAGCAGGCAGTCCCGCCGGCGCTTGTTTGAGCGGCTGGAGCAGGAAAAGCAGAGATTGAAGAAGCACGACAGCCGTTGGATGGACATCCAACAGTCACTGCTCTCGTGTGCATTATTTCTAATAATGTACAACCCATTTGCTAATTCTTAAGAATTTTTTTGGAGCCCATCTTCTTTTTGTTAGCATTACACCCCATATTGTGGCCACGGTTAAAAAGTATACGAATTTTTGCATATTTCGGTGCGGTCAACTGTTTTTAATCCCGAAATATCGATTCACATTCAAACTATTTTGAAAAATAATTTATATAAATATAAAATCCAAATAATTGTCCACGCATAAAAATCAATGGAATTTAAAATCTTGTAATGAAAAAAATTGAAACTAATTCCCGGTTTGATGTGTTTTAAAAATGTACAGCCCATTTCTGGGCAAACCGAATGAAACTCTCCTCGTCTTGAAAGATTTGCAGCCCAGCAGGGCTGATAAAGCAAGTAGGCCTCGTTTGGGTATTTCTTAAAAAAATAGAACTGGGCTAGCCATTTTCAGCAAGAAAAAAACACAACTGGGCTCATGATGTGGTAAACATAAATAAAACCCTGGCTAGACGGGCCACAGCCCCCGCACAGCCCCGTTGTTACCCTGATCCGTCGCTAAAACTAGTATAAATAACAACTGCTTGTTCCTCAAAAAAAAACTGCGCGACCTGCTGGGTCCCTGGTGTCAGCCGCTCGTAGTGTAATTCTCTCGTTTATTGACTACGTTGACAATGGCGTGAGCCCCAGATGTCCAACCATTAGGAGGAACCATATTTTTGGGCTTGTAATATAGAGGCACTTGCTTGCGTACTGCCATGACGCTGGTGGGTCCCTACTGTCATCCTCTCCACGTACAGTCATCTCCTTGTTCCTCTCGGTTGTTGACGACGTTGACAACGCAAGAGGGCGGCGCACCGCGCACGGCGAGCGAACCAAGGCCGCAAGGCGGAGGACGACGGCGAGGCCTCGGACGGAACGAACAGGAGCCGTGGAAGATGCGCCGGTCCAGTCGCAGGCGGAGGGGAGTACGAGGGTTGACTGGTTCGGGTGCGGGTGCGTGTTGGGGCTGACGTCGCCGGAGAATAACAGGACGTGTGGGGGAATAGAGGGAGGGACTGGCCAACGTTGGAGGGTACGTACGGTAGGGCGGCGGAGGCGCAGCCAGCCATGGGAGGCGGGAGCAGGCGGAGCCGACGGGGTGGTTTGGTTTGGGTGGCTGGAGGAAGAAGAAGACAAGAGATAGAAGATACACGACAGATGTTGGATGTCAATCCAACGGCTGGTAGGCAGAATCGTTTGTTGACTGGCTAGTAAGTCGACACCACCTTGGATAGGCTATTTCCTCGCGGGTCCCAAATGTCAGAATCCAAATCTGTCACGGTCATGCAGCCCTTTCCTATGAAAATTTACAGCCCATTTGATGTGCTAGTTCGAAATAAGTTTGTGGGTGCTGGTGGGGGCTAATCACTTGGCTTCTGTAATGCACAGTGAGCTCAAGCAGCCGGCGAGAGTGATGTTATTTCCCTTGGTTGGGATTTGTTAGTTGTTACAATATTTCACTCTAAATTAAACGACTGGCAAGCCATTTGCCTTGCTTCAAAGAAAATATGACAGTCACAGCCGAGTTGAAAGGGCAAGAACATCTAACTCCAGCTTACAAACTGTACAAAAGCACGAGGGTTAATTGTTCATCAGGTTTACAAAAAAACCCAGGTTGAAAAGGGCAACAACATCTAACTCCAGCACTGTTTTCGGCAGTCACAGTCAAATGGATCGGTCAGGTCCATAGAATGAACATCCTGGGTCGTAAAATTTACTGGATTATGACCACAATATGTTGTAAATAGAAGCCCGGCACGTTCAGAAGCTCTTTTGCCCACCTGAAACTCCTTTTTTTGCTCTTCCACATACCCATCCGTCAAAACCATGCTGCTGATAAACTTAAGCCTGATGGACAATAGTAACCTCGCATTCAGCAGGAAGAATGTGACAAATCTAGTGTTTGCACGGTTGGCTACATATCGTTCTAGCGTTATTGTCTTCAATCGAATCTCATGAGAAGTGAGAAAATCCCGATGCTTACGAATCCACCGATTGGTTATAACTTTCTTACCCCGTCCTGTTGCCTAAATAGACATGAAGATTGAAAACAGTTAAGGTCTAAAAAAAGAGTGTCGAAAGAGCAACAGCTGAACGGTTAATTCTAGTACACTATATGCGGGCTTCCAATGTGCGTGAAATTATCACCTTTATATACAACTTCTCCAGACATGGAAAGCATTGCAGCAAGCCAATAATCTTGTTCAGATCAAAACTATTCATTTGGATATATAAGATCTTGACAGAATCCAGCACCATTGATAGGCCATCCATGGAGAAACTCTTCATTGAGCATAGAACATAATATTAGTACAAAATGTGTACTCCAAGATGACATATAACTTATGCGCAGAAATTTAAAATGCAGCTTATGGTTACAAGTGTAGATGATAATGTAAAGTACCTGAAGAACTGTGGAGCCAAACACCATATTGAAATGAGCACAGAGATCATGTATTACACCCAAGGTCTCCAGTTTAGGCGCAGAGAGGACGGTTATTTGCAACGGTGAATAACTAGAATCAAGGATCAACCTTTGAAGTGAAGGGGCATCTTGGATGATGAGCTGCCTTCCGTCAAAACAAATTCCAATTCTTACAAGGTTAGGCGACTTTATTTGGAGACAACCGATTCTAACTGTGAAAACAAGCACCAAGCACTCCAGGGCAGGGCAACTGGAGTGGATGATGCTGTGCAATGAGGCCTCCGATATACGAACCCGCACAAGTGAAAGTTTCTTGAGAAATGGGAGTCGAAGGTTTAGTACCAGATTGTCTGGTAGGTCGCACAGCGCAAAGGTGGCGGTGTGGAGAGAGGAGGAAAACCGCGAGATGGACATCGGTGCTGAGGGCACAGGTAGATGGCGTTCGGTATCTGGTAGGTGATTTCCAGGGGAATAGTAGAACTCAAGCAGCTGTAGTTCTGTGAATTCAGGGGATTTCAGCCAGGCGTCCACCGTGCAGGGCATGGTATGCTTGCTCAGGTAGCATGACGGGATGCAGAGGCTTTGAACGGAGCCCTGGTGGGAGGAGATGATGGCTCTGGGGATTTCAAAATCATTGAAGAGAGATAGCTGACGACAGTCGAGATTAAGGGGCACGGCGCGCCATAGAGGGCGCCACCGAATTGAGAGGACTTGGGTGCGGCAGCAATCCTTGGTGGGGAGAAGCGAGATGATCTCCCCAAGGACGGCGTCCGGGAGATCGCTGATGCGGTCCACCCGAGATTCTACGGGTTCCTGGGATCCGGTGGGGGCGGGGTCGCCGCTTCTCCCCGCGCTGCCGGGTGCGGGATCTACAACAGGCGTCGCCGCTGGCGGGAGCCTCATCTTCTTGGCGCTGGGGTCAGCCGACTCCATTTTCCTCGAGGGCGTCGCGTCGCGCTCACGGATTTGAGCAGAGTAACGAATGACGAGCCTAGTTGTAGTGCGAGTGAAGAAGAAGGGGAGCTGGGGTTTTTCTGTAGTAGTGAGGAAGAAGGGGAGCTGGGGTTTTCTGTAGGAGTGAGGTGAGGAATTTGGGGGTACGAGTGGAGCGAGCTGACGTGAGGTGGGTGGGAGTGAGGAGGAAGAAGAACACCCAGGTTTTTTGGGGGCGGTGTGCTGGGTGTGGGTAGCGCCTCTCATTCAGTAAATATATGGACTTTTGAATTGATTTTACTATTTACTAGGGTGGATGGGCTGTTTTGTCTTGGGCCCAGAGAAACAATTACTACTAGTACAGTGGAGACACTCTACAGCTACCCAGAAAAACAATTACTACTAGTACAGTGGATACAATACCGCTTCTGGCTCCTCCTAGGTCATCGAAACGTCTCCCTCTACTGAATGCCGTTATACTTTTGTTCACCGACATGCGGGCCATGCAGCGCGCGGGCCCAAATGCCATCCACCAAATTAGAAGGCAGTATGCAGGCGGAGAGTCACCCCGGTCGTAGCGCGGCAATAACGAGCCGTCGTATCACAAAACCCCACCTCCCCGCAGTCTAAGTTTGACGGACGAAGCAACCATCATTTCACTCTTCGCTGAATCCCCTTCTCCCTCACCGTCTTCAAGAAAGGCAACACTCGCATCTGCCACTGTTCTTCTCTCCCAACGAAGGGAAGGTAAGCGGATCCGTGATGTTGGTATATTTTCGTTCAGAGAAAAAAAGAACTTTTGCAAAGCAGTAACCGATCCTCACTCTCTTTTTTGTTTCATTGTCATTGCGATTGTGTTTTCCTTTCAGTGGTCTCCTAGTATTCGTCAGTTTCATGATGGACCAAGGAGAACCAGGCAAAGATCTGCCGATATTGGAGCAGACGCGGGAGGCTGATCCCCACGAGACAGAGAGCTCCAAGAAGATGGAGGCAGCCACCGAGCCGACCCCAGATACGCTCACGGCCACTACTGAGATGGTCAACGCCCCGTTTGAGGTTACAGCCCCCGTGGCACTGCAGGAGCAGTTTTCCCCCTTCGAGGATGTGTCCCCCCCCCCCGCTGAGCTGCCCAAGGTGATTTTCTTCTTTGCCGATCTCGATTGTGGTTTTTCATCTAAGTATGTGGTGATGAATAATGCAAAATTTTATTAGCTTCGATGCCATGCTATACATAGTGGTTTAAATAACTTGTGTTTCTTATACTGGAAAGTAATTCAGAATTTGTTTCTGTTTCAATTAGAGCCCTGATGCAGACAAGGATTGTGTGGTTGTACATGTCACTCGCTATGAGGCGGATGACCTGAATATACGCACTGGGAAAACAGAGTTTTTAGGCTGTTGGATCCTGGAAGCCATTTGCGCTTATACCAATGAAGAGTTGTATTCCAGCCTCACTGTTGTCAGGCGTGTTGTCCAGGGTGTACTGAAGCACAAGAAGTTCAAAGCTACTCCTTCGTTTGTGAGGCATACTGTTCTTGTCAAGCTTACGCAGGAAGATGACGTGGCATGCCTCCACAAACAAGTTTATGAGTGGCAAGGCCACAAGGTTGTCTTCATGAAGGTTCACAGGATTGAGCTGCTGCCGGACGTCCTCGATGATGTTCATGGCAAGGTCCGTCTTGTGTCCAGCCCAAATTAGATCGAGGCATGAAATACTTGCCCCAGCTAGTGTTTAATAGTAGTTTGGATTCTGTCTAATTATCCGAACCTTGCCTGTTATCGAGCCCTCTGGGGCTAGTACTCTGTTTGAATCCGTCTATGGGAACTGCTGCTACTTTTGTGTGCCCGTGAATCATCGTAATTGTTGCCGAAACAGATGCGTCCTCACTAGTTTTATCATACGAGCAGTGTGTGTTTTGATGAAATAGAGTACTCGTTCGAGAACTGTGCGCCGACGTATACATAAGTACTTGTAAACACTGTTGGTGCTACCCCACTTGTAAGCAGTTGTGCAAAACACGGCACATTGGCTCAGCTCGCTTCAACACTAGGCTATCGACCAGCTAACAATCAACAATCTGCTGTCTGACATATAAGCAACTATGTATCTTGTTACAGTGGTTCATGCAGTTAACTGAGGCCACAATGTAAATTCCAAACGTTCACACGCTAGTCCAGCGTTCATGTGGAACACTCACATTAAACTCGGCTTCATAAAAAACTTGAAAAGCATAAGTTAAGCAATTTTATACATCTCAATGATTCATAGAACATAACAAACATATACTAGTTCACAGCAAAAGACAAAGTTGTGAGAAGGTTTACAAATCAGGAAAAAACAAGCAAGGCTTCTCTGAGCAAAGGGCCTCCCGGCAGGCTTAAATTTCCTGGAGTTCACTCTGGTTTTTTCTTGGTGCCACCATCCAGGGTTAGGTTCTCTCATTCCAGAATAACCAATTATAATTGTGTTCTCAGCTGGAATGCTGAACTGAACCATGTAGTGTACTGACCAGCTGAAAGTCTTGTGCATTCCACTAAATTTAAGCACCGCTATTTGCAGAAATAAGCAGACCACAATGCCTCTTGTCCGCGCACCTGTCCAAAAACCTCCGTGCAGCCGTGCCAGCTAGTCCTCGGTCCATGGATGAACTGGTGGAAAGTGCATTCCGGACTAGGATGCAGTTGTTTTCGCTCGTCCCTACACTGCAATCAGGAAGTAAAACGTACGAATCAACTTCTTTTATATTGCGTTGGTCATTCTACCTAGTAACTACCAATGTAGGAATACCTGGAAGACGGGTGGTTAGACGACGGCAACGAGGGATAGCCATCTCATTTTGCGCAGTTCTACTAAAACTGAGGTGTGTGCTTTTGATTGCGCGGATAGAAACGATACGGAGACAGACATCCCGAAACGATATGGAGACAGACATCCCTGTTTGCGCAAATACGAAATACGGTTATTTAAACAGTGACAGATATTTGCAGTGGCGTATGATTAACAGCAGCATCTATTGTGTTATAATTGGCACTAGATTGACAGTATGAAAGTGTCCTTAAGTAAGTAGCATCACATCACATCAACACTGCCACTAGATTAACATGCAGAACAATAGCATTAGTATTACTGTCATGAGAGTAGCACATGGTCAGTAAATGTGCAATCAAATTTGTGCAGTTCCACTGGGATGAAGCAATGTTAGCGGTGTGAGATTTAAGTGTAACTGCAAAAACACAATTCATGGGAAATAAAGCAAGACGGAAGCACTTCATAAAATGGTGGTGGCATTGCTTCAATTTATCGACGGCACTAGACCATTACTTATAGTGACATTAGGTGGCATTGCTTAATGCTTCATGTGATTTTACATTAACGGTAGCGATATGGGCGTAGGGACAGCAGAGGCATAAAGTGGTGAGGCAGATGTGGTTGCCGAGAGCGGCAAACACTCAGGCAGCATGTCTGCATTTGTCCCATTTTTTATCTCCTCGGCGACATTTTCCTATGTGAGCACAGGAAATCTAGACCTGCTCATTCTCATTTGCGTTGTCCCCCAACACCCGTCACTTTCTTTCCTTTTTCAACCAAGAGATAGGTCCACTTCCCCCCACCCTTCGCCATCCACCATGCTTTCTTCGTCTTTTCAACCAAGAGACCGGTTGGGTAGCCAGTATCTACTACTTTCCCCCGTTTCCTCTTAGAACCAAGTCCTAGATTCATGCTACAGCTTTCCCACTTTCTTCCCTGTTTGAACCAACTCTTAGAGTCGACTGTATGAACTAGCTTTACCTCTAATAATAGTAAAAGTCTAGGTGGCTTTGGAACAGCGGACGGAAGTAGAAAAAGATCCACACAAAGCCAAGTGGGGAGCTGGGGCAGTAGAGCAAGGCAGGTTTCGAAGGAATATATACCTGAGGGTCGTCGGCATGTGGCAAAGACGGCGTCGGGAGGCCGCATCTTGGCCACAATACCGCAGGGAGGAAGAAGGGGTCGGAGGCCCTCCGGAGCCGGTGCTCTCTCAGAGAGAACGACACGGCCGCCGATCGGGACGCGCGGGCAGCCGTTGGTCTACTCCCTCGCCGCTGACGATAGCGTGAACGATGCACCTACACCCTGCCCCGGTCGAGGTTGTCCGGCCGGATTTGTGACCAGCCGTGAGCTGAGAGAGAGTGTGGCCACCTATGTCTTGCTTAGATCTGGAGAGCATGAGAGAGTGAACGAGAGGAACCCTAGTAAAGCAAGCTCTAAGGCTCCTGCTTATATATATAGTGGAGTGATTTTGTTGTACCAGCTTCAAAAAAATGCGCTCCTACGTGTACCCACGAGTGGGTGTGAGAGAACTAGTGCGTGCGTGCACCACTTCTATTCGTGAGAGTACAATATACTATGCCCAAAGAACGTTCGCCACAAGAGTAGTAGTATAAGTGTGTGACGTGTGAGCTAAAATAAAATGTGCGCGACGTCTTTTGTTTTTTAGAAGTTCTGAGGGTAGGGTGTGAAGAGCACATATGTGTGTGACGTCTACCTGCAGATACACGGTGGGTGTGAGAGGACTCGGGAGGGTGCGTGTGCGTGAGAGAGAGGGGGGCACGTATCAATGCAATGCATGTGTCCGTAAATCATTATAAGACCAACGTTCGCCACAAGCCTTTTCCTGACGAACGCCGTAAGAACCGTTAGATCGGCATCCGACAATGTCAGTTTTGCCATGTCATTTAATAGAATAGCCACTCCTCCTAGACACAAATCTTCCACGTGAGTGTTAGCAACTGCCGTATGCTCCCTCCGTTCCAAAATGCAGTGCATATAGCTTTATTGAAAATTCGAACCTCGCAAACTTTTACCGAGTTTTCGTGTACCAAATTGCACATGTAGAATACCCTGTATATATCATTTCATTCATCTTCGAGAGGTAACTAAAAAGATGGGGGAGGAGTCTACAAAGAAAGACCATCGTATCACCTGCAACAATTTCAACCATCCTTTGGTGTGGAGGAATATCATAGGAACTCTATATGATATGATTTTTATAGGATTTTTTCCTTTAGAGCCAATTGGTTCATAGGAATAGATTCATATACTCCACATTTCAAAGGAAATAAACATGATATCATTTCTATAGCTTTAGAGCCACTTGGTTCATATGAATGGATTCCTATACTCCCATAATTTCAAAGGAAAATAAACATTAGCGTATATTCAATAGAAAAGTTCCTATGATATGAACCAAATTACATCTCTTTTCTAATCCCTCCTCATAGGAATTGAGATACATGTCATCTCTAGATTCAATAGAAAAGTTCCTATGATGTCAACCAAATGACATCTCTTTTCCAATCCCTACTCATATGAATTGAGATACTCCATGTCATCTCTTTCCCTACAACTTCCATGTATACATCTTCTATTCCTAAATAGCTAGTACAACCCACTAGTAGCTTTTTTCCAAGACATGCAACTATGGCACAAGAACTATATAGTGTGCGAATAACTTGAAAGATGGTCGCTGGATGAAGCTAATCCGACGGTGCAGAGATGGCAAATCCGAGCACTACTGGCCGTTGGATATCATCAACATTCCACCAGATCTGCCACATGTACAATTTAGAAGACTCCATGGTTGAACTTAAGCATAATGCACAAACCTCAAAACACAAGCACTTCTCCTTGTTCTAGAATCTTCTGTATCATAATTGATTTTTTTAAATGAATTGCCATTATTTGTTTTTTACTTTATGCTTTACAATGCACAACCCCATGAATCTTAACATTTTTATAAAACTAATTGATTTTGAATGAGATGAACTATAAGAACTAAACGAACATCTACATCATGCATATATGACTCAAAGCTTTACATGCTATAGTGTGTATTTATTCATAATTTGGTTTCGCAATCTCATGCGTTCAATGCATGTGTACCGTACTAGTTTTGAGTAGAGTAGCAAATTTCACGCGGCCCCGGGTATATCAAAATGCAGGGCCCATGCATCATTGCCTTTCGGTCGAACCTACGTCCACAATTTTTTGTACGTACTATATCTCCACTGGTCCCCGAACCCAAAATGCTGCCTCGTTCCACTAAAACCAAGCGGCCCACACATATTTAAGGCGTCGATTCGAACTCAATCCCTCTCCCGTTTACTACGACATGGCCCCGCACGCCCTAGTAGTACTCCTACAAACCCTACCGCCGCACGCATCATCGGTTTTCTTCAAGAGGACGAGGGAGAAGCCGATTTGTAGTGGAGGCACTTATAAAAAAATGATCTGTAGTGGAGACCCCTACCCTAGGGTGCCCTAGGTAGCTGCCGCATGCATCATTGGTTTTCTTTTCTTTATGCTCTTGCGCCCTAGAGTGAAATGATGGTTGCTTCGTCTGTCCAGCTTAATGCGGGAAAGGTGGGGCTTTGTGATTTGACCCCTCATCGCTCATTTTCTACTACTGCGGCACTACGACCGGGGTGCCTCCAATTCCAACCGCTGTTCCAAACTATAATTTGGTGCATCGCACGTGGAACAAGACGGTGGATGAGCCACATGTCGGCCAAAGGGGTCATGTTAAGTGTGTCGCCATTTCGTGTGCGGACTGCCCTGCTTGAGTCGCTACGCCAACACGACAGGTGCAGCCTACCACTTGGTTTTGCTCCTTGGCGAATCCCGACTATATTGATCTAAAAAGATACGTACTGAACTACCCTCACCGTCTTGGTTTTTTTAGACGTCTCGGTTTATAGGGCGTGCACGTAGTTCTAGGTCATCCGTTTGACTAACTAAATCTGAGTTACTATGTCACAAAAAGTATATCATTGGATTATTAAGCGGATGTAGTTTCTAAACATATACTGTTCATCACATGTATAGCCAGTTAAATTCTCAACCTAGAACGACGTGCATGTTGGGGAATGTAGTAATTTCAAAAAAAATCCTACGCACACACAAGATCATGGTGATGCATAGCAACGAGAGGGGAGAGTGTTGTCCACGTACCCTCGTAGACCGAAAGCGGGAGCGTTAGCACAACGCGGTTGATGTAGTCGTACGTCTTCATGATCCGACCGATCAAGTACCGAACGCACGGCACCTCCGAGTTCAGCACACGTTCAGCCCGATGACCTCCCTCGAACTCCAATCCAGCCGAGTGTTGAGGGAGAGTTTCGTCAGCATGACGGCGTGGTGACGATGATGATGTTCTACCGATGCAGGGCTTCGCCTAAGCACCGCTACAGTATTATCGAGGTGGACTATGGTGGAGGGGGACCGCAGACGGCTAAAAGATCAAACGATCAATTGTTGTGTCTCTAGGGTGCCCCCCTGCCCCCGTATATAAAGGAGCAAGGGGGAGAGGTGCGGCCGCCTAGGAGGGGCGCACCAGGAGGAGTCCTACTCCCACCGAGAGTAGGACTCCCTCCCTTTTCCTTGTTGGACTAGGAGTGGAGGGGAAAGAGGAGGGAGAGAGGAAGGAAGGGGGGGCGGCGCCCCCTCTCCTTGTCCTATTCGGACTAGGGGGGGAGGGGCGCGCGGCCCTGTCCTGGCCGCCTCTCCTCTCTTCCACTAAGGCCCACTATGGCCCATTAAGCCCCCGGGGGGTTCCGGTAACCTCCCGGTACTCCGGTAAAATTCCGATTTCACCCGGAACACTTCCGATATCCAAACATAGGCTTCCAATATATCAATCTTCATGTCTCGACCATTTCGAGACTCCTCATCATGTCCGTGATCACATCCGGGACTCCGAACAACCTTCGGTACATCAAAAGATATAAACTCATAATATAACTGTCATCGAAACTTTAAGCGTGCGGACCCTACGGGTTTGAGAACTATGTAGACATGACCGAGACACGTCTCCGGTCAATAACCAATAGCGGAACCTGGATGCTCATATTGGCTCCCACATATTCTACGAAGATCTTTATCGGTCAGACCGCATAACAACATACGTTGTTCCCTTTGTCATCGGTATGTTACTTGCCCGAGATTCGATCGTCGGTATCTCAATACCTAGTTCAATCTCGTTACCGGCAAGTCTCTTTACTCGTTCCGTAATACATCATCCCGCAACAAACTCATTAGTTGCAATGCTTGCAAGGCTTAAGTGATGTGCATTACCGAGAGGGCCCAGAGATACCTCTCCGACAATCGGAGTGACAAATCCTAATCTCGAAATACGCCAACCCAACAAGTACCTTCGGAGACACCTGTAGAGCACCTTTATAATCACCCAGTTACGTTGTGACGTTTGGTAGCACACAAAGTGTTCCTCCGGTAAACGGGAGTTGCATAATCTCATAGTCATAGGAACATGTATAAGTCATGAAGAAAGCAATAGCAACATACTAAACGATCGAGTGCTAAGCTAACGGAATGGGTCAAGTCAATCACATCATTCTCCTAATGATGTGATCCCGTTAATCAAATGACAACTCATGTCTATGGCTAGGAAACATAACCATCTTTGATCAACGAGCTAGTCAAGTAGAGGCATACTAGTGACACTCTGTTTGTCTATGTATTCACACATGTATTATGTTTCCGGTTAATACAATTCTAGCATGAATAATAAACATTTATCATGATATAAGGAAATAAATAATAACTTTATTATTGCCTCTAGGGCATATTTCCTTCAGTCTCCCACTTGCACTAGAGTCAATAATCTAGATTACACAGTAATGATTCTAACACCCATGGAGCCTTGGTGCTGATCATGTTTTGCTCGTGGAAGAGGCTTAGTCAACGGGTCTGCAACATTCAGATCCGTATGTATCTTGCAAATTTCTATGTCTCCCACCTGGACTAAATCCCGGATGGAATTGAAGCGTCTCTTGATGTGCTTGGTTCTCTTGTGAAATCTGGATTCCTTCGCCAAGGCAATTGCACCAGTATTGTCACAAAAGATTTTCATTGGACCCGATGCACTAGGTATGACACCTAGATCGGATATGAACTCCTTCATCCAGACTCCTTCATTTGCTGCTTCCGAAGCAGCTATGTATTCCGCTTCACACGTAGATCCCGCCACGACGCTTTGTTTAGAACTGCACCAACTGACAGCTCCACCGTTCAATGTAAACACGTATCCGGTTTGCGATTTAGAATCGTCCGGATCAGTGTCAAAGCTTGCATCAACGTAACCATTTACGATGAGCTCTTTGTCACCTCCATAAACGAGAAACATATCCTTAGTCCTTTTCAGGTATTTCAGGATGTTCTTGACCGCTGTCCAGTGATCCACTCCTGGATTACTTTGGTACCTCCCTGCTAGACTTATAGCAAGGCACACATCAGGTCTGGTACACAGCATTGCATACATGATAGAGCCTATGGCTGAAGCATAGGGAACATCTTTCATCTTCTCTCTATCTTCTGCAGTGGTCGGGCATTGAGTCTTACTCAACTTCACACCTTGTAACACAGGCAAGAACCCTTTCTTTGCTTGATCCATTTTGAACTTCTTCAAAACTTTGTCAAGGTATGTGCTTTGTGAAAGTCCAATTAAGCGTCTTGATCTATCTCTATAGATCTTGATGCCCAATATATACGCAGCTTCACCGAGGTCTTTCATTGAAAAACTCTTATTCAAGTATCCCTTTATGCTATCCAGAAATTCTATATCATTTCCAATCAGCAATATGTCATCCACATATAATATCAGAAATGCTACAGAGCTCCCACTCACTTTCTTGTAAATACAGGCTTCTCCAAAAGTCTGTACAAAACCAAATGCTTTGATCACACTATCAAAGCGTTTATTCCAACTCCGAGAGGCTTGCACCAGTCCATAAATGGATCGCTGGAGCTTGCACACTTTGTTAGCTCCCTTTGGATCGACAAAACCTTCCGGTTGCATCATATACAACTCTTCTTCCAGAAATCCATTCAGGAATGCAGTTTTGACATCCATTTGCCAAATTTCATAATCATAAAATGCGGCAATTGCTAACATGATTCGGACAGACTTAAGCATCGCTACGGGTGAGAAGGTCTCATCGTAGTCAATCCCTTGAACTTGTCGAAAACCTTTTGCAACAAGTCGAGCTTTATAGACAGTAACATTACCGTCAGCGTCAGTCTTCTTCTTGAAGATCCATTTATTCTCAATTGCTTGCCGATCATCGGGCAAGTCAACCAAAGTCCACACTTTGTTCTCATACATGGATCCCATCTCAGATTTCATGGCTTCAAGCCATTTTGCGGAATCTGGGCTCACCATCGCTTCTTCATAGTTCGTAGGTTCGTCATGGTCTAGTAACATAACCTCCAGAACAGGATTACCGTACCACTCTGGTGCGGATCTTACTCTGGTTGACCTACGAGGTTCAGTAATAACTTGATCTGAAGTTCCATGATCATCATCATTAACTTCCTCACTAATTGGTATAGGCGTCGCAGAAACTGGTTTCTGCGATGAACTACTTTCCAATAAGGGAGCAGGTACAATTACCTCATCAAGTTCTACTTTCCTCCCACTCACTTCTTTCGAGAGAAACTCCTTCTCCAGAAAAATTCCGAATTTAGCAACAAAAGTCTTGCCTTCGGATCTGTGATAGAAGGTGTACCCAACAGTCTCCTTTGGGTATCCTATGAAGACACATTTCTCCGATTTGGGTTCGAGCTTATCAGGTTGAAGCTTTTTCACATAAGCATCGCAGCCCCAAACTTTAAGAAACGACAACTTTGGTTTCTTGCCAAACCACAGTTCATAAGGCGTCGTCTCAACGGATTTTGATGGTGCCCTATTTAACGTGAATGCGGCCGTCTCTAAAGCATAACCCCAAAACGATAGCGGTAAATCAGTAAGAGACATCATAGATCGCACCATATCTAGTAAAGTACGATTACGACGTTCGGACACACCATTACGCTGTGGTGTTCCGGGTGGCGTGAGTTGCGAAACTATTCCGCATTGTTTCAAATGAAGACCAAACTCATAACTCAAATATTCTCCTCCACGATCAGATCGTAGAAACTTTATTTTCTTGTTACGATGATTTTCAACTTCACTCTGAAATTCTTTGAACTTTTCAAATGTTTCAGACTTATGTTTCATTAAGTAGATATACCCATATCTGCTTAAATCATCTGTGAAGGTGAGAAAATAACGATATCCGCCACGAGCCTCAACATTCATCGGACCACATACATCTGTATGTATGATTTCCAACAAATCTGTTGCTCTCTCCATAGTTCCGGAGAACGGCGTTTTAGTCATCTTGCCCATGAGGCACGGTTCGCAAGTACCAAGTGATTCATAATCAAGTGGTTCCAAAAGTCCATCAGTATGGAGTTTCTTCATGCGCTTTACACCGATATGACCTAAACGGCAGTGCCACAAATAAGTTGCACTATCATTATCAACTCTGCATCTTTTGGCTTCAATACTATGAATATGTGTATCACCACTATCGAGATTCAACAAAAATAGACCACTCTTCAAGGGTGCATGACCATAAAAGATATTACTCATATAAATAGAACAACCATTATTCTCTGATTTAAATGAATAACCGTCTCGCATCAAACAAGATCCAGATATAATGTTCATGCTTAACGCTGGCACCAAATAACAATTATTTAGGTCTAAAACTAATCCCGAAGGTAGATGTAGAGGTAGCGTGCCGACCGCGATCACATCGACTTTGGAACCATTTCCCACGCGCATCGTCACCTCGTCCTTAGCCAATCTTCGCTTAATCCGTAGCCCCTGTTTCGAGTTGCAAATATTAGCAACAGAACCAGTATCAAATACCCAGGTGCTACTGCGAGCATTAGTAAGGTACACATCAATAACATGTATATCACATATACCTTTGTTCACCTTGCCATCCTTCTTATCCGCCAAATACTTGGGGCAGTTCCGCTTCCAGTGACCAGTCTGCTTGCAGTAGAAGCACTCAGTCTCAGGCTTAGGTCCAGACTTGGGTTTCTTCTCCTGAACAGCAACTTGCTTGCTGTTCTTCTTGAAGTTCCCCTTCTTCTTCCCTTTGCCCTTTTTCTTGAAACTGGTGGTCTTATTGACCATCAACACTTGATGCTCCTTTTTGATTTCTACCTCCGCAGCCTTTAGCATTGCGAAGAGCTCGGGAATCGTCTTATCCATCCCTTGCATGTTATAGTTCATCACGAAGCTCTTGTAGCTTGGTGGCAGTGATTGAAGAATTCTGTCAATGACGCTATCATCCGGAAGATTAACTCCCAGTTGAATCAAGTGATTGTTATACCCAGACATTTTGAGTATATGCTCACTGACAGAACTATTCTCTTCCATCTTGCAGCTGTAGAACTTATTGGAGACTTCATATCTCTCAATCCGGGCATTTGCTTGAAATATTAACTTCAACTCCTGGAACATCTCATATGCTCCATGACGTTCAAAACGTCGTTGAAGACCCGGTTCTAAGCCGTAAAGCATGGCACACTGAACTATCGAGTAGTCATCAGCTTTGCTCTGCCAGACGTTCATAACATCTGGTGTTGCTCCTGCAGCAGGTCTGGCACCCAGCGGTGCTTCCAGGACGTAATTCTTCTGTGCAGCAATGAGGATAATCCTCAAGTTACGGACCCAGTCCGTGTAATTGCTACCATCATCTTTCAACTTTGCTTTCTCAAGGAACGCATTAAAATTCAACGGAACAACAGCACGGGCCATCTATCTACAATCAACATAGACAAGCAAGATACTATCAGGTACTAAGTTCATGATAAATTTAAGTTCAATTAATCATATTACTTAAGAACTCCCACTTAGATAGACATCCCTCTAATCCTCTAAGTGATCACGTGATCCATATCAACTAAACCATGTCCGATCATCACGTGAGATGGAGTAGTTTCAACGGTGAACATCACTATGTTGATCATATCCACTATATGATTCACGCTCGACCTTTCGGTCTCCGTGTTCCGAGGCCATATCTGTTATATGCTAGGCTCGTCAAGCTTAACCTGAGTATTCCGCGTGTGCAACTGTTTTGCACCCGTTGTATTTGAACGTAGAGCCTATCACACCCGATCATCACGTGGTGTCTCAGCACGAAGAACTTTCGCAACGGTGCATACTCAGGGAGAACACTTATACTTTGATAATTTAGTGAGGGATCATCTTATAATGCTACCGTCAATCAAAGCAAGATAAGATGCATAAAAGATAAACATCACATGCAATCAATATAAGTGATATGATATGGCCATCATCATCTTGTGCTTGTGATCTCCATCTCCGAAGCACCGTCATGATCACCATCGTCACCGGCGCGACACCTTGATCTCCATCGTAGCATCGTTGTCGTCTCGCCAATCTTATGCTTCTACGACTATCGCTACCGCTTAGTGATAAAGTAAAGCATTACAGGGCGATTGCATTGCATACAATAAAGCGACAACCATATGGCTCCTGCCAGTTGCCGATAACTCGGTTACAAAACATGATCATCTCATACAATAAAATTTAGCATCATGTCTTGACCATATCACATCACAACATGCCCTGCAAAAACAAGTTAGACGTCCTCTACTTTGTTGTTGCAAGTTTTACGTGGCTGCTACGGGCTTAGCAAGAACCGTTCTCACCTACGCATCAAAACCACAACGATAGTTTGTCAAGTTGGTGCTGTTTTAACCTTCGCAAGGACCGGGCGTAGCCACACTCGGTTCAACTAAAGTTGGAGAAACTGACACCCGCCAGCCACCTTTGTGCAAAGCACGTCGGAAGAACCAGTCTCGCGTAAGCGTACGCGTAATGTCGGTCCGGGCCGCTTCATCCAACAATACCGCCGAACCAAAGTATGACATGCTGGTAAGCAGTATGACTTATATCGCCCACAACTCACTTGTGTTCTACTCGTGCATATAACATCAACGCATAAAACCTGGCTCTGATACCACTGTTGGGGAACGTAGTAATTTCAAAAAAATTCCTACGCACACGCAAGATCATGGTGATGCATAGCAACGAGAGGGGAGAGTGTTGTCCACGTACCCTCGTAGACCGAAAGCGGAAGCGTTAGCACAACGCGGTTGATGCGGTCTTCATGATCCGACCGATCAAGTACCGAACGCACGGCACCTCCGAGTTCAGCACACATTCAGCCCGATGATGTCCCTCGAACTCCGATCCAGCCAAGTGTTGAGGGAGAGTTTCGTCAGCACGACGGCGTGGTGACGATGATGATGTTCTACCGACGCAGGGCTTCGCCTAAGCATCGCTACAGTATTATCGAGGTGGACTATGGTGGAGGGGGCACCGCACATGGCTAAAAGATCAAATGATCAATTGTTGTGTCTCTAGGGTGCCCCCTGCCCCCGTATATAAAGGAGCAAGGGGGAGAGGTGCGGCCGGCCAGGAGGGGCGCGCCAGGAGGAGTCCTACTCCCACCGGGAGTAGGACTCCCTCCCTTTTCCTTGTTGGACTAGGAGTGGAGGGGGAAAGAGGAGGGAGAGAGGAAGGAAAGGGGGGGCGCCGCCCCCTCTCCTTATCCTATTCGGACTAGGGGGGAGGGGCGCGCGGCCCTGCCCTGGCCGCCTCTCCTCTCTTCTACTAAGGCCCACTATGGCCTATGAAGCCCCCGGGGGGTTCCGGTAACCTCCCGGTACTCCGGTAAAATTCTGATTTCACCCGCAACACTTCCGATATCCAAACATGGGCTTCCAATATATCAATCTTCATGTCTCGACCATTTCGAGACTCCTCGTCATGTCCGTGATCACATCCGGGACTCCGAACAACCTTCGGTACATCAAAAGATATAAACTCATAATATAACTGTCATCGAAACTTTAAGCTCGCGGACCCTACGGGTTCGAGAACTATGTAGACATGACCGAGACACGTCTCCAGTCAATAACCAATAGCGGAACCTGGATGCTCATATTGGCTCCCACATATTCTACGAAGATCTTTATCGGTCAGACCGCATAACAACATACGTTGTTCCCTTTGTCATCGGTATGTTACTTGCCCGAGATTCGATCGTCGGTATCTCAATACCTAGTTCAATCTCGTTACTGGCAAGTCTCTTTACTCGTTCCGTAATACATCATCCCGCAACAAACTCATTAGTTGCAATGCTTGCAAGGCTTAAGTGATGTGCATTATCGAGAGGGCCCAGAGATACCTCTCCGACAATCGGAGTGACAAATCCTAATCTCGAAATACGCCAACCCAACAAGTACCTTCGGAGACACCTGTAGAGCACCTTTATAATCACCCAGTTACGTTGTGACGTTTGGTAGCACACAAAGTGTTCCTCCGGTAAACGGGAGTTGCATAATCTCATAGTCATAGGAACATGTATAAGTCATGAAGAAAGCAATAGCAACATACTAAACGATCGAGTGCTAAGCTAACGGAATGGGTCAAGTCAATCACATCATTCTCCTAATGATGTGATCCCGTTAATCAAATGACAACTCATGTCTATGGCTAGGAAACATAACCATCTTTGATCAACGAGCTAGTCAAGTAGAGGCATACTAGTGACACTCTGTTTGTCTATGTATTCACACATGTATTATGTTTCCGGTTAATACAATTCTAGCATGAATAATAAACATTTATCATGATGTAAGGAAATAAATAATAACTTTATTATTGCCTCTAGGGCATATTTCCTTCAGTGCATGCCATGTAAACCGATACGGAGGAAGTATAGTAGTAAAAATGAGGTGATTTTACCGAGCGATCGGCGGGGGAGCATGGCCTGTCATGCGGTCCCACATGTCATGATGTACCAAGGCAATGCGCGTGTCCCTCTTGAGGCAGAAGCAATACTTCGTGGTTTGAGATGATGGCGAACCGAAGTGTGAAATAATGGTTGCTTCGTCTGTCTGGGAAGGTTCGGCATTGTGATGTGACGTCTCATTGCTCATTACTACTACTACTGGGGCGGTACGACTGGGGTGCGTCCCCCTACTGTTCTGCATTGTTATTTGGTGCTTGACACGTCGACCCGGTTGCTATATGTCCCACATGTCGGCGACAGGAAGTACAAAATTCATGAAAGCGAGCGTCGACGGAGGAGTACAAGACACGGCTTGGGTTTTTGCTGCTTCACGCGATCCATCGATACAAACCCAGACTAAAAAAAGCGAGGGCGGGTCTTTTCCCGCGCGGCAGGCAGGGGAGTTTGGCCTAGTCTGTTCGAGGCAAGGAGGAAGGAAGGGAAACAAGCAAATAAAGGTTGAGTGACTTAGTTTTGGGAAAATCTGATTTTACGGAGTACGTACCCACTAGGGTTTATAGGGCTCATCTAAAAACATTCGTTTTTCCGTTTTATAAGTCTCAATTCTACTACTAGTAGTAGTACCATCACATGTTGGATTTTGAGGTGCGTTAGATCACCCGATGCAAGCAGTGTCAAGAGAAAACTCACCAATGCATGTAGAAGTTCATGGAAATTTAGTGGTCATTCATGCATTCATTCTAATTAATGCCTCGGTAAACATAACTTCTTGAGAAAAACGAGCATACTAATTACTTGTGCAAACTAGGAGTACAAAATTAATTCGACCACTCACCGTCTACCTTGGTTGGAGAGATTTTGAAATTGAGCCATAAACTGGAAAGAAGGGAGTAGTAACTTTTGTCTCGATTACTATTTGTGGCCTTGTATAGATGCAAAATGTATTTTTTATAGTGGCCTTGTATAAGTAAATGGAGGGAGTACTAAAGGACATATATATTCCAAACAATATGATAATCTCTCTAACCAAGGTAGTAGGGACGAGGAGTAAACGGAGGGAGTAGTAAAATTTTCTCCTTGTCCTGCGAGCCACCGCGCGCGTGGGCGAGGGAGTGGGCGTAAGGCGTAGTAAGCAAGCTTCACCTCATCCTGCGAGCCACCGCGCCCGTGGGCGGGGAGACGGCGTACTAAGCAAGCTTCTCCTCGTTCTGTGAGTTGACGGGACACATCAAAAGTACTCCAGTGTATAGAGCCTTGCCTCTAAGGTAGGCCCCACATGGTTTGCCTCTTTTTTTAACATAACGCGTCAAGTCGCAATTTGTTTGTTCACCCGTGTAGACGATCCTCCCTCCATCTAGTGGACAACCAGTACACGTGTCAAGTTACCACGTGGGCTGCCTTTTCGTACAAAAATGAGCTCCACCGTGTACCCGCGCGGGTGTGGTTGGGAAAGAGACGGGAGTACGTGCGCCGTGCGTGCACCTCTTCTCTTCGTGCACGTCCCCCACCTACGTGGGTGTGTGTGAGAGGGACTATAGAGATACAAACCTACACATAATGCACCGTCCACCCCCATGCCTCCGCCTAGTCCGACCACCAGTCACCACCACGCCCCACTCCTCCTCACCTTATCTCTCATCTTTCTCCCTCCATTTTTATATACAAGGCCACTATCAAAATTACAATTTGCAGATATACAAGGCCACTAATAGTAATCGATGCAATATTAATGGTGTTTGCCTCGTAGTACTACTAGCAAAGGAGGACATTAATTATCCCTTGCATGCATGCGGGAGTGTGAGCATTGGCTTGATGTGCATGAAAGAGAAGAATACACATTAATTTACACGGCAAACAAGGAAACAAGGTGGCTTGCAACATTGAGTTAGAAGACATTAATTTTTGCCTTGGTACCTGTAATATGGGTTTGTGGCCTTGTATACAAAAATGGAGGCCGATAAATTCTCGAGATACCATTTATCCGATAAAATTCGCGAGCAATCATTAGTTTTTAAAAAATGGGATTACTCCTACATGGGTCAATCACAACTGGTGTTTTGTAAAAAAATGCATCTTGATGTTCCGTGCAATGCACGGGCATCTTGCTAGTCCATGAAAACAACACATGGCAAAATTCCACGGTGAACGAGGGATTTGAATCTGTTGGGAGGGGCTGTTTGCATCTTGCCCGGGGTAGCCAAAATATTGGCGACCCTTTTGTCCACCGATGCCTTTGCCGCCGATGAACGCGGAATGGCTCGGGTTCTCATGCATCCTCCAGCGCACACGTTAGAGATGAGCTCGCACGAGCTATGTTCTTTTTGTCCCACCACACCGCCCGAGCCGCCCACAGACTGATCGGCGACCCGCAAATTACGCCATCCAACCGTAGCCGCACACATTATGACAGCAAGTCAACCAACCGGACGAAATTCACGCAAACACGGTGATATTTCATATAAACAAACGACGGAAATCATATAAGATACCGGATTTTCATACAAACATGAAGGATTTCATTACATTCAAATGAACTACGCGGTGCTAGTTCTAGACAACACAGGTATATAATACCTGGCCTAAATGGTCGCTCGCCGATCGATTTGTGTTCCTCATGTCCGGCAGCACGATCACCAGACTGCCGGGAGCCCCGGAGGTATATCCGGGGTCGATGAAGGTCCTCGCAACAAAAGGATCCGGCAAGACACCTGTTGTGTACGCCGGCGTCGCCTCCGTGGTGGCCTTCATGGGACCCAAGCGGCGGCGGCCTCCCGTGTTCTACTTCTCCTCGATGATGGCGGCGGACGCGGAGGCGCTGGCCACCGGCTCGTCGCTCTTTGCGCACCCGGCTTCTGTCGCTGCTTGCATGGTGCGGCTGCCGGCATGGGAGTCTTGGCCACAGCAATGGGAGACGCGGTACGAGGTGGCGGCGTGGACGACAGCAACGACGCCCGTGCGCCGCTCCTCGCCGAGCTGGCCTGGAGCGGCGAGTTGCTGAACCGCGCGCCGGCTTGGGGCGGCAACTGGCTCCGTCGGGCGAGGGGAGGGAGGTGGATCAGCGAGCTGCATAGCTCATATCCGGCAGGCTCGGCGGGCCACCCAGGCAGCTTGGATGCGGAATAACTACTCTTCATAAGCCATTGTAAGAGTGGACAAAATGGTGAAGGAGGAGATAGGGGAGCGGTGGAGGTGTGCGATTATTGGTCGGCGTTTTGCCTCGTTTAAATAGGAGATTAAATAGACGGCGGACGGGAGGAGCTCGGCCGGTGTTGCGTTTAATGTCGGCCCGGTCATGAACGGACGTGTGTCCAGAGTGGGTTTCTCGGCTTCCACACGGGAAGGTTTCATGGAGGCGTTTGAATGCGGCAAGGAGGCGTGTTCAGTCGGGTGTGCAGCGAGTGGCGCCCTCGACTCTGACATAGGACAGTGCGCCGTTCTTCCACTGACGTGTGGGCTCTTTGGGTACATTGCCTGCATGTCAGTGAGCCAACGCAGGCAGCACACAGCAGAGGAACCTTTGGTGGGCCAGGGCGGTTAGAAGCGGGCATTTCATAAACCGATGATTGTTCATTGAGTGTGACGTCATCCTTTTCATGTAGATAAGCCTACTATGTTGATAGCCCGTTCGATACAATGTGATTCATAAAGACCGCTACAAACATCAATGTTCTGCTTATCACAAATAAGATTGACTAATACCCGTAACAATCCATGTCCTAACAAAGGGTGCATGCACGTATAGGTTGAGAGTGTGTCTTGCATCGTGTGCTGTGTGCATGCAGGCGTGCGAGTGTTGCGTGCGTGCAAGGGTACGTTTCAGTGTTGCAAGCATGTGTGCGTACGTGCGTGTGTTCGTGAGTGCATGTGTACGCGTCAGTGTTGCACGCCTGCATGCGTGCGTGTGTATGTGTCAGTGTTGCACGCCTGCATGCGTGCGTGTCTTGCGTGCGTGCATGTGTACGTGCGGGGTGAGGCTACACGTCAGTCGACTGACTTTTTCATCTCTGGTCACTAGATTTTCCAGTCGTTGGATACGAAATCAAAGGCCTGCAGTTTATCACCAAACTCCACCCCCGTGAGCCGCCAGCCACCACCGGCCAAACCGCCGGCCCCCGCCGCCCGCGGCCGGCCCGCGCCGCCACGCCGCCCCGCCCGCCCTGAAACCACTCCTCACCGTCGGTCCGCCGACGCACCGCCCATCCCTCTAGGCCCCCCCCCCCGCGCCGAGCTGTTTCTCCGGCGATCCCCACCCCACCGCCCAATCAACGCCCCCCACCGCCGGTGACTGCCAACCAGAGGTCTCACAACTTCGAGTACCCACCGACCACTAATTTATTACCATTTCTGTCCTTCATATACGCGCTGACGAGTAGGCCCTATGGTAATGTGCACTGCTGAATGTGGACCGTTTGACTGGTCAATTGATTGTGTCATCAACAAATTACGGAGCTGTATGCTGAGCCAGTGACCGTATGATCACCCTAAAATGTATTTTATTAACACAGTACATACTCAAACTACCATTTCTTTCTTTCATATACGGTCTGATGGGTGGGCCCCATGGTTACGCGCCCCGATGGTGCAACACTAGTTGCGCCACGTGGAACGTTTGACTGGTCAATAGATTGTGTTATCAACAAAATACGGAGTCGTACGGGTGAGCCAGTGACCGTATAATCATGACATGTATTTTTTTAACACGGTACAGACGCAAGGGCTCATATATACGCGCAAACACTCACCGCTATAAGCGCACACACGCAGACCCTACCCCTATGAGCACCTTCGAGAGAGTGGGCCAGCATATGATCTTGAGATTTTACGAAGTCACCATAGGTGCCTCGTAGTCGAGTGGAACGTCTCCTCCCACTGAATGCACATCGCCGGAAAATACTGAAATTAACCCAGGATAAATGCGAGTACCAGGACTTTCACCCTGGTGGGCTCGAGAAACCACTGTCCTCCTAACCATCCAACCACATGTTGGTTAGCACGACAAAATGTATGTGGTGACCGTGATGAGCTTAGTCTGAAGTCCAGTGACCATATCGTGCTTTCGCTTCAAATACAATGACCGTAAGTGTCGTCAACAAAATACAGAGCACTCATCAAATGCAAAGTCCGTCGATGCCATCAAGAAAATATGAAGACGTATCGTGAGCTAGATACCGTATGATCACCACGAGAATGTATACGGTGACCGTAATGAGCATATTCTGAACTCCAGTGACCATATAGTGCTTTAGCTTGAAATACAGTGACCGTCATGCGTGAATGTGTCGTGGGCATGCATACTTTTAGAGGGCCGAGAGATAGTTTGTGTGTGTACGTGAAAGTGGTGTAGAAAGAGGGGATGTCCGGTGGAGACAAGGAGAGATATGCCCTTCGTTTCTCTTTCCCGTGACTAATATTTTAGGAGAATATATAAACATTCACAATGCAGAACAAATATTTTTGGATGCACCATGCAATTAACTTTCATGTATAACATTGTACTATTGTATATGCTTATTTTCTTAGTGGCTGATTGCGTGTGTGGTGTGGTGGGCACATCATTTCTAGTTGTGGTGGGTCAACATGAGGACTCATGGGTCGGTTCCATCCTGCGCCACATAGGTTGGATCGAGACGCGTTATACGAAGACCCATGTGGAGGACTCGGCGTACAACACGAAGCTAGCTACCAGAGTCGCGGAGGACTCTATCCCCACTGGTGATAAGCCGACTATATATGATTTGTAACCCTAGGCCCCCAGTATGTTATAGAAGCTTGGGGGCTAGTTCGTCGATAGTATACACACACGCACAATGCCTGGTATTCACGTGTACTTTGTACACACCCCTATCACTAATATACAGTACCAGGAGTAGGCTTTTTCCTCAACTGCAAGGGTCCGAACTAGGGTAAAACTTTGCCTCGTATTACCATCCAGCCTAACAGTCAGGGATATCCTACCGAATGATATGATGGAATCATATCTGCCAACTACTAAGAGAGAGGTGTGTCTGGGGGGGCAATGTGTGCGAGAGAGGCCTAAAGATAATGTGCGTGCGGGAGACACGTAGGCACATATATGTGCGTATAGAGTGCTAGTAGAGACCTTGCGTGTGTATATATGCATGTGAGAGAAATAGTGTTTTCCAACTGAGATTAGTGAAAAGAGTGGTACATGGTAGTCAGAAAGAGAGAGAGAGAGATACAGAGAGAGCATGTGCGTGAGACTCCCCAACACCCCGAGAGAGATTGTGAGCATGTGTGAAAGAGAAATGCCGATGCATATAAAGTGTGTGCACTTATGCGGTAGATAGAGAGATATATAGTGCGTTTGTGAGAACGGGTCGAGGCATAGTGCATCTACGTGTAAAAGGCGGTTCTACGCATTAAATTAAAATATAAATGGCATTCTTATTTTTGGATGAGATCATGAATTTTGCAAATTGCGTATGGACGAAAATCGGTCTATCAGACACCCATACTCTATTGAATTCTAGCATGTGCATGTGTTTATTTCATATTATCGATCCATAGAGTGAGAGCGGTTTGAAATACAGGCAATGGATGCTTTTGCAATTCATATATAAACATTAATTAGTGCAGTCCATGTTGTTAGTGTGAAGCACTTTATACATTTGTCACTTGCATGGATACATTCCAAATTGCTAGCTACGAAATAGAATACATGTCGAATTCAACATAAAGGGGGTTTCGAAGATTCGAATTCATAGGAAGTGCATTCATCTATTTGAACCCGAGATAATGGCATTTGTAAATCAGATGTAAAAGGGGGCATCAACCTTTGTTGTGCGTTTGAACATGCTATATATATTCATACGCATGTCTAACTTCTTTTTTTGCAACCAAGGAGATTATATCTGGAACCATGCATGAACTGAGGTAAGTTGCATATTTTTTAATATATACTCATGTACAATGTATATTCAAATGTACCACTTCCATTCCAAAATAATCGTAGCTTTAAGATTTTCAAGAGTAAAGATTTGTGAAGTTTGACAAATCCTGAATGTTCAATTCAAGAGAACCGAAAACGTTAATGCTTCTGCTCCCAAATATTGAACGAAGCGCCAAATAGTCCTCTGGTCACCCGAAACCGCGCGAGACTAATGTTTGGTGGTAGGAAATTACTGTCCTGACTCTGGCCCATGTAGCCTATCGGCCCGATGTCCAAAGGTCTAAACCAGGGTAGGTTTTTAACTTCACCAAGACGCCAGTCTCAACCGCCTCCGAGAAGCATTCATACGCCATGGGCGCCTAAACACCCATGCGCTCGGCCGAAATCTATCCCGCCCACATTTGGGACACCTGAGATTACCGTCCTACCCCCAACCCGCAATATGTCCAAAATTTTAGATGGGGGCAAAGTTTGTAACTTTCCCCAAATTTTAAACAAGCGCGTCCCAAACCGAAACATTGTTCCCCCCTAGTTCCCCGCCTCCCTCCGTTTCCCCATTCATACTCCATGGGCGCCAAAATGCCCTCTCCACCAACCGCGAAACCCCAGCCTCCTCCGTCCTCCACCCCATAGCGCCCAATCCACCGCCGCCCAACTCCATCACGCCGGAGTCGGTACCCCGTCGTCGTCGTCCAACGCAACCGCAACCGCAACCGCAACTCCCTCAAGGACTTAGCAGCTGAAGCCGAGGTAGAGCTGCCTCCACGACACCGACACCGACGTGCGCCGTGCCAGAACCACTCCGACCACGCCGTCCTGCGCCTCACTGCTGCCGCTCCACTGTCGCAACCGTCCACCGCACCGGAGCTGTTCCCGCTACGCCGTCGTTCGCCGCCTCGGATCTGCTTCCCCGCTGCCGACAGACGGCCATCACACCACACTCAACAACTTGGCCATGGGTTCGTCCAAGGCTGCACCGTCCTCCACAACTTCTCGTTTCCAGCGAACCACAAGAAGATCGTTGGAAAAACAGAAGGAGGACACAGCACTGCCAGCAGAAAGAGGTACTCCTCTTCCCTTATTCGTGCAAACCTTACGTCTCTGCTCACACCATATTCATCCCACGAAAGAAACTAGTTGAGCGCTTCTTACTTCATCTTCTTCGTGATACTAAATGCACAAGGTTTCCTCCCTTTACTATTTCACCTTTGCTAGAGGTCAGTAGCCCGCCTGGATTTCAATTCAAGGTCAGTCGAACCGCAATTAAAAGAAGCAGCACCCGCTTAGGCGCACGCAGCACCTAGTCCGCCTGTTCACCGGGGAAGCGGCGCATCGGTGTCTATCATAGGGGTGTGGGGCACAGGAGCTGCTTGCACCCGATCTGGATGTCAGCGGGGCTTGAATGGATTGCTGGGGGGCGGTGCCAAGCACGGCGGTGCGGTAAGGTCGAGGGGAGGGCGCAGGCAGGGGACTGGGCCGATGGTCGCTGCCGTTTCGAGGAAGATCGTCAACACTGACTGGCTGGAGGTAGATGAAGGCGATCTGCCCGTTCTTTGTACATCGGACGGTACAGAAAAAATGGACTAACCTATTTGTTTTCGGTCGAATGTTATTTTCATAGAATCCTGTAGTAATTTAGTGTGCCATGCATGTTGTAGAGCTATCATATGTTTCCCGTCATTTATTTCTCACCGACCTGCTATCTGCTACCTTTACACTGTACTAATTGTGCACACACTTCACCCATACTCACACTATTGTTCTTTTATGCATGGGTATTTCAGACTCTGACGTAGTGTTGATGAATGCTGAAAAGAAAAGACAGAAGTCGCTCCAGTGTAATTCGAAGATAAGCACTGAGCGTTTCAGCGCTCTAAAGGATGCAGTGTCAGCAGTTGGAGACAGTAAACGTAGCTCTGCAGTTGATGATCTCAATTGCCACACACAACCATCCCATGTGCTTGCTTTAACTTCGCGCTGTCAAATGTGGTTGCATGTTGCATATGGTGTGTAGCTTGTATTGCTTCCAATTTGGTTAAATTGCATCTGCTTACTTTACACATTATACCTTTGATAATGACATGCCTTCCTGTTTTTGATACATACTACATATGTCTATTAACCATGTCCGTACATCAAACTAATGCTCTTTTGTATCCCTCGTCAATCACTTATGATGAGACAGTCACCCGGGTGGGTTACTGTGAGACGCCATACTCGTTTAAAGAGTGTAGTGTCATCCTCCCCACATGATTCTCAAGAAACAACAGGGCTAAATGAAGATATTCAACGTAGCTCTCTAGTTGATGACCGAAATTCCCCCACACCACCATCACAGGTGCTTGCTCTAACTTCGCAGTGTGATATGTGGTTGCATGTTGCATACGGTGTCTAGCTTGTAATGCTTCTAATTAGGGTAAATTGCATCTGCTTCGTTTACACATTATACCTGTGAATATGACATGCCTTCCTATTTTTGGTACACACTACATCTATGTGTTAACCTTGTTCTTACATGAAACTACCTCTCTTCTATATCCTGCATCAATCACTTACGATGAGTCACCTTTAGTCGTTGCATATTGCATATTATTTCTAGCCTGTTGCCATGTATTGCTTCTAATTTGGTCAAATACATTTGTTAGGGCACCCTTTTAATTTGGCAGAGTGATATTGGTTTCATCTTTCATATGGTTTCTGGCTTGCATTGATTCTAACAAGTTCAAGCACCTTGTGCTTACACTACAAAAAAAAAGACACATCCGTGACATCTTGGGCCGAACGAAAAAAATTCTGTCATACATATGACACTTCTATGACGATAATTGTGACAAAACCCGGTATCATCATAGATGTGGTGGGCTCCTACTTCTATGACAAAAAATCATGACAGAAAATGGGCTTTTCGTCCTGGGCGGGCCGGAGACGCAGCTGCATGACATTCTTTGGGCCGTCCATGACGGAAAAAACCGTGGTAGAAGCAAGGGCGAGGAAAATTTCGGGGAGTTCCCGGTTACGGTGGGAGGTCGGGGGCCGAGCGATGCGCGTTTCTCTCGTACACGTACGCGCACGTGTGCGAGGCGTTGGCTCTAACTGAACCCGAGTGAGGCGTTGGGCTCTAACTGAACCCGAGCGATTGCACTGCAGGCTACGCGTTACTGAACCCGAGCGATCGATCGATGGCTGTTAACTGAACCCGATCGAGCGATTCCTTCGCTACTGCTGCTAACTGAAGCCGATCGATGCTGCCTCTGGGATGAACAGTGAGTGTTGCGCGGGGGGGGGGGGGGTTGGATGAACAGTGAGCGGTGGCGTTGCCTCTGGATGAACAGGACCCCGTGGTGTGGTGGAGGGCTGGATGAACAGTAGACGGTGGAGGGGTGCCCGTGGAGGGGTGGTTGAACAGTAGCCGGTGGAGTAGCGCGCGGTGGAGGCTGGATGAACAGGAGCCCGTGGAGGCTGGAGGAGGTCGACGGTAGCCCGTGGAGGCTGGAGGAGGTCGACGGTGGAGATGAGCAGTATCCCGTGGTGTCCCGTTTTGCGGTACGCCACACCCCTCCCTATGAACAGGACCCCCGTTTCGACCGTAGGAGGTCCGTTTCGTCCGTTTTGCGGTACGCCACACCCCTCCCGATCAACAGGACCCCCGTTTCGACCGTAGGAGGTCTGTTTCGTCCGTTTTGCGGTACGCCACACCCCTCCCGATCAACAGGACCCCCGTTTCGACCATAGGAGGTCCGTTTCCTCCGTTTTGCGGTACGCCACACCCCTCCCGATCAACAGGACCCCGTTCCGAACGTAGGAGGTCCGTTTCCTCCGTTGTGCGGTATGCCAGACCTCGTTTCCATCGCCTGTTCCGTCCAAGCCCTCCCGATGAACACGACCACGCATTCCGTTCCGACCCAGCCGGTTGGCTCCCACGCGTTCCGTTGCCTCCCGATGAACACGACGCATTCCGTTGCCACCCCATGAACACGACGCATTCCGTTGCCTCCCCATGAACACGACGACGACGTTGTTTCTCCGTTCCGACCCAGCCATATCAACGAGCCCTCGCCGTACGTATGCGCGAGTAGGCGTTCGAGACCCCGCCCGTATGTACACATACGTGGCCGTATTTTCTTTCTTGCACCCTGGCCGCTGTACGTACGTGTACATGCTACGTGCGCACCTCTACTACGACACGTGCGCGCCTCTACATCCACCAGTATATATGTACGTACACGTTCGCGACCAGAATGACAACGCTACGTACGCTTCGACCAGGTGGGTCCCGACTGTCACGCACTTCCTTGCCTGCGAAGATGTAGCTGGTGGGTCCCACCAGTCAGGGGGGCGAATCGTTTTTTTTTTGCCCGGACACACTTCCTTGCGTGCGAAGATGTAGCTGGTGGGTCCCAGCAGTTAGGGGGAAACGTTTTTTTCGCGAAATACAGTGGCCCGTGCGGTGGGTCCCAGCTGTCAGGTGGAGGAATCATTATTTTCCGCGTAATAAGGAGGCACTTCCTTGCCGCGGCCGTGGACCCAGCTGTCAGCCTCTCCACGTACAGTCCATGTCCGATGGAAGTCGTTCCTTGACCACGTTGACCACGCCGTGCCGAGAGCACCAGGGCGGTGGACGACGGCGAGGCCTAAGAAGGGGACGACGGGGAGCCGGGGAAGACGCGGCAGTGGAATCCCGCGCTGAGAGGAGTACGAGGTTTCACTGGTTCGGCTGCGGTGTGAGGCTGCCGTCGCCGCAGGGCCTGGCCAGCGGTGGGAATAGTAGGGGGCGGTGAGGCCTCCGCGGCAGCACAGCCGGCCACGGGAGGCAGGAGCATGCGGCACGACCGGCGCTGCTTTGGGCGGCAGGAGCAAGAAGACCAGAGGTTGAAGAAGCACTACGGTCGTTGGATGGACATCATACGGTCACTGGAGCTTGAATCGTTCATATTGACTAAAGTTGACAAAGGCCCCCGTCCCAGTCAACTTAGTAGGCCCACAAGTCAGCCTCCCACCATGGTGGGTCCCAGCTAGCAGGGGGAGTATTCATTTTTTTTGTGCGTAATAAGGAGGCACTTCCTTGCGTCCGAAGATATAGCTAGTGGGTCCGAGCTGTCAGCGGCGGTAACCTTTTTTTCACGAAATACAGAGGCCCTTTCGGTGGGTCCCTGATGTCAGGTGGAGGAATCATTATTTTGCGCGTAATAAGGAGGCATTTTCCTTGCGTGCGGCCGTGGACCCGGCTGTCGGCCTCTCCACGTACAGTCCACTTCAGATGCATGTCGGTCGTTGACCACGTTGACCAGGCCGCGCCGAGAGCACCAGGGCGGTGGACGACGGCGAGGCCTAGGAAGGGAACGACACGGAGGCAGGGAAGACTCGGCAGTTGTTTCCACACGGAGGGGAGTACGACTGTACGAGGGTTTACTGGTTCGTCTGCCGTCGCCGGAGAATAACAGCAGGTGTGGGTGAGTAGAGGGATGGCTAGGCCAGCGATGGGAGTACGGTGGGGTGGTGAGGCCTACGCGGTAGCAGAGCCGGCCGTGGGGAGGAGGGAGCAGGCAGTCCCACCGGCGCTTGTTTGAGCGGCTGGAGCAGGAAGAGCAGAGATTGAAGAAGCACGACGGCCGTTGGATGGCCATCCAACAGTCACTGCTTGTGCGTCAACCTTTTTTTAGGAAAGCCTCAAATCTGTGGAAAACAGCATACATCCCATCTGGCATTATTTCTAATAATTTACATCCCATTTGCTAATTATTAAGGTTTTTTTGGAGCCCATATTCTTTTTGTTAGCATTACAGCCCATATTGTGGCCACGGTTAAAAAATTATACGAAATTTTGCATATTTCGGTGCGGTCCGAACTGTTTTTAATCCCGAAATTTCGACTCACATTCAAACTGATTTAAAAAATAAATGTATATCAATATAAAATCCAACAAATTCTCCACGCATAAAAATTAATGTAATTTAAAATCTCGAAATGAAAAAAAATAAATTTGAAACTAATTGCCGGTTTGATGTGTTTTAAAAATGTACAGCCCATTTCTCATTACTGATGGGCCATTTTCTCGGCCAGCCGAATGAAAGCTCTCCTCGTCTTGAAAGATTTGTAGCCTAATAGGCCTGACAAAGCGACTTACTTGGCAAATCACAAAAAAACTGGGCTGTGACCATGGACCCAGCTGTCAGCCTCTCCACGTACAGTACTCTTCCGATGGAAGTCGTTCCTTGACCACGTTGACCACGCCGCGCGGAGAGCACCACGGCGGGGACGACGGCGAGGCCTAGGAAGGGGACAACACGGAGCCGGGGAAGACGCGACAATGGAAGCCCGCGCGGAGAGGAGTACGAGGGTTCATTGGTTCGGCTGCGGTGTGAGGCTGCCGTCGCCGCAGGGGCTGGCCAGCGGTGGGAATAGCAGGGGGCGGTGAGGCCTCCGCGGCAGCACAGCCGGCCACGGGAGGCAGGAGCATGCGGCACGACCGGCGCTGCTTTGGGCGGCTGGAGCAAGAAGACCAGAGGTTGAAGAAGCACTACGACCGTTGGATGGACATCGTACGGTCACTTGAGCTAGAATCGTTCATATTGACTAAAGTTGTCAAAGGCCCCCGTCCCAGTCAACTTAGTAGGCCCACAAGTCAGCCTCTCACCATGGTGGGTCCCAGCTAGCAGGGGGAGTATTCATTTTTTTGTGCGTAATAAGGAGGCACTTCCTTGCGTGCGAAGATATAGCTGGTGGGTCCGAGCTGTCAGCGGCGGTAACCTTTTTTTCGCGAAATATAGAGGCCCTTTCGATGGGTCCCTGATGTCAGGTGGAGGAATCATTATTTTGCGCGTAATAAGGAGGCATTTCCTTGCGTGCGGCCATGGACCCAGCTGTCGGCCTCTCCACGTACAGTCCACTTTAGATGCATGTCGGTCGTTGACCACGTTGACCAGGCCGCGCCGAGAGCACCAGGGCGGTGGACGATGGCGAGGCCTAGGAAGGGAACGACACGGAGGCAGGGAAGACTCGGCAGTTGTTTCCCACGCGGAGGGGAGTACGACTGTATGAGGGTTTACTGGTTCGTCTGTCGTCGCCGGAGAATAACAGCAGGTGTGGGTGAGTAGAGGGATGGCTAGGCCAGCGATGGGAGTACGGTGGGGCGGTGAGGCCTGCGCGGCAGCAGAGCCGGCCGCGGGGAGGAGGGAGCAGGCCTAGACGGGGCAGCCCAAAACCACGTCCAACACTTGCCAAAACTTCGTCCCTCGTTTTCTCTGTGTTTCGCACACTCGACATTGTGTGGGCATTTTGACTGTGCATCATATGAAGATGTGCTATGCATGAATGTTGATTAGCATGATGTTAACTGGCTGGTAGTTCCATTTTCAACCATGAATAAAACTTCCAACATGATGTTAACCCTGTTTGAAAAGGCCGTGTTAATATAAATGCTCTGCCTCTGAAAGTTGCAGTTTCTTATCTGAAACTGAACTTGCAGTTTCTTATCTCAAACTGAAACTTGCAGTTTCTTCTCTGAGAATCACATTGTCTGCACTTTTATACTCCTATGAAACTACATTTTTTTAAGTGCTAAAAATAGATCTCTAGAATTAATAAAATACTTCATATGCTCAATACTGCAAATCTGAAATTCAAAAGACATTCATATCTGAAAGTACTCTCAAAATACACAGCACAAAACACAATTTCACAACCTGCAAATACTGACAACCCTAAGCTCCTCCTGACAATTCACAACCTGCCTGACTATTGGGCTGGGGGGGGGGCAGCCCCCTCCTATTCCTCGGCGGCAGACAGCCGCCCCGTGAGACGATGTGAACGACGAGGGAGACGATGGCGGGGAAGCGTCGTCGGGCCAACTGCTTTTCTCCTCTTGCAGTTGGGTTCGGTCGACGAAGACTCCACCGGCTCGCTCTGGCAGGACACCCTCACAAACGGCACCCTGTAGATGCTCGATCCTTCAATCTCTGGTGGATGCTCCATCTGGGATCGATACTCCCACCACCGCTCCCTCACGATCGGATTCGGTGAATCTGTTTGCTCCATGGCCCAGAGGAGCAGCTCTATGTACTCCGGCGCGACTCCCTCCGAGAGTATCGTCGCCTTTTCGCTCTATTGCAGATATTTGGCCATGGATGTCGTCGTCGCCGCTAGTTGGTCCTTGTTGTCAAACCAAGACTGTATCTCCAACATCCTAGCTAGCTTCACAGGGTCACCGTCTGCGATCCTCACGTATCGGTTGTACTCCTCCATCGATCTACTTCTCCACAGCACCTTCACTCGCCGGTGGTGGTTTTTGAATGGAAGAGGAGAGGAGCAGCGCTGGTTTTGGATTAGAATGGGAGAGGAGCGACGCTGGTTTTGGACTGGAACAGGAGAGGAGGCGGTGGTTTTGAAATGGAAGAGGAGAGGAGCGGCGCTGCATTTAGATTGGAACAGGAGAGGAGCGGCGGTGGTTTAAGAGGAGAGGAGCGGAAGAGCGGCGTTGGTCTTGGAAGTATTTTTTTTGTTGTTTTGCGTATTTTGGGTCAAAGTTTGACCACGTACTGTATTTGACAAGCAAAATGTGAATGCATGTCACCAAAAATTGTATCATTTGGTTCGTATCTGAATGTACTTTCAAATTATATTATTTTTGCAACGTATAACATATATTTTATGTGCGAAAATCATGGTCAATTATGACCCAGAATAAAAGGGAGACTAGTTAATGTGGGGTCGCTTTCTTAATTGAAGGGTAAATTGATTTTGATTTTGATCCAGTCACAGCGCGCCGACCCTCTCGTCCAATCCTAAATCGCTGCCGCACGCTCCTCTCCCTCTTCTCCATTGCAAAACCACCTCCTCTCCTCTCCACCATCTCCATTCCAAAACCACTGTCTCGCCTCTCCCTCTTCTGATCTTCTCCATTGCAAAACCACCTCCTCTCCTCTCCATCATCTCCATTCCAAAACCACAGTCTCGCCTCTCCCTCTTCTGATCTTCTCCATTGAAAACCACCTCCTCTCCTCTCCATCATCTCCATTCCAAAACCACCCTCTCGCCTCTCCTTCTTCTCTATTGCAAGACCACCGTCTCTCCTCCCATCTTCCAAAGCTAGCACCGGACCACTCAGAAGGACATATATGGAGAGGATGCAGTAGTGAACCAGGAAGATCGCCGGTGGCAACCAGGCAAAGTTAGCTAGGTTGAAGGAGATCCTTAGTTGGTTTGACAATGAGTGGGAGATTTCGAGGACGGTGCGGGTCATGTGGCAATGTATGCGAAAGAGCGAGACGGCGGCGATGAGGGCGGCGATGTACATGTACTCCTCGGTGGCAGTCACGCCGCAGTCCTCCGAGTTCATCGAGTATCTCCTCTGGGCGATGGAGCAGACAGATTCGCCCGAGGCAACAGTCAGGCGGAGGTGGTGGGCGTACAGGTCGAAGGTCGAGCACCCAGAGGATAACGAATCGATCGAGTATGGTGTGCCATTCGTGAGGGTGCAGAGCCAGCCGGAGCCACAGGAGTATTCGTTCTCCCACCGCAAGAGGAGGCTGGATGGCGCGACGTCGCTTCCCCGCCGTTCTCCACGGTTCCCTCGACGCTCGCCTCGTTTCAACAGCGGCGGTAGGGTTTAAGGTAAGCTTCGCACTAACCTAATCTTCCACCTGCTCATGCTTACAATCAGTGTGACAGCTAACGAAAATCATGCTTACAATCAGTCTCCGAGTACTACGCAAATCACCCTAAAATAGCTCTGGACCTTTGGGTCAAAGTTGTGAAACAGTGTACAAATAAAGAAAAATAGATTGGTGCTTCTTTCAGAAAAGGGTACTCCCTAGAAAACTGCCAATATAAGCTACTAGTATTTGGTTAGATGATTTGCTGCCGAGAAAGATCTGTCCACAGAGAGCGCCACACATCCCACTGGTGGTGGTGGATGCCAATGCGTGCATGCAGCATGGTTGGTGTCGGTAATTTTTACTTGGCACACCTCGCACTCTACATATATGCCGGTTCCATACGTACATTTGTGTAGTTTCACCAAAATGCAGCTGAATAACCCTGTTTGCACAGATAATGAAAAAGCGTGATTACATTATAGTGGCACTAGTTGATGAAACACACAAATAAATAGAAGAAAATATTGCGATAGTATCATAGTATGCCATGCTGCGAGGTCGAGATGGGCCCTGCGACGCCTCATACGGTACGCCTCATACTGGACATCATCCCAAGTCTCCCAGATACACCTTCTGCCAGTGATGAACATCAGTGTACAGCGGTAGTACAAGGAGGTGCCTTGAGACATTCAAATCTCTATTTTTGTACATATCAACTAAAATTAAGCACCCCAGTTTGCAGAAACGCTTAAACATTAACAATGGGACTAGTTGATGAAACATACATTAACAAAGAGAAGCACTTTCTTTATCTACATTGGAAATGAAATGATAGAGATGACACTCACTCTATTTTAACTGTATTATTACTTCATTTTATCAGTGACACTAGGGTCGAGCAGGTGGCAAACAAGGTGTACCGTGCGTCACAAGGATGGAGGCCGGGGGTGCTTAGACTGGGATGCTGAAGCTGGCTCTTTCAGTCACCAACATGGATGATTCAATTCATGGGACCTTTTGGTGCAGTTCACCTAAAATGAAGCAATGTCCCGTGAGCTAGCAGCTTCTTCTTCAATTTTTTTAAGAAAAGGGCTCCAGCCCCGGTTCCATTTCCATCAGAAAACGAAACCCACAGAGCTTCTTCTTCATTAGTTGCAATAAAATTGAGCAACATCAAGGTTGGTTGTGAAGCTCCTGGAATGCTCAACTATAATTTGGATATCATTTGTGCAGTTCAACTAAGATCGAGCGTGAAATGTATATCTCTGTTTGCACAAAAAAGGTGGAAAGGAGGGTGACTAACAAGTGATGAAACATGCATCAAATGAAAAGAAGCATGTTCCTTATCTGAATGGCAATCCTACAAGGACAGTAGCAATTTCTAAAGCACTGGCATTGCTAGATATTAGTGTGGGCATTAGGATTAACTATGACAACCGTTAAATACGACATTACTTTGGGCACGGGAGAGTAGGCGGACCAGGACAGTTGCATTTCTAATGAAAAGAACCAACTTATCTTAATGGGAAATTTTAGCAGGACATGTAAAGAAGTGCCATTGATTCATATTACTGGAGGCATTACATTGAAAACAACATTGGTTTAACGTGTCCTTACTTTTAACAGTGCGACTGCTACATTTTACCAGTGGCATTACATAAGAGTGGCTCGGGGCAACAAACATCAGAACAGGATATCTGGGTTGGTCCTATTTTTGTTCGGTATAGCCACCTTATACTGTGTGAGGCTAGCAAATCTAGTGCTGGACTTACTCTGTTGACTTGTCCCCCAGTCCCCACTTTCTTTCCTTTTTCAACCAATAGATCGGGTTTATATTGAGTTTGTACTGCGTTTCCCTTTATTTCCCTATTAGACCTAGAGACCAGTTGGATAGCCAGTCTCTGCTACTTTTCGCCTCCATTATTTCCTCTCTCGACCAAGTCCTAGATTCAGGTAACAAATCCTCCCCCACCCCCACCCCCTTTCTTCCTTGTTTGAACCAAGTAGTACTAGATTAGAGTGCATGAACTAGTTTTACCTCTTAAACATAAAAAAATTAGGTGGTTTCCGAACAGCCGATCGATCCTATCTACGAGGGGGCCTGAGAAATAGTAAAAGATACAAATGCAGCGACGTCAGGAGCTCGGGAAGTAGAGCAAGGCCGGTTTCGAAGGAAGTTATACCTGATGGTCGCCGGGATGTCGCTAGGTGGGCGGCGGGAGGCCGGATCTGCCCACACTACGGCAGTGAGGAAGAAGGGGTCGGAGGCCCTCCCTCGCCAGCGGTGCTTGGGAGAGAACGGCAAGGTAGGCTGATCGGGACGCGCCCAGCAGTGGGTAAGAGCCGTCGCCGAGGACGACCACGTGAACGTTGCACCTTCTCACCTTCCCCGGCGGAGAGGATCCGGCTGGATCTGTGACCAGCGGTGAGTAGAGAGAGAGAGAGAGTGGCCACCGCTGTCGTGTTTAGATTTGGAGAGGCCGAGACAGTGTGAAGAGAGCAACACTAGCAAGCAAGCGCGGAGGCTCCTGCCTATATAGTGGAGTAGTACTAGTTTTCTTTTGTCTACCGGAGCCGGCTTGACCTCGTCAATGACTGTCGAGAAGTCTTCATGCACGTGGCCCGGAGGCGCAGTTGTCGTCATTTTGATCTGAAGCGCTGGATTATAACATATAACACGAAAAAATGCCACATGACAAGAAATCATAACCTCACTGCCCAAAGGAGACAACATGAATCCCGGCGGACAAACTAGACGAGGAACAAAGCTCAAATTAAAGATAAACTCGTAGAAAAGGGGTCCGTCGATAGATGTCCTAATTAACATAGCCGGCTTGACCTACATGGCAGCCGAGTAGTCACTGTTCGTGCATGTGCCCCCAATGACTAGCCCAACTCAGTTGTCGCTGTTTAACCCTCGCAGTGATCCGAAGCACATGACACCTAATTTTGTGAGATGACAAGAAACCTTTTTTTAGATTTCTCACCACAACTACAGCCATGTACAACACAGCCTGCACGATATGTAGACGATAGCCAATCCAGGCGTGTCTGCTGGAGTCTGGTCACATGCATGGACGAACTGATCTTCCGTGTCTTGCAGGGATCGTCCAGGCACCAACGTAGTACAACACTTCTCTAGTACTATCGATCGTCTCCAGTTATGAAAACGCAAGAAAGGATACTAAATCTCGTTGTTAACTGAATTCTGAATAGAAAGATTAAGAAGAAAAAAGGGGCAACTCTCTCTTATAGCAGCGATTTCTTATTCATTCAGGGCGCCCGTTCATGTGTTTTTTAATTATAAATAGGTATTCCGTTTCATCTAGGAAAAGAACCTAAAAATATTCCTTGACTTGAATAAAATCTGGAGTTGTGTTGTATAAGTGAGCATGAAGATCCTGAATTTGAGACTTTCTACACCAAAAATATTCTTTTAAACAAGGGTATTCGTGCGTGGATGGCAGCTCAGGATCAGCCTCATCCTCTTCTATTAAGTCACCCACTTGCAGGGCCGGGGAGTGTGCCTATGGTCGGTCCTCAATTGCCATCCCACATGTGTGTGCAAACGCAATATGACGCGCGTTCCATTCGGAGAGCAGCGTGCCAGACTGACCGACCGTCTGGGGTGCGAAGCGAATGCGACGGGCGTGCTGTATACTCCGTACATGTGTACCGCCGTTTTCTAGACGCTTTGCTCCATGGCGCAGGCACAATCCATGGATACAAAATTAGTATACTGTATACTATTTAAAAGTCGAGGGCGGGGCTTTTCCTGTGCGGTAGGCGGGGCAGTTCCGCCTAGTCGGTTCGACAGAGACGCGAGAAGACGAGGGAGTAGGCTGCTGCAAACGTAGGGCTGTGTGATTTGACAGCGAGTTACTACTGGACAGGTGGGGCCCCGTGATTTGACTTGCCATTATCATTTTAACTGTGGCGCTACGACCGGCGTGAGTCTCCCGATTCCTGACCACCTCCATACAGGTGCCTCTCCCAATGCTCCACCATGTAGTACAGGCTGGCTCTTGCATGAGAGCCCACTTCTCCACTTTTTCCTTGCCTCTCTTTCCTCCACATATGCAAAAATGCCATTTAAAGCACACTATTGTACATACTTTTACTTGCTCCTACAGGTGCTTAAGCTTGCCACATAGGCATAAAGTCTGATGTGGCAAGTTAATCAAGAAGAGAGAGAGACTAGTTTGGTGACCCAAGGAAGAAACGGTGCTAAGCGCGTGTACCTAGGTGAAAAGATAATTTTGAGTCTATAGCTAATTAAATGAAGCAAACTTAGCAACACCATTTCATTGGAATAGGTCACTCCTTGGCAAATGCAATGAATACTAGTATTCCATGTGTCCCATAATATAAGAATGTTTTTGGCACTACACTAGTGTCAAAAACATTCTTATATTATGGGACGGAAGGAGTACGAAGAAAGAGATAGAGAGGAGTAAAAAAATTACACTTATAGCCAACCTTGTTGTAGTATGAGTGACTAAGTGATGACTATGTATGACATGCCAGCATCAGATAGCCTAACGCACCGTGTTAAATATCCAAGGGCGCGACCGCGCGAGCGACGCGACGGTCGTGGTAGGCGCGACCATGATACGGGCTGCTGGCAGCCCTTGGATCTGAGATCAAACGGTCGCATGCTAAGTTGCTGAAATTTTGCAGAATAACTCTCCAGGATAGGATATTCACCCATAGGTCTAGAATCACGCCATGCAACCATTCGATCTCAGATCCAAGGGCTCTCGGAAGCCCGTATCATGGGAGAATGGAATGCCACTACCCTGCCGTTCGCACGCTGGCAGTTCGCTCCTACTCGTCCCCGCACGTCCTTCAATACTACGGCGGTTCGCTCCTAGTCGTCCCGTCCATTCACATTACGGCAGTTCCACTAATCCTAACCCTCCTCCCAAATCCATGGCGTCCCAAATCTCCACGATCGGCGGTGAGTACAAGGTTAGAACCATCACCGGCGATGAGTTCGACGTCATCTACACCCGTTCTTCCGCGACGGTGAAAGGATGCCTTTCTCGCTTCAGACGCATGTTCGAAGACTCAGATGATGAGTGGGTCGCTGGGCTAGATGTTGAGTACACCACAGTCCTGGGACGAGAGAAGGATCTAAAGGACGAAGAGAGGAAGAAGCCCGCCGTGATCCAGGTTTGCGTGCATGACTTATGCTTGGTCTACCACATATGCCATGCCGACGTTGAGTGCCAGGATTTTAAGGACTTCCTCGAGAGCAACCTAGTCAAATTCGTTACTGTAGACTTTGGTAACGACAAAGAAGTCCTGCGTCGGATAGGCCTCGTTGTAGGCAACACCTTCGACCTCCAGAAGAATCGGCTGGTGTCCTCTCGTCAGCCTTCAATGCTGACCCTGGCAGGAGCCATGGTTCATCCTTCGTACGGTAAACTAGAGAAACCTCCATACACGTTTCATCGTCATGCATGGCAGCGGAATGTACTAGATATAGACCACATCCACTACGCTGCAATGGATGGCTACCTTTGCTTCAATATCTACAAGGGTTGGATGAAGAGCAACAGCCAAGTGTGCGGTTCAAGCAAAGAAGTATCGGCCAAGAGGAAGAGGGACAAGGACGAAGTCGAGGACGTGGACAAGGACTCCGAGTAAGGTGGCAGTGTCGTTGCTCATGGTGGTTCTAATGCAGTGTCTACCGGAATAGTTGCAAAGTTTAATTTCAGGTGTGCTTAATTTAATTTGAGGGGTGTGTTGTGCTGAGCCCCCAGCAGAACTATGTTATGTTTCTTCTCGTTACTTTAACTCTTCAGTATGCACATACTAGTATTTCTTACATTTCATCTTTTAGTTGGTATAGTACTACCACTCGTTTCTTCACATTATGTACGTACAATATATATGGCCAACATCATATAGCGAGCAGTTTAGTTGTCAAAGAATTTCAGGGTGCTTAGTTTTGTCAAAGAATTCCAGGATGCTTAGAGGGTGCTTGGATCCAAGGGACTTATTTTAGTCTGACTAAAAATAGTCTCTTTAAGAGGCTAAAGTTCCAAGCAGCCCTGACTAAAGAGGGGCTAAAACTAGTCTTGAGACTAAATTTTTTTAGTCAGGGGTACCCCTACTAAAATGTGGATTAGTCCTCTCTCTACTCATTTAACTCCTCTCCTTTAACACAGGCGAGTTCTGGATTGGAGGGTTTGGAGGATAATAAATGCTCATTAACTTGATTTTAGCCTTTTTAGTATTTGGATCCAAGCATGGGTGAGGCTAGCATGTTTTAGTCCCACTACTTTTAGTCATGGGACTAAAATGTATCCAAGCACCCTCTTAGTTTTATTTGAGGGGTGCGTTGTGCTGGACACCATTGTTGTGACTAGCGTTTTTAATAGTACTATATGCATAATTTGGCGATGAGCGCTCTCTATATGTACCACCTTTTTTTTAATTTCAAGTTTTGCTCCATGGCGCAATCCATCGATACTACTGCTGTACAAAAGTATACGTTTTTTAAAAGGCTAGAGGGCGGGGCAGTCTAGCTTGGTCGGTTTCACGAGAGGCGAGGGCCTTTGTGATTTGACGGCTCATTACTGCTGGAAGGCGGGGCCTTGTGAGTTGACTGCTCGTATAAATGCGCTGACGACCTGATCGAGGAGGAGCAAAGAACCGTGCGGTATACTCAAGTTTTCCACTGGAGTAGTACTGCGACGGAGGAGCACGAAAGACGGCAGCCCAGTGCCATATGGCGATAAAAAATGATCTAATTTTCTAGTCATCTCATTGTTAGCATTGTTCTATTCATTCCCTCAAAAAAACATTGTTCTATTCATGCCTCGCAGAGAACGTGACACGTGTGGCGAAACACCCGAAGCAAAAGATGAAACACAGGAGCAAAAGAAGAAGGAAGATTATCACCCCAAATGATCTAATTCGCCGCGGAGTCGTAACTGCTTCTTCATCGCCCCCACGACCTCCATCTCCTTGCGCGTCTCCTCTGCCATCTTCTTCATTCTCTCCATGACGCGGGATTTCTCGACGCGAGCCTTCATCATCTGTTCCACGGCCGCATTACGTACCTTGACAGCAGCCGGGTGCTCAATGCGGAGCTTCGCCAACTCCTCCTTCTGTTCCATGATGAGGGCCTGCAGCATCTTCATCGATGAACTACTATTCTCATGCAGCTTCTTCCAGCCGGCATTCTTCTCCTTCAACAGGTCGATCTCGTGGCAGAGCTTCGCCTTGTCCTCCTGAAGTCGCAGGATTTCGCCGGTCGCCTTCTTCTCCGAGGCAATGCTCTTCTTCAGCAGCATCACCATGCCGGCGGTCAACTCCCCCTGCTGATTGAGCTCAGCGGGCATGTCGTCGAGGCTCTCCTTCAGCAACTCCATCAAGCCTTGGATGAACTCCTTCTGCTTATTGAGCTGATCGGGCATGCCGTCGAGGGATAACGACTCCAGCTCCGCCGGCTCGGCATGTTCGCCTCCGCGGCTAGGGCGCTCCTGGGAGCCATCGCCTTCCCGTGAGAGATCTTTCGAGGTCTCTGCGTGGTGGCGAGCCCTCTCTTTTTTTCCGCAGCCTTGGTTGCCGCTCCTTGTTACGAGTAGTTCTCGACCTAGAGCTCTGCTCACCGGCCATGGCAACGACGGACGAAGAAGAAGCACTTATGAGGAGGAAAGGTAGAGTAATTTTCGGTTAGGTAGTTCCCCTTTTTATAACCTAAGTACTAGCACTAGTACTAATACCTGCATAGTGGGAACACGTTCAGGTTTGGTACGTACTAGTAGGTGTGAGCAGGCTTTCGAATGTGATGGGAACAAGGTAAAGATTAATTGATGGTTTTGGTTTCGTGGCCCGAGACGGCTCCCGATGAGTTTAGCGGAACATAAATTTCAAGTACTACACTGCTCAAATGCGTAAATATTATGTTACTGTCAAAAATTGGCACAAAATACAAAGGAGACCAATGGAAGTACTACTAGCAACCCACGATTTAACTACTCGCATGCGCGCAGTGGAGTAATAATGTCTTTCTTCCGCCCTCACGTCCACTCAATTTGCATGCGCTGTATTAATTGACCATCAATGAAGTGAACGACTTTACACGCGTCAAATTATCACATGGGGTGGATCTTGGTACAAAATTGCGTCCGCCCGTGTACCCGCGTGTGCGTGCGAGGGAATGAGTGCGTGCGTGGCGTGCGTGCACATCTTCGCTTCGTGCATGTACCGCCAGTATGGCTCAGGGAGGACGAGTACATTCTTCTGGAACCAGCAGCACGTCACTGTGATCAATCCACGCAAGGAGGTCGCGACAACGCCTCCACATGTGCCACGTGGCTTCATGAACTGTAAGAGAGACACTGTGTAGCGTGCCATTGGTATTCTAATTTACGTGTTTTGCACATACTCGAAGTACTAGTAAGGTACACATGCATTGCACGCATCAGATTTTGCAACCAAAATTATGAATAAATACCACACTATAGCATGTAAGCTGAGTCATATATGCGTGATGTAGCCCTTCGTTTAATTCTTATAGTTCATCTCATTCAAAATCAATTAGTTTTTATAAAAAAGCTAAGAACGCGGGAATAGGAAAAACATGGGATTATAGTGGAATGTCGTCTTGAATCCTATAGGATTGTACGAGTGTTTGATTATGCATAGAAAAAACGCAGAATTCTTTCGGATGGGATGTTTCCTATGAAATCTAGTGCAAATGAATCATATGGAAAAATTCCTATGGTTTACAATCCTACGAATAAAACAACCAAGATAGGAAAAATTCCTAATGATTAGAATCCTCCAAAATTCCTTTGAGAATCCTTTGAATCAAAGAAGCCCTTAATCTATTTTATGATTCATGGAATTGTGCGTTGTAAAGCATAAAGTAAAACAAATAATGGCAATTCAACTAGAAAAAAAGTTTGGGCAGTTATGATACGGAAGATTCTAGAACAAAAGAGAACCACTGTTGTTTTGAGGTTTGTGCATTATGCTTAAGTTCAACCATGGAGTCTGCTAGATTGTACATGTGGCAAAATCCGGTGGGGGGCTAGAAGATGGTGCGAGGGGCCGAGTGGAGGGAGACTATGAAGGAATGCACAAGTGCGAGATCGATATTTAGAGAGAGGGGGCGAACACGTGCGCTGTTGCGCGCAGTGGCGGAGCCATGAAAAATAAATGAGCTAGGGGGCCAAGCATTGCTAATCCTTTACGAGGAGGGTCAATTCATGAACTTAAACCATTTTTAGCAGCAATTGTCTAATGATCACATTCATATTAGCCTCGATATATAGTGATGTTAGGGGGGAGGGGGCAGGGCCCTTACTGCCCCCTGTCTTCGCCATTGTGCACGCGTCTGAGAGATGAAGCGGAAGGCATGGATGATGAGAGGGGGACGTTGGATATATAATTAATGTGGGTGTATTAGCTATATATGTTAATCCTATATAGAGAGGTATAGATTGATCGATGTGGACGTGGGAAAGAGGGTGAGACCTCACTGGATATATCGATTGATCGGTTTGTGTGGAAAACTATGAAAGACCTAGCTATATACACACATACATAGAGGAACATCGATCGTTGCGCATGCACGCGTGAGAGATAAAGAATGCCCGATATGATGGAGAGGGGGATGTGTGTGGGTGTGTGCCTTCATGGGAGACCGACCTGAAGAAAAAGATTGTATGCGTGCGATGGATAATGCCGACTGGTAGTGTGTGTGCATGCATGCACGAGAGAAAGTTAGTGGTACAATTATAAAGAGAAGACTACTGTGTGGGTGTAAAAGAATAGGTGAGGTCATAATCAATGTAAAGTTGAATTCAAATATTTGAATAAGAGATCCTGATGTTTGAAACCCATGCATGCATGAATATAACGGAGATCTGCGCGGTGTGGTTTGGAAACGAGCATGTTGTAATGTATACACATTGAACAAGGTCAGACTGATTTGAATTTGAGATACCGATGGCAGACATCATTTGGCCACGTCGCATCCGTGCATGGACACACTATTCTAATTGGAGATGATGGGCGGCTTTCGCATCACATATCTATATCTATACCCCTATATATATATATATATATTTATATTTTTTATATTGTGTGCGGGTAACTTTAACTTTGAAAGATGGTCGTTGGATGAGGCGAATCCGATGGTCCAAAGATGGCAAATTTGAGCACTACTGGCCGTTGGATATCATCTAGATTCCACCAGATTTCGCCACATGTATAATCTAGAAGACTCCATGGTTGAACTTAAGCATAATGCACAAACATCAAAACACAAGCACTTCTTATTTGTTCTAGAATCTTCCGTATCAGAATTGCCCAAATGTTTTTCTACATGATTTGCCATTATTTGTTTTTACTTTATGTCTTACGACGCACAATTCCATGAATCTTAAAATAGATTAGCTTTCTTATAAAAACTAGATGATTTTGAATGAAATGAACTATAAGAATTAAACAAACATCGACATCATGCATATATGACTCAAAGCTTGCATGCTATAATGTGGTATTTATTCATAATTTGGTTGCCAAATCTCATGCGTGCAATGCACGTGTACCTTACTCTAGTCTAAATGGTGTTTGTGTGTGTGTTGTGCGTGTTGAGGTGCAAATTGTCTTTTTTTTTGGTACACGTTAAGCTTGTTCTTCCGAAATTTCAAGCCGCGCCTTGTTATGCCGAAAATTCAAGCTAGCGTCTCTGTCTATCGTGCTGTGAAACTCCCGCCTCTTCAACCCGCGCCTTGTCAGCCCGAAATATTTAAGATATATCTTTGTCTCGTTGTGATCCGACAACTCCGTCCGTCTCAACCCGCACCTTGCTATTCCGAAATTACAACGCGCGTGAAAACTCCCACCTCCTGTGAAATCCCGACACGCGAAATGCCTGTGTTACCCCTGAACCGAAAGAACCGCCTCAAATCGGTGGGGGTACTTTTGTAACTTACCCCACATTTCGGACAAGCGCGTCTCTAAGCCATGGTTCCCCACTGCCATCCCATCCGCCCACCCATTCGTACACCGAGGTCGCGAAAACCCGCGACGAAACCCCACACCCTGCTCCGTCCGCCACCCAGCCGGAGCCTCTTCCCCGACGACGTCGTCCACAGCAACACCTCGACGTCCCTCATCCACCGTATCAGATGAGGATCCATCGTCGATCTCATCGTCCCGCCGGTTCAGCCACCCCGTCCTCCACCCCAAGGAGCTGCCCCGACATTCCCCTCGTCTTTCGCGCCACCTCCATTCCCACACCGCCGTCTTCACCTGCACCACCAGAAGAGCATCATCATCATCGTTTCCTCGGATGAAGCTGCGGCCTAATCGGCGCCACCAAAGAGGTTGTACACTAATCGCCGCATTTTCTTCTTGATTCGATCTCACGGTGCTGCCGGCGCTCGGTCCCGAGCCGACACGGCGCGGCTCCATCCACGGCGGCGTCGCCGGTCACTTCCTCCACGACGTTGCTCCCTCGGCGGCGACGTCCACATCAGTAGGAGCTGCTGCTGCTTTAGCTCTCGCTCGCGTTGCTGCTCTGCCCTTGCTCTCGGCCCCCTGCCTGGTCTACTCTTGCTATTGCTCTTGCTCACGCTGCTGCTCTCGCTCTTGCTCTTGCTTGCGATGCTGCTCCGATTTAGCTACACTTCAGTCGACTGAATCGAATTTTGGGTCAGTCGATTTTCAGGGGGGGGGGGGCTCGTCGGGGTGAAGGAAGAACCAGCCACAGCGGGGAAGGGGGCTCGCCGGAGAGGTACCCCACTATCTATCTTAGGGTTCAGGATGGGGGCGGTGGTCGCCGGTGGTGGCGGGGCGTTGGCGGGGCGGTGGCGTGGGGATCGCCGGAGAAAAAGCTCGGCACGGGGGGCCTAGCGGGATGGCCGGGGCGGCGGCGGACCGGTGGTGGGGAGTGTTTTTGGGGCAGGCGGGGCGACGCACCGCCGGCCGCGGGCGGCGGGGGGCTGCTGTTTGGCTGGTGGTGGCTGGCGGCTCAGGGGGGTGGAGGTTGAAGATGAACCGCAGGCCCTTGATTTCATATCCAACGGCTGCAAAATCGACTGACCAGAGATGAAAAAGTCAGTCGACCGACGTGTAGCCTCACCTTGCTAGTGCGTTCAGTTTCGACAGCAAAATTCAGTTTCAACAGCAAAATTCAGTTTCGACAGTTAAGTTCAGTTTCGACAGTTAAGTTCAGTTTCGACAGTTAAGTTCAGTTTCGACAGTTAAATTCAGTTTCGACAGTTAAGTTCAGAGATGAGCGGCTGATGTATTTTACATCTAGCACTTTGTGGTTATGTATTTTACGTCATGTATTGGAGATGCTATTAGAATTCCACTCAGGTTAACGTTGTTCGTTGTCTCTCTTGTCCTGCTTCAGCCTCGGCGTCGTACAACTCACCGGAGCTGCTCCAACGACGAAACCCTCCATCACAGCGGAACAGTACCTCGGGCTCCATCTCCAGACGCCTAAGATCTTCTTCCCCTCCTCCGACAGCCAAGTCAGCCGGAGCATCCTCACCGGCCAACCCAATCACGCTGAGATCGACATGGCTTCACCAAAGAGGTTGTACACTTGTTGCATCTCTTTTTTACTCTACATGTTATATATATTGTCCACTGAGCACTCGTAGTAACGGGAAATACGATTATTTTATCCTACTATATGACAAGCAGTGAGGTACCAGGCAACTTAGCTATCCGTGATGGACTCTCTTGAACGCCATCATTATTTATCTCTGCGCGTTTGAGCTGTGCATTTGTCGATGGGCCTGGGAGTTGAGCTAGTATGGTAGTGGCCTGGGTCCAAAGTAATAGAAGTAGCAGAAAAACATTTTTTTAGTGTAGGATTTTCCTTGGTCAAGCCTGCCTACTAGAATCGCCAGTGCTTGAAAGGAAAAGTGAATGAAAAACATCAGAATTGGAAAGTTTCCTATGGTACTACTTTTCATGAATTTGGTGCAAAGGCATGGAGCAAAGGAAAACTGTAGGATTTGTTCCTTTAGTGTCTCCTTGAAAGAAAAACCGTAGGAATTCTAATTTCCACTTCTCCTCCTTTTCATATTCCTATTCATCAAGCACAAGACTAAGAGATAGTAGCATAATAGCATTATAACCGTACATTTTCTTGTGGTTTGACTTAATCTCACCATGCTTTTTTGCATCCTGTGATCTTCCAATTGTTGTGAATCAAACACCCAGATTGGCAGAAATCCTGTGTTTTTAAATTCTCTGTTTTGCATGTGCATTCCTATCCTATTCCTGTCTATTTCCTATCCCTGCATTGTTAGAATCCTCAAATTCAAACAAGCCCTTACTCAATTACTTCTGTTACAGATATGTGTCAAAAAAACCTTGTGTGGTTTGTCCTGCTCCTGCGGCGCTGTGTTCCACCCCAGCTCAGCTGCTCCAACGACGGAAGGGTTCACCACAGCAGGGATCCGCTCTCCAGACTGTCTTTCGCCGCCTCAGATCTTCTTCCCCGACGCCGGCAGCCACGGCAACTGCATTACCATCATCAACTGAGCAGATGACCTTGAGGACTATACGGGTCCGCAAGAGAGGTCGCACTCTTTCGTGTCTGCTTACGTTATGCGTCGCTTAATATGATGGCATGCTACATTATCGTCGTGTTCACCTATTAGACTCCGAGTCAGGTCCAAACTAATGCTGAAACTTGAGTTTTTAAATGGTTGTGGGGTACATATTGGGGCAGCAATCAGTACTATCTGTCTACTATCTGGTTAATCTCCGGTGTCTACTATGAGTTTCATGTTGGGTGCAAACAAACATTAAAGGAGCCATTATCTGTATTTTTAACTAAAGCTATTATCTGCCTGCTATCATTGGTTTTGGGTCTATCCACAGTTTGCTACCATCACTCTGGATTTGTGCATGCACTCCTTACATAATCTCACTATGTTTTATTCCTATGCATGCCAGTTATTGTACACAATAGAACTGATCATGTAGAGCAAAAGAGACGAGCCTTGCGTGGCAATAAAATTTCATGCAGACGTCGTTCCATGGTGGGCGCAAAGGCGGCCCCCCTCCACCCATTTCAGATCGTAATCAAGAGGAAGATAACTGTTCTGAGGGGGATTCGGAAGGAGAAGACCACTCCTATTTACCCCATGAGGTCTTCGCTCTAACTTGGCATGCTGATGTTGGTAATATCATGCATATGGTGCCTTGCATTGCTTACTGTATACATTAAAGATGTCATCTGCTTAGTTTAGACATGCTTTGTGTCAATGCCATCTGTTTAGTTTCTTTATCGTATATGTGAATCATGCAATGCCATCTTGTCTAGCCAGGCATCATATATGTGAATTTTGCAATGCCACCCTGGTTAGCCAGTTATCTTATATGTGAAATATATCATGCCATCATTTTTTTATTATGTGTTAAATTTGTCAACAATTTTAGTACATTCAATTACCTGTGCATCAGCCATTCAGCGCGGTCATGGAAAAATCTGGAGTGGAAACAAGGTCTTCAGAGCAGACAATGCTATCTGACGAAGCGCATGTCTTGCTGGTTACCGATAGCTCCTCAGAGGAGGATTCAGAGACAGATGACCAGTCATATCCCCCCCCCCCGAGGTGCATGCCCTAACTTGGCAGGGTTATGTTGCTCATATCGTGCGTATGGTATCTTGCATTGCTATGTCATTTGCTTAGTTTAGACATGCTTTGTGTGAATGCCACCTGTTTAGTGTCTAATTACCATATATGTGAATTATGCAATGCCATCTTGTTGCAAGACATTATATATGTGAATTATGCAATGTTATATTGTTGCAAGGCATTATGTATGTGAATTATGCAATGCCATGCTGTTTAGGCAAGCGTCATATATGTGAATTATATCATGCCGTCCTTTTTTTGTATTTCTCATTGCTTTTGTCGATAATGTTTGTATATTCAACTGCTCTTCCTGTGCATCAGCCATTTGAATTGGTGATGGAGAAATCTGGAGTGAAAACAAGGTCTTCAGAGCAGACAATGCTACCTGCTGAAGCAGATATCTTGCTGGTTACAGATAGCTCTTCAGAGGAGGATTCAGAGGCAGATGACCAATCCTATTATCCCCCTGAGGTGTATGCTCAAACTTGGCAGGGTTATATTACTCATATAATGCATATGTTGTATTGCAATGCTTAGTTTTTACATCATATACACAATATTGAATGCCACCTCCTTAGTTGACACATCATATATGCGATTGCCCTTTGCTCACTTCCTTAGTATATAAATCATATATTTGAATTATGTCATGCCATGATGTTTACATAGACAGCATGTATCTGAATTATGGCATGCCAACCCATTTTCTAAAGACATAATATAGTTATATCATCTCATCCTGTTTACATAGTCATCATATTTTAAATTATGTCATTCTATCTGTGAATTATATCATGCCATCATGTTTCCATCGACGGCATGTTTGTGATTTATGGCATGCCAACCACTTTAATAGACACATCGTATAGTTATATCATGTCATCCTGTTTACATAGTCATCATATTTTGAAGTATGTCATTCTATCCTGTTTAGTTAGCCATCATACATGTGAAATTGTGTCATGCTATCCTGTTTAATTAGCCATCATATATGTGAAATTATGTCCTGCTATTCTGTTTGCTTAGACAACATAAATGTGAATTATTTCATGCCCTGTTTTCTTCCCTACTATCCATTGCACCTGTCTATCTTACAATGTCTGTACATTCAATTACTTTTCTTGTTTATCAGCCATTTCAATTGGATGGAGTGATGGCAGTATCTGTGGGAGTAAAAACACGGTCTTCAGAAAAGATCGTGCTACCTGTCGATGTAGATAGAACCACGGTTGTACTTGCCCAAGAACCAGCCCCACCACACATAACCCACACTCATGCAGATTGTACCCCTACCCAGTTGGACAGAGAACCAGCTACACCCCTTCTAACCCCAACCCCAGCAGATAGGCACCCAGTTCCCGTTGACACAGCATCGTCTCCACCACAGAGCACCCAAACACGAGCAGTTAGTAAGGCAACTGCAGTGCCCAAAACACGAGGACCACCACTCCGAACCCGAAGTCAATGCTTAAAGCAGAAGAAGAAGAATTCTCAGGTCAGGTTCCGTAGCTATGGTTTATACTACTTTGCTCTTGCATCACTGTATTTACTGATACCAACTAATTTCAAATTTGAAGGATGCAATTGAAACTCCAATGGCGCAACAGGTATGTTTTAAACCTGTTTCTTCAACGTGTTTGGCTGTTTGCTGTTGTAACTTGCTCTATGTTGATTTTAGTTTCAATTGAATAAACATTTATGTTCTCATGCCATGCACATTACAAGTGTTGTTATTGCTGTGTAGTTTCCCACACTTATATTCTGTCTATGCTGCTTTGTCTTAAATAGATATGATTCAAACTGTATCTATCTTGATTTGGCAACATAAACTAGAATGATATAGACCATACAGTGACCATACTACATAGATATATGTTTGTTTCATGCTGTTATCCTGTCCACCTTACTACTGAACTGGTTTACCAAAATGAGTTTCATATACTACATTGTAAACCTGAGATGTGTTTGTTTGTTTCTCTTTTAGAACGCGGATAAAATATTGGAGAAGAGTACCCTGTTATGCAATGGTAAAGGAAGTAATGCAGATAAGGTTCAAGATAGTGAGACATCCCTGTTGGTCTCTAAGAAAGCTGATAAAAACTATATTGAAGACACTGAGACAACCCCAAAGTCCTGTCTTGATGTAGTGTTCGAGTTACTGGCTACCACTGTTGGCACCAGCTCTTCGAACTCGTTGCCTGAATCAGTTCAGCTTCTTGAGTCTCAACTTCAAGTTGAAAGACATCGATCAGATGTTATGCGACAGGAAGCCGAAGGACTGAGGAAGTCCCTGCAGAATTCAGATGCATACTTTCTGGTGCAATAGCAAGCACTGGAGGACTTAAGCGCCAAACAAGTGAAAGTTAATAAGCTTGCTAAGCATCTTGCGAGCATTATGGGTACCCAAGATATTGTTTCTTGAGCTCTTCTGAAGTGGTTTCAGTTCTGGACTTGTTTTGCTGCGGCGTTTATATGCTGTTGTGTTCCCTATATTTGCACTGGTGGCGAACTTTGATGCCCAGTGGATGTAATATGTGTAATAGCCATGATAGCCTAGTGTAAGTTGCTTGCTTATTTATTTCCTTGTTGTCTTGTTTATTTCTTTGCTTGTAGTCAGTGTAGTTCCTTTTCTGCGGTTTGCTAGTGGCTGCAATAACCTATTTTTTAAAACTAGGCCACAATAACCATGGGCTAATATTTACTGTAGTGACACTGGGCCTCCTACGGGCCGTAGAAACAGTGGGCCTTCTACGGGCCGTAGAAACAGTGGGCCTTCTACGGGCCGTAGAAATAGTGGGCCTTCTACGGCCCGTAGAAACAATGGGCCTTCTACGGGCCGTATCATCAATGGGCCTTATACGGGCCGTATGATCGATTGGCCAAACATGGGCCAAACAGACCGCATTCTGGCTGTAAACGGGCTAGAGTTGGAATCGTCCGTTCATGGGCCGACCATAACGGGCCATCGTTAATAGGCCGTATTTGATGACGCTATGAAAATGGCCCAACGTATTAACGGACCACAAACGGGCCGACTGTAACCACGGGCTGAATTTGGCCCACAAGCAGAAAATGACAGTAACGGGTCGTAAGTAAACGAATGCTGGAAAATAACCCAAGAATAAATGGGCTCTGAGAAGGCCGAAAGATAACATGGGCTAGAAACGGCCCAACGGAATAACGGGCCGTTAATGGGTATAAAGTGATACACTGTTCTTTACGGGCCAGTTTCACCACGGGCCGTTAATGGGTGTAAAGTGATACACTGTTCATTACGGGCCAGTTTCACCACGGGCCGTTAATAGGCCAGGAGTTACATAGGGCCTCATATGGGCCGAAAGATGTCATGGGCCATACATGGGCCAGAAGTGAAAACGGGCTGGAATCATATTGGATGGCCCAGATGACGCTACTGGGCCTAATTCGAATAGGGCGTAACGGGCCTTGGGTTAGCGGGCTGTAAATGGGCTATATCCGAACAGGCCGTTAACAGGCTTTCCATGGGCCGGCCTGCCACCTTTTGACCAAGTCAAACGGGTCGGCCTTTTCACAGGAATGGGCCTCTGTTGGGCCGTGCCACGTGTCGACGTATCATAGGCGCCTTCTGTCCAATGAGTGGATGACATCTGTCCCAGCGATGAGCCGACACGTGTTTCCTCCAGCCAATGATGATTTTACATGTGGAAAATCCCCATTGGTCGGGGTTGTTAATGGGTTATCGGATCCAAAACCCAACCTGATAGCTTAACGGCGTTCCGTTACGGTGTATGCCATGTGTCGGTCACCCTTGACGAAAGCACTTCTGTGACGCGCGATTTACCGTCATGGAAGTGGACACTTCCGTGATGATAATTTTGGTAATGTCATGGAACACTTCTACGACAACACAGGTATGACTATCTTGATTCTGTCATAAATTTGTCATGGATGTACATGCATGACAAAAAACGCGACCTACTGTGACAAACGCGTATCATCACGGAAGTGTATTTTTTTGTAGTGTTAGTTTACACTTTATACATCATACATGTCATTATGTCACGCCGTCCTGTTTTTCATACATATTCCATCCTCCTATCATGCGGCTGCCTTACATGAAAGTAGTGTTCATCAGTATCATGCATCAATGAGTTCTAAAGAGCAAATTTTATTCCTTTTTCTTGTGGGTTTGACTTGATAAGGCAAAATCAAGAAAGAGGAAGGAAAAGAGTAAGGAAGGCGATGATGGTGGTCCTCTGCAGCAACGTAAACGGAGCATCTGTACCGATTCTCCTTGTACTGATAGTGCATTACAAGGTCCAAGTCTCTGCTCCCCTACTCCACCATCCAAGGTGCTTGCTCTAACTTGGCAGTGTGATATCTGGTTGCATGTTGCATATGGTGTCTAGCTTGTATTGCTCCTGTCGCGACCAGACCTCAAACAGTCTGATCTCTGTGCATCAGTGTCATCCCTGGATCGGTAATGCTGACACGCACAGTACTTGAAGGATTTATAACAGAGTAGCAATCACACACTTATTACATCGAATGTCTCAAAAGAGAACTTATTACAATAAATATGGCTTAAGGCCATCTAATACGATAACAGCGGAAGGCTTGGAAGATAAAGTGAGTCCATCAACTCCAACGGCATCACTGAGTGAAAGACCACGACCTAAGGCTCCTTACTCATCGTTTGAAAAGTCTGCAACATGATACGTTGCAGCCCGAAAACGGGTCAGCACATGGAATATGCTGGCAATGTAACACAAGAGAGTAATGAACAGAATAAAGCTATCACTATATGCATATATGGCTGGTGGAGGCTGTATGGTTAATATGTATTGCGAAAAGCCAATTTTTTCCTACAACAAAGGAATATATTTTTATTTAACTACAAAGTTGATTGAAAACATTGAGAATGGTAAACCCCATCTCAATCCCAATTAAAAAGTAATTAATAACCCAATCAAAATTATTCTTGTAATAGAGTGATAAGATCCACATGATAATCCAAGAACTAGATACTCAAGACGTCCATAACCGGGGACACGGCTAACCATGATTAGTTTGTACACTCTGCAGTGGTTTGTGCACTTTTCCCCACAAGACTCGATCTCCTCCGTTTGATTTCTCGCACTACATGATGTTTGAGAAACGGATGACCGAGACACAGTCTTTCCGAAGAGGTCCCCTTAACCGATAGATAGGCATCTACACCTACAATCCCCTACATCTGCTAGCCCATCATGGAAAGGTTTCCCACAACTTACTCAACTATGCCAGAGCCCATATTGGCATGTGGCTGCACACGGAAGTTTCTAGCATGAATAATCTTATGATCCCTTTGAGCCTGGGTGGCAGTCCATAGGAGAATCACACGATACCCCGGGATTTCCAAAAATACAGGCAATCACTGGAATTCCCCAGGTGCCTCAGTCCACCCAGATGTGTATTAAAGTTGCCACCTTAAGTTAACCATTAATTAACAATACTCACATCTGTCATGAAATACTCTCAAACCTAATCCACGTCTACTAGCATAGCATAGCAGTATAAGCAATGTAGAAGTAACTCCCATAGGTTTGATAATAAACAGGTGAATAGGTACTACCTCATCTACTTCCCAAACCCACAATTTAAATCAGATCCTACCATGCAATTGTTTGAGGATTGATCTAATGCAATAAAACTAGGTATGAAAAAGGTATGATCAAAGTGTTACTTGCCTTGCTGATGATCCGCGAAACCTAGAGACTCGTAGTAGCACGCTTCACACTCCGGGTACTCTATTGCAAACAAACAAACAAGCATACAATAAGCAATCAAGCAAGGGCACGGGTAAAACTCAAATAAGAGATCTAACCAGAAAGTTCAAATTAAGAACTCCGGTTTGCAAAAAGAATCAAATCAAACGAAGCAACAAAACTCAAACGGCGAAAGAAACAAGCTTCGTTTACTAATCTGGACTAAAGTCAAATTATACAGTAGCAAAAACTTGTTTAAGTTGGTTAAACAGAAAGAGGGTTTCGAGATGAAACTCTAGGCGCTTGAATCGCCTCATTCCAATAAACGAGCGAAAAGTTAAACTAAAACGAAAGTCGGATCAGAAATTGCGATCGAAAATAATCGCGGAAAATCCGAGAAAAAGAAAAACTAACGAACAGGCTAACGAACGAACGTTCGCTGTCTGTGGCTAAACGGTAAAAACCGTTCGTCAAAACGAACGTACGAACGGGCGTTCGCTAAATAACTAAACCAAAAAAAAATAAACCGAACCGATCTAATCTAAGAAAAAAAATCTAGGTTTTTTTAAACCGAACGGTTTTTCCGGCGAAACCGGCGGCGGATCGGGCGGCTACCTCGGGACGGGATCGGCGGGCGGTGGGGCGGCAGCAACTCCGGCGATGGCCGGCGGCGGGGCTACGAGGGCGGCGGCGTCGCGGGCGGGAGGCGGCGGCGTCGGGACTCGGCGGCGGCGGCGTCTTGCGGTGGCGGCTGCGGGTGTCGGCGCTAGGGTTTCGGGGGGGCTGGGCTGCGGCTCGGCCTCCCGGCTCTTAAAGGCCGGCCGGGCGCAGTGTCCGGGTCGGGCACGGCCCATTAAGTCGGTTGGCTTTTTTTAAAGGGACAATTGCATTTTTACCCCTAGTTGGTTCCTACCCATGGGTTTTGCCCTTACTTTTCGAGCTTGCTCAGTTTTGCCCTTACTTTTTCCGTCGAGGTCCCTCGAATGCCCTTTGACCGTTTGACCGAAACTTTGAAAATTCATAACTAATTCATATGAACTCGGAAAAATGCAAATAAGATATCAAAATGTTCAGATAAACATTACCTTTATGTGCATATTATTTGCATTCAGGACAAAAGCACCCTTTAAACTACCTGAGGTAATTAATGTTATTAACATTATCAAAAATAAAAAGGTATAAATAATATATTTTTTCATGAATAAAAAATACATGCAAATGTAGGTGATGTTTTCTGAACATCCAGATATCTTATTTGCATTTTTCTGAGTTCGTATCATCTTGTTAAGAATGTTCTAATGACTCTGACCATTATTTGGAAACTTCATAACAAGTTGATACAAACTCAGAAAAATGCAAATAAGATATTAGGATGTTCAAAAACATCACCTACATTTGCATGTAATTTTTATTCATGAAAAAAATATTGTTTATACCTTTTTATTTTTAATAATGTTAATAATATTAATTACCTCAGGTAGTTTAAAGCTTGCTTTTGTCCTGAATGCAAATGATATGCACATAAAGGTAATGTTTATCTACACATTTTGATATCTTATTTGCATTTTTCCGAGTTCATACGAATTAGTTATGAATTTTCAAAGTTTTGGTCAAACGGTCAAAGGGCATTGGAGGGACCTCGACGGAAAAAGTAAGGGCAAAACTGAGCAAGCTCGAAAAGTAAGGTCAAAACCCGTGGGTAGGAACCAACTAGGGGTAAAAATGCAATTATCCCTTTTTTAAATAATTCCGACGCAGGAAAACAAATAAAAGAAATACTAAATAGACTCCAAAAATCCCAAAATAAATTTTCCCCGTCCTCTAAAAATAGGCCGGACAAGGTGAACATTTATTGGGGCCTAAAATGCAATTTTAAAAAACGCATATTTTTCCTAATTCAAATAAAATAATGATAAAACTCCGAATAAAAATCTTATTTGATTTTAATATTAAATCTCCATATTTCTTTATTTTGAGGAAGTCATTTTATCCTCTCTCTTTTATTTTTATAGAATAAATATTCAAGAGAAAATAATTAAAATCAAACGATCCTTTTTTCAAAATTAGAGAAAACTCGAATATGAAAATAATGAAATCCCCAACTCTCTTCGCGGGTCCTTGAGTTGCGTAGAATTTTCTAGGATCAAACAAAAATGCAAATAAAATATGATATGCAATGATGATCTAATGTATAACATTCCAAATTGGAAATTTGGGATGTTACAAACCTGCCCCCCTTAAGATGAATCTCGCCCTCGAGATTCGGGTTGGCTAGAAAATAGGTGAGAGTGATCCTTCCGTAGGTCTTCCTCTCGTTCCCAGGTGGCTTCATCTTCAGTATGGTGACTCCACTGAACTTTGCAGAATTTGATAACCTTGCTGCGTGTAACTCGGCTGGCAAACTCGAGTATCTTGACTGGTTTCTCCTCGTAGGTCAAATCGCTATCCAACTGTATCGCTTCCAGCAGCACTGTATCTCTCAGAGGAATATCAGCCATCTCTGTGTGGCACTTCTTCAACTGAGAAATGTGGAACACATCGTGAACTCCTGACAATCCTTCGGGTAATTCCAACTTGTAAGCAACTTCTCCCATACGTTCCAAAACTTTGTATGGTCCCACAAAACGTGGTGCTAACTTTCCCTTAACTCCAAAGCGCTTCACTCCTCGAAGTGGGGATACACGAAGATACACTCTGTCTCCAACTTCGTAAACTGTCTCCTTGCATTTAGAATCCGCATAACTCTTCTGCCTGGACTGGGCTACCTTGAGTCTATCGCGAATCAGCTTAACCTTCTCTTCAGACTCTTTAATCAAATCTGGTCCAAACAAATGTCGGTCTCCAACTTCGTCCCACAACAACGGTGTTCTGCACCTCCTTCCGTATAGTGCTTCGAAAGGGGCCATCTTCAAACTGGCTTGATAACTGTTGTTATAAGAGAATTCTGCATACGGCAAATTATCGTCCCAACTAGATCCATAATCTAGTGCACAAGCTCTCAACATGTCCTCCAGAATCTGATTGACTCTCTCAGTCTGTCCATCTATTTGCGGGTGAAAAGTTATACTGAACTCTAGCCTGGTTCCCAAAGTTTCATGCAACTATTTCCAAAACTTTGAACTAAACTGGGTTCCTCTATCTGATACAATGGTCCTCAGAACTCCATGCAGACATACGATCCTGGTCATGTATATCTTTGCCAACTTAGCACTGGTGTAAGTGGTCTTCACTGGGATGAAATGAGCTACTTTCGTCAAACGATTGACTACAACCTATATCGAGTCATAGCCTGAACGAGTCCTGGGCAATCCCGTGATAAAATCCATGCCTAGCTTATCCCACTTCCATTCGGGTATCGGCAATGGCTGTAGCAATCCTGCTGGCTTCTGATGCTCTGCCTTCACTCTCTGACATACATCACAAACTGCTACATACTCTGCAATACCCTTCTTCATTCCGGTCCACCAGAAATTATCCTTCAAATCCAGATACATCTTGGTATTTCCTGGGTGAATCGAATATGGCGAATCATGGGCCTCTTGCAGAATCAACTTCCTGATCTCCTGATCATTTGGCACATATACGCGGTCCTCATACCATAAGGTATCGTGCTCATCCTCACAAAATCCTTTAGCCTTTCCTTTGCTCATCCTTTCCTTTATCTCGGCAATCTCCTTGTCCGTCTTCTGAGCTTCTCTGATCTTATCCATCAAAGTAGACTGAATCTCCAAAGTTGCTACATAACCTCTCGGAACTATTTCCAAACATAGCTCGCGAAGGTCATCTGCCAACTCCTTGGGTAATTCTCCAGTCATGAGTGTATTGACATGACTCTTGCGGCTCAACGCATCAGCTACTACGTTGGCCTTTCTGGGATGATAATGTAATCTCATATCATAATCCTTAATGAGTTATAACCATCTCCTCTGCCTGAGATTCAACTCCTGCGTGAAGATATACTTCAAACTCTTGTGATCCGTGTATACCTCACAATGGTTTCCGATGAGAAAATGTCTCCAAGTCTTCAACGCATGCACTATGGCTGCTAACTCCAAATCACGCGTAGCATAATTTAACTCATGGGGTTTAAGCTGTCGTGAGGCATATGAAACAACTCTTCCCTCCTGCATAAGTACGGCTCCAAGTCCTCGACGAGAAGCGTCGCAATACACTTCATAATCCTTGCGTTGATTTGGCAGAATCAACACTGGTGATGTAACCAAGCGTCTCTTCAACTCCTGAAAACTGGCCTCACATTCCTCAGTCCATTTGAACTTGGTGTCCTTCTTCAACAACTCCATCATAGGCTTTGCAATCTTTGAGAAATTTCCAATGAACCTCCGGTAGTATCCTGCGAGTCCAAGGAAACTCCGGATCTCTCCAACTGTCGTGGGTGACTCCCAATTTGTCACAGTGGAAACCTTGGTGGGGTCTACCGCTATTCCTTCTCCGGATACAACATGTCCAAGAAATCTAACTTCCTTCAGCCAAAACTCACACTTGCTGAACTTGGCGTATAACTGATGTTCTCTGAGCTTCCCAAGTACCAAACGCAAATGCTCTTTATGTTCTTCTTCATTCTTCGAGTAGACCAAAATATCATCAATGAACACCACGACGAACTTATCCAAAAACTCCATAAACACCTTGTTCATCATGTTCATAAAATAGGCAGGTGCATTAGTTAGACCGAATGACATAACGGTATACTCATATAGGCCGTACCTCGTGGTAAAAGCTGTCTTAGGTATATCCTGCTCTCGAATCTTCAGCTGGCGATACCCTGATCGCAGATCAATCTTGGAAAACACCTTAGCTCCTTGCAGCTGGTCAAACAAATCATTGATCATCGGCAGTGGGTACTTGTTCTTGATCGTTACTTCATTCAATCCTCGATAGTCAACAACCATCCTTAACGATCCATCCTTCTTCTCCACTAGAAGTACTGGGGGTCCCCAAGGTGACGAATTTGGGCGAATATAACCTTTATCCAGTAACTCCTTGACCTGCTTCTTAATTTCCTCCAAATCCTTTGCGGGCATTCTGTACGGTCTCTTAGATATTGGCCCTGTGCCTGGCAAAAGCTCAATTAAAACTCAATGTCTCTATCCGGTGGCATGCCTGGCAACTCTTCTGGAAATACATCTGGAAAATCCTTCACCACTGGTACTTCCTCCTGTACAACTCCTGATAAGGAATTTACTTGAGTCCTATTCGGCGTATGCCAGGATACATACTTGATCCTTCTTCCTTCTGGGGTGGTGAGCAAAATCGTCTTACTGGCACAATCGATGTTTCCTCCATACATCGATAGCCAATCCATACCCAGAATCACATCCAAACCTTGCGATTCCAAAACTATCAGATCTGAGGGGAAAACATGCCTACCTATGGTCAATGGCATCTAAAAACATCCTTGGCTTGCCATATACTCTGCTCCTGGCGAGCTTACTAACAAAGGTGTACTAAGAACTTTGGTGGGCAGTTTATACTTATCCACAAATCCCTTTGATATGTATGAATGTGATGCACCAGTATCGAAAAGAACAACTGCAGTAAATGACTTAACCAAAAACTTACCTATTACTGCATCTGGTTGAGCTTCAACCTCCTCCATGTTAACGTGGTTCACTTGTCCCCTGTTGAAAGGGTTGGGCTTCTTCCCAGAGTTTCCATTGCTGTTTCCATTCTTAGCTTCAGGACATTCATTGGTGTAATGTCCAGTCTTTTGGCACTTGTAGCAAGTAACATGGCTTAGATCTTTCTTGGCGGGTGTTGCCGAGTTGGAACAGTTCTGTCCACTACTTCCTCCATTACCATTCCCATTCCTGGGGGCACTATGATTGTGCGTACTTCCTCCATTATGAGTGTGGCCTCCATGGTTATGAACAAGTCCTCCCGAATTCGGGGTGAAACGGGGTCTCTGCTGAGCTCCAGAATTATACTTCCCTTGTCCATACTTCCTCTTGCGGTTGTCAATCTGCTGCTGCTTCCCTTCAAGCATGAGAGCTCTATCCACCAACTCCTGGTAGTTATTGAAATTTTCCACCATCAACTGCATGCTCAGCTCATCATTCAGTCCTTCCAGAAACTTCTCCTTCTTAGCTGCATCTGTAGCGACGTCATCCGGGGCATAACGTGCTAGCTTACTAAAGTCATCCACATACTGGCCAACAGTGCGCTCTCCTTGGCGTAAATTGCGAAACTCACACTTCTTCATGGCCATAGCTCCTGCTGATACATGGGCAGTGCGAAAAGCTTGCTGGAACTGGTCCCATGTCACAGTGTCAATGGGGTAAGTGACTATGAAATTCTCCCACCATGATGCTACGGGTTCATCAAGTTGATGTGCGGCAAAACGCACTCTCTCCGCATCTGTGCATCCTGCATTAGTCAACTCCCTTTCAATCTTGCGGAGCCAATCATCTCCAACAATCGGCTCGGTGCTACTGGAGAACACCGGCGGATTCAGCCTAAGAAAATGGGCTAAGTGATCAACTGGTGGTGGTGGTGGTGGGTTGTTGTTGTTGTTGTTGTTCCCCTGGTTCTGATTCTGGACTAGTATCTGCATCAATGCATTCTGCTGCTGGATCAACTGAGTGAGCTCCGGTGGGAAAGCAAATCCATTGTCGCGTCTCGGAGGCATCTGCTGGGTTTAGAAAAGATGAGAAAACAGAGTAGAATGAGGTCTAGGGGGAAAACACTACCCATATGCACATGAGACAAACACAAACATATCACTCAATGAAATCAAACAAGGGCATACAATCGGTCTAGAACTATCGTTACAAAAGTGCTTGGACTATACTATATACATGGTGGAATACTACTACTGATATGGTGGTCGACTAGAAAAATTGATTGGTCGAAGACTCCATGATATCTGCTCAAGCTTCATCAACATAGTCATCATCGCTATCGTCGGGGTCCGAGTCAGTGTCGTCGATGATGATGTAATTCTTCGGGCAAGTGGAACTGTCATCTTCTCCTCCTGGCGCGGGGTCTCCCATGAAAACTCTGATCTTCTTTATCAGGTCGTCATTCTTCTCCACTAGTACAACGATTTCCTCCATATAATCTTCGCGTGTAGCCTTGAGTTCTTCCTCCAGCTCCGTGATCCTTGTCATCGCCTTCTTCAAATCTGTCATACCTGCGCACATCTGGTTCTCCTGGCGTCGAATGTGTTGGTTCAACTCCTGGATGAAAGCTGCAATCGATCTATCCTTCCTGGTGCCGATCATCTCCCATTGCTCATCTCGGCGCCCACAAATCTGGTAGATAGTGTCCTTGAGATCATTGTAGTAAACTTCTCCAATGTCTCCCATGGTGATGTGAGCTGCCATACTCTTTCCTAGACTCCAGGTTGGTGCATCACTCTATGGGGTCAATGACTGGCGTGAATGTCCTTCCAGGAACTTAAACTTGAATCATCCAGTGCTCCTCTTCTGGTAAAGTGGCATTGTAAGTCCCGGTGAAGCTTGGTATTCCAATGTTCGGGTACCTAGTGACTTCCTTCAAGTGGCGTCCAAAAGGGGTGTCTTCATCCGGTTGCGTGAACTTGATCCTTGCATCCGCCATCCTAAAGAGTAGAAAATGGAGAGGAGTTAGAAATGAGAAGAGAGTAGTGATCTAGGGCTTTAGCTTAGTGGTCGTGTCCTACAGTCACTGTGTGCTCTGATACCATCTTGTAGCGACCAGACCTCAAACAGTCTGATCTCTGTGCATCAGTGTCATCCCTGGATCGGTAATGCTGACACGCACAATACGTGAAGGATTTATAACAGAGTAGCAATCACACACTTATTACATGGAATGTCTCAAAAGAGAACTTATTACAATAAATATGGCTTAAGGCCATCTAATACGATAACAGTGGAAGGCTTGGAAGATAAAGTGAGTCCATCAACTCCAACGGCATCACTGAGTGAAAGACCACGCCCTAAGGCTCCTTACTCGTCGTTTGAAAAGTCTGCAACATGATACGTTGCAGCCCGAAAACGGGTCAGCACATGGAATATGTTGGCAATGTAACACAAGAGAGTAATGAACAGAATAAAGCTATCACTATATGCATATATGGTGGAGGCTGTATGGTTAATATGTATTGCGAAAAGCCAATTTTTTCCTACAACAAAGGAATATATTTTTATTTAACTACAAAGTTGGTTGAAAACATTGAGAATGGTAAACCTCATCTCAATCCCAATTAAAAAGTAATTAATAACCCAATCAAAATTATTCTTGTAATAGAGTGATGAGATCCACATATAATCCAAGAACTAGATACTCAAGACGTCCATAACCGGGGACACGGCTAACCATGATTAGTTTGTACACTCTGCAGAGGTTTGTGCACTTTTCCCCACAAGACTCGATCTCCTCCATTTGATTTCTCGCACTACATGATGTTTGAGAAACGGATGACCGAGACACAGTCTTTCCGAAGAGGTCCCCTTAACCGATAGATAGGCATCTACACCTACAATCCCCTACATCTGCTAGCCCATCATGGAAAGGTTTCCCACAACTTACTCAACTATGCCACAGCCCATATTGGCATGTGGCTGCACATGGAAGTTTCTAGCATGAATAATCTTATGATCCCTTTGAGCATGGGTGGCAGCCCATAAGAGAATCACACGGTACCCCGGGATTTCCAAAAATACAGGCAATCACTAGAATTCCCCAGGTGCCTCAATCCACCCAGATGTGTATTAAAGTTGCCACCTTAAGTTAACCATTAATTAACAATACTCACATATGTCATGAAATACTCTCAAACCCAATCCACGTCTACTAGCATAGCATAGCAGTATAAGCAACGTAGAAATAACTTCCATAGGTTTGATAATAAACAGGTGAATAGGTACTACCTCATCTACTTCCCAAACCCACAATTTAAATCAAATCCTAACCATGCAATTGTTTGAGCATTGATCTAATGCAATAAAACTGGGTATGAAAAAGGTATGATCAAAGTGTTACTCGTCTTGCTGATGATCCGCGAAACCTAGAGACTCGTAGTAGCACGCTTCACACTCCGGGTACTCTATCGCAAACAAACAAGCATACAATAAGCAATCAAGCAAGGGCACGGGTAAAACTCAAATAAGAGATCTAACCAGAAATTTCAACTTAAGAACTCCGGTTTGCAAAAAGAATCAAATCAAACGAAGCAACAAAACTCAAACGGCGAAAGAAACAAGCTTTGTTTACTAATCTGGACTAAAGTCAAATTTTACAGTAGCAAAATCTTGTTTAAATTGGTTAAACAGAAAGAGGGTTTCGAGACGAAACTCTAGGCGCTTGAATCGCCTGATTCCGATAAACGAGCGAAAAGTTAAACTAAAACGAAAATCAGATCAGAAATCGCGATCGAAAATAATCGCGGAAAATCCGAGAAAAAGATAAACCGACGAACAGGCTAACGAACAAACGTTCGCTGTCTGTGGCTAAACGGTGAAAGCCGTTCGTTAAAACGAACGTACGAACGGGTGTTCGCTAAATAACTAAACCGAAAAATAAATAAACCGAACCGATCTAATCTAAGAAAAAAACAAATCTAGGTTTTAAAAAATGAACGGTTTTTCCGGCGAAACCGGCGGCGGATCGGGCGACTACCTCGGGACGGGGTCGGCGGGCGGCGGCAACTCCGGTGATGGCCGGCGGCGGCGGCGGCGACGGGTGGCGGCGGGGCTCCGAGGGGCGGCGGCGTCGCGGGCGGGAGGCGGCGGCGTCGGGACTCGGTGGCGGCGGCGGCGTCTTGCGGCGACGGCGGCGGCGGCGGCGACTCGCGGCGGCGGGTGGCGGCGCTAGGGTTTCGGGGGGGCTGGGCTAGGGCTGCGGCTCGGGCCTCCGGGCTCTTAAAGGCCGGCCGGGCGCAGTGTCCGGGTCGGACACAGCCCGTTAAGTCGGTTGGGGTTTTTTTTTAATAATTCCGACGCAGAAAAGCAAATAAAAGAAATACTAAACGGACTCCAAAAATCCCGAAATAAATTTTCCCGGTCCTCGAAAACTAGGCCGGACAAGGTGAACATTTATCTGGGCCTAAAATACAATTTTTAAAACGCATATTTTTCCTAATTCAAATAAAATAACGATAAAACTCCGAATAAAAATCTTATTTGATTTTAATATTAAATCTCCAATATTTCTTTATTTTGAGGAAGTCATTTTATCCTCTCTCTTTTATTTTTATAGAAGAAATATTCAAGAGAAAATAATTAAAATCAAACGATCCTTTTTTCAAAATTCGAGAAAACTCGAATATGAAAATAATGAAATCCTCAATTCTCTCCGCGGGTCCTTGAGTTGCGTAGAATTTTCTAGGATCAAACAAAAATGCAAATAAAATATGATATGCAATGATGATCTAATGTATAACATTCCAAATTAAAAATTTAGGATGTTACAGCTCCTAATTAGTGTAAACTGCATCTGCTTAGCTTACACATGATACGTGTGAATATGACACGCTTTTCTGTTTTTGGTACATACTATATCTGTCTATCACACCATGTTCTTACATGAAACTACTCTTCTTGTGTATCCTGCATCAGTCACTTATGATGGAACACCTTTAAGTTGGCAGTGTGATATTGGTTTGCGTCTTGAATATGATTTCTAGCATATATTGCTTCTAGTTTGATGAACGCCACCTATGACGAGAAAGTTTTAACTTGGCAGAGTGATATTGATTGCACATTTCATATGGTGTCTAGTTTGCAGTGCTTCTAATTTGTTGAAGTGTCTTCTGCTTAGTTACCACATCATAGGTGTGAATATGTCAAGCCGTCCATTTTTTCGTACATATTCCATCCTCGTATGATGACTTTGCCTTTCATCAGAGTAGTGTTCGTCAGTATCATGCATCAATGAGTTCTGAAGAGCGAATTATATTCTTTTTTCTTGTCGGTTTGACCTCACAATGCAAAATCAATAAAGCTGAAGGAAATTGGCAAGGCATTGGATGATGGTGGTCCTTCCGAGCAACTGAAACAGAGGTTCTCTACAGATTCTACTCCGCCATCCTCCCAACAAGGTTCGCAAGACAACGCAAGGCTAGACAGTCAACGTAGCTGTGTAGATGATGAGCACATCTCCCCTACTCCACCATCACAGGTGCTTGCTCTAACTTGGCACTATTATATGTGGTTGCATGTTCCGTATGATGTCTAGCTTGTATTGCTTCTAACTTTGTTGAATTGCATCTGCTTACTTTACACATAATGCCTGTGGATATGACATGTGTTCCTGTTTCTAGAACATACGTGTACATGATGAGCACATCTCCCCTACTCCACCATCACAGGTGCTTGCTCTAACTTGGCACTATTATATGTGGTTGCATGTTGCGTATGATGTCTAGCTTGTATTGCTTCTAACTTTGTTGAATTGCATCTGCTTACTTCACACATAATGCCTATGAATATGACACGTCTTCCTGTTTCTAGAACATACGTGTACATGATGAGCACATCTCCCCTACTCCACCATCACAGGTGCTTGCTCTAACTTGGAACTGTTATATGTGGTTGCGTTTTCCATATGATGTCTAGTTTGTATTGCTTCTGATTATGTTGAATTGCATCTGGGTAGCTTACAACTTATACCTGCAACGATCACTTACCCATAAGACACATTTAACTTGGGACTGTGATGTAGGTTGCATCTTGCATTGTCTTCTAGCTTGTACTGCTTCTAATTTCTTGAAATGGCACTTACGACGAGACACTTTTTACCTGATAGAGTGATATTGGTTGCATGTTCATATGGTGCCTAGCTTTCATTTCTTCTAATTTTGTTGAAATGCCTTCCGCTTACTGTTTTTCATACATATTCCATCCTCCTATCGTACGTGTGAATATGAAATGTTGTCTTTTTTGTATATATTCCATCCTCCTATCCTGCGCTTGCCTTACATCAAAGTAGTGTTCGTCTGTATCATGCATCAACTAGTTATGCAGAGCTAATTTTATTCATCTTCTTGTGGTTTTGACTTCATAAGGCAATATCAGAAAATAGGAAGGAAAAGAGTAAGTTAGGGGATGTTGGTGGTCCTCCGCACCGACGCAAACAGAGACTCTCTAGATTTGCCACTGCTACTGCTAATGAAGTTGAAGTCCCAAGTCTACATGATGAGTTCATCTCCCGTACTCCACCATCGCAGGTGCTTGCTCTAAGTTGACGGTGTGATAATCGTTTATGTTTTCTTGAAAACCTTGAGGTCTTTTAAATTGTTGCCCTTGCAAGATTTTCCTTCTGCCACACAGTTCTTCTTATGAGTTTTTGCTAAATAATACCCCCAGACTGGAAAAATGTCTCGCCCGTGGACATGCTCCATGCCCAATCAGCCAGAAGAGGTTTATGGGACACAGACTAGCAACAATTTCACTCAGGGTCAGTCCAGTCAACAGGACAGCGAAGCAGCCCTGTCTCAAGTATGCCGACTCTTCGAACAAAGCCAGCAACAGCACCAAGAGATGAGGAGACACGTCATCAATATGGGAAACCACCGTGAACCCTATCAGCCTCATTCCAAGTTATCTGAGTTACAGAAGACTCGCCCTTCAACGTTTGCTCACACCGATAGGCCGCTAGAAGCCGATGATTGGCTCCGTGACATTGAAAGGAAACTGATTATTGCTCAGTGTTCAGATCATGAGAAGGTGCTTTATGCACCACACTACCTTACTGGAGCAGCTGCAACATGGTGGGAAAACTTCCTACACATGCATCCCAGTGAACACAACATCACCTGGGAGGAATTCAAGGAAGGCTTCCGTGGGGCACACATCCCCAGGAGCATCATAAAAATCAAGAAGAGAGAATTTGATGACTTGAAGCAGCGAGGCATGTCAGTGACAGAATACAATGGTCAGTTTACCCAGTTGTCTCGTTATGCCTACGACGATCACATGACAGAAAACAAGAAGATGGAAAAATTCCTGGACGGCCTGGCACTAGCACTAAGATGCCAACTGATTGTACACACCTTTCCGGATTTTAAAACTCTGGTTGACAAGGCCATCACCTTGGAGAATGAGCGCCGTAGTCTGGAAGATATCCGTACGCGAAAGAGGGACAAGACGACTCTTGCTCGCAACAACCAAAGCAAGACTGAGGTTCCAAGGACAGAAGCAAGGAGATCCACGACTACCGATCCAAGGCCCGTCAGACAGTTTCATGCCAGGGACAAAGAGTTCACATACCATCCAGGGGTCACATGCTATGCTTGTGGGGAAGAAGGGCACTATGCTAAACAATGCCCAAAACCAAGGAACGCGGCCCCCAAGCCAAACAATGGTGGGAACAATCCAGCCCCCAAGCGCAACAATTTCAATCCCAACAACAACCACAGGAAGGGTCACCTGAACCATGTGACCAGGGAAGAAGCGCAGAATGCCCCAGACATCGTGCTCGGTACGTTCCCTGTCAACACAGTACCTGCCACGGTTTTGTTTGATTCTGGAGCTTCCCATTCGTTCGTTTCGAAGAGTTTTGTTTTGCAACATGGTTTTCCGATACTCCCCTTGGAAAAATCTATGATCATCAAGTCCCCCGGAAATAAACAAATCACGCAGAGTTACTGCCAAGGAGTGGTCATTGAGTTCGAAGTGGAAAATAAAGGACTGGATGTCATTCTAGGGATGGACTGGTTGACCACCAACAAAGGATTCATCGACTGTTTCAATCGGACCGTGATTCTCACTCACCATCATGGCAAAACAATAAAGGTTACAGCTCAAGAAAGACCACGGTCACGACAACCAAAATTGAACAAAGTGGACATTTCAGAACTGAGAAAAGTTCCAGTGGTATGCGAGTTTCCTGACGTGTTTCCTGAAGAACTACCAGGCATGCCACCAGACCGAGAGATAGAGTTCAACATCGAACTAGCACCTGGCACCGCTCCCATCTATAAGAAACCTTATAGGATGGCACCCTCAGAATTGGTGGAGTTGAAGAAGCAGATAAAGGAATTATTGGACAAAGGATTTATTCGAGCCAGCTCCTCGCCATGGGGTTCGCCAGTGTTGTTCGCCAAGAAAAAGGATGGGACACTGAGACTGTGTATAGACTATCGAGCTCTCAATATGGTCACCATCAAAAACAAATATCCGATGCCACGGATAAATGACTTGTTTGACCAGCTCGCACAAGCCAAGGTGTTCTCAAAAATTGATTTGAGATCGGGATATCATCAACTGAAAGAGATATCCCCAAGACAGCATTCACTTCCAGATATGGGTTATATGAGTTCACAGTGATGCCTTTTGGACTAACAAACGCTCCCGCATATTTCGTCCACCTCATGAACAAAGTGTTCATGAAATTCATGGACAAATTTGTCATGGTATTCATTGACGATATTCTGGTTTACTCAAGGACACCAGAAGAGCATGCTGAGCATCTCAGAATTGTTTTGGGAGAATTAAGGAAACATCAATTGTACGCCAAATTTAGCAAGTGCGAATTTTGGCTAAGGCAAGTTGGTTTCCTAGGCCATATATTGAACCAAGAAGGCATGGCCGTAGACCCAGAAAAAGTCAAAGCCATACTTGACTGGAAGCCACCCGCCAACGTTACAGATGTGCGGAGTTTCCTGGGAATGGCCGGATATTACAGAAGATTTATTGAAGGATTCTCCACTGTGGCAAAGCCAATAACACAGTTGCTCAAGAAAGACAAGAAATTTGTATGGACGGAAGCATGCGAGAAAAGCTTCCAAGAACTCAAGAAGAAGCTGACAACCGCACCGGTATTAACCGTGCCAGACATACACAAGAGTTTTGAAGTATATTGTGACGCGTCCCGAAAAGGTCTCGGATGTGTACTAATGCAGGATGGCAAAGTTGTCGCGTATGCCTCCAGGCAGCTGCGAAAACATGAGGAAAATTACCCAACACATGACTTGGAGCTAGCAGCAGTCATACATGCACTCAAGGAGTGGAGGCACTTTCTGTTGGGAAACCGCTGTGAAATATATACGGACCATAAGAGCCTCAAATATATTTTCACACAGCTAGAGCTAAATTTACGCCAACGACGCTGGTTGGAATTGGTCAAGGACTATGATGTCGGCATTCACTACCATCCAGGGAAAGCAAATGTAGTGGCTGATGCCCTTAGTCGAAACCCCAGCCCGGACAACGACGGTCCGAAAAACTTGAGGCCTGAGTTTCAGCAAGAGTTCGCTAGGCTCAACATGGTGTTAGTCTCTGAAGGCACCATATCAAATCTGGAGATACAACCCACCCTAGTGGAACAAATTAAGAAGGCTCAACAGGGACATCCCAGCATCGAAGGTATAAAGAAGAAAATGAAACTTGGTAAGGCTTCAGAGTTCATCACAGACAGTGAAGGAATATTATGGTACGGAGACAGACTTTGCGTACCTAACATTGAGGAACTCAAGCAACAAATCTTAACCGAAAGCCACACCGCTCCATATTCGATCCATCCTGGAGGAACCAAAATGTACAAGGACATTCAGGAAAGATTTTGGTGGCACGGTATGAAAAGAGATATAGCCACTTTTATTGCTTGTTGCGATTCATGTCAGCGCATCAAGGCCGAGCATCAAAAGCCAGCAGGGCTACTCCAGCCAAACAGGATACCGGAGTGGAAATGGGATGAAATAGGAATGGACTTCATTGTCGGATTACCTCGATCACAACGCGGAAATGACGCCATATGGGTCATCACAGACCGACTAACCAAGGTTGCTCATTTCATTCCCGTGAAGACTACCTACTCCACACAAAGACTGGCCAAACTTTATCTCTCCCGTATAGTTTGTTTGCATGGAGTCCCAAAGACTATAATATCCGACCGAGGCACACAGTCTGTCTCCAAATTTTGGGATCACCTGCAACAAGCTCTGGGCACGCAGCTAGCTTTCAGTACAGCGTACCACCCTCAGACTGATGGGCAAACAGAACGTGTGAACCAGATCCTAGAGGATATGCTGAGAGCCTGTGTGCTCACCTATGGATCCAGTTGGGAAGAGAGTTTACCGTATGCCGAGTTTGCTTACAACAACAGTTACCAAGCCAGCTTGCAAATGGCACCCTTTGAAGCATTGTACGGACGGAGGTGCCGTACCCCACTGAATTGGTCAGAAACAGGTGACAGCCGTATCTTCGGCCCAAACATGCTTAAAGAGGCCGAGGAGAAAGTTAAGCAGATCAGAGACAGACTGAAGACAGCACAGAGCCGACAAAAGAGCTACTACGATCAGAAACATCGTGAGGTCAGCTTTGAACCCGGTGATTCCGTATACCTACGAGTGTCTCCTATGAGGGGCCTGCAACGGTTCAAAATTAAGGGGAAGCTAGCCCCGAGATTTATCGGACCATTTTGTGTAGAGGCACGAAGAGGCACAGTGGCCTACAAACTAGACTTACCCAAGGAGCTGTCAGACGTACATGACGTATTCCACGTCTCACAATTGAGAAAATGTGTGAGTAACCCGGAGAAGCATGTATCTCACGAGAGCATTGATGTGCAACCAGATCTCTCCTATAGAGAGCGACCAGTAAAGATACTGGAAGTGTCTGAACGGAGGACCCGTCAGAAAACGACAAAGTTTTTCAGAGTTCAGTGGAGCAACCACACTGAGGATGAAGCTACATGGGAAAGGGAAGATTTTCTTAAGGCAGATTACCCATATCTATTCGAGGATCAGCTGAAATCTCGAGGACGAGATTTTTCCTAAGGGGGTAGGTGTTGTGACACCCAAAATTTTATTTGGATTTTTCAAAAAATTTATTTTAAGGGAGGTGATTTAAATTTTTCTTCAAAAGAACCCTCCCTTTCAAAATATCTTTATGGCAAGAGTTTTATTTGGATTCACCCAAGACTGGTTTTTAGTCTTGGAGGTTCTTGCTTTTATTTGGACTCAAACCAAAATTCTTTTCATTTGGGAAAAATGCCCTTTGAAAATCTCGTTGAAATTGCACTATGGCTTTTGGAATAATCCCTTGCCACTTTCAACATTTCTCTCCTGCCATGGCCTTAGTGCAAATCCACTCTCCTAAACCTTCCCTCATCTTTGGATCATGATTTGCTTCAAATCCAGCAAGATGGACCTCTCCTTATATTTATTTTCCATTTAAATCTTATTCAAACAATTTCTGCCCTCTATTCTAGCCCTTGGAGGTTTACAAAGGAACTACTCTTTCTGCTTTGATTTTTGCCCCCAAACCTTTTTCCCTTCCTAGTCCTTTGAACCCTCAACCAAGATCCATGAAGATCCATTGGTCTTCAGTTCAAATTTTTCAAACTACACTTGCTGCAAGTTTGGACCAGATTTGTCAAATTTGGTGAAATTCATTCAAATCCTTCTCCAAAAATTCTGAATAAAATCAGGCAGCCTCTGGGTGCATTGAGTGGTCACCTCACCAAGTCCCAGCTCCAGAAAAAAAATTCTGCTTGCCTAATCATTCTGTCGAACACCTGCAGTGCTTTGTCGATGTCAAGTTCAGAAATTCTCAGAACAGTTCAGTGATCTACTGTCGTTTTCTTCAGAACTTGTTGTCGATCTCGACAGTGCCCCGATGTCGCCTTGCTCCTCATCCCCTCCCCCTTGTTCCTGCACCGCACGAACGCCTGGCACCTTGCGGACGTCGGCGACGAGCAGCAGGAGGTGCGCCGCCCCGTGACCGACGCTAGCGGCGGCTTTGCGGCCGCCAGAGAGAGGCGTGGCGCTGACGGCGCCACCCAGCGCCGCCCAAGCCACCGGAGGTCGCCGCGTGGCCTTCCACTCCCCAGAACGCGCTGCCACTCTCGTCGTGAACCACTGGGCGCGGAGCGCGCTCTCTGCCGCCGTCGTGCCCGTGCGGCCACCCCACCGTGGACCGGCGCCGTTACGCCAAGACCAACCGAGATTAGCGGGGGAACGACACCAGTAACTCCCACTGATGCTGCCTGGCCACTCAAACCTCCTGCCAATCCACTGCATCGCCGTAATTGCTCGCCGGAGATTCTCCGTTCACGGCCACCCCCTCGATCCACCTATAAATAGAGGCCCCGAGCTTCAACTCGAACCCACACCACTTCTGCACTCCACCTAGAGCACGCCTGGCCACTGGAAGTGCCCCGAGGAGGTCTCCTTCCTCGACTCCGGCCGCCGCGACCCGCCACGGGATCCAGCTCGATTCGCTCCCGTGCGTGCGCCTCTGCCTCCCATTTCTTGCCAGTAGCTCCCTTATGCATCCACTCTTCTGACCCGCGCTTCAATTCGAAGTTTGCAGCCCTCCACCGGAGTTCTCCACCACCACCCGAACCGCCGTCCGCCGGAGAAAGTGTCGCCGTCGACGTGGTGCTCTCCGACGCTCGAGTCCACCACCCACCGACGCGGAAGGACACGCTGAAGCTCTTGGTACACTCCGATCTCCCTATCTCGCCGTGGTTCGACGCCGGCGACCACCGCAGCCTTCGGGCGCCGGCGAGGTTTAAACCTGACATGTGGGACCCCCCTGTCAGCCTCTCTTCTGTCTTCCCTCGCGAAACGTTTTCTGTTGGCGCCTTCGGGCAAATACGTTTCCCTTTGAGCTTGCGCATTTCTATCGAACCGTTTTCTGTTTTCTCAGTTAAACCCTGGAACTTTTCTGTTTCATTACAGATGGGTCCCTGGACAGAAACCTTTATAACTTTTTAATAAAAAGTGATTTTTGAGTGATTCTTTTTCTGACAGTCTTAAAATTTTGTCTAGTTTTTTATGAGATTTATTTAGAAAAAATTTGGAGAAGTTTTTATGCACGCGTTGGTTTTCACGTTAGTGCCCGTTTTCGCTATGCCGTAGGTTCCGGGAGAGGTGACGGAGCCGCGAACTTCGCCGAGCTAGACTCCGACTTCTCCGAACCAGGCAAGCATGTTTGAACCTTTGATATGATAGGTGTTTTGCATGTTTGCGTGTAAGTTTGTGCGTGGCATATGAGTGTCAGTGGGTACCTCGTTGCTTGTGAGGCAACTACCCGCATGTTCCAAAGTTGTGATGATCTCGGGTGAGAGATGGCCTAATCATGTGGTGACATGAAGGGCAGCAAGGTGGTACTGTTGTAGCATACCAGCCTTGCGTCATCCGACAAATTCCGACGTTAACGTGGACGGAGTCACGTTATCGTTCCTTCCCCTTCCGTGCTACCACATGTTTCTTTGCCAGGATGCGGTTTAGTAAGTTGGTAACCTCTTTCCGTGTACACACCAAACAGAGGGGCCGGGATGATGGTTCCTTGGCCCAGGATTAAAGCCAGTCATCCGGTCAGGGGGCATGGGTGTTTCCGGTTGGGACCGAGAGGGGGGGCACCCCCTTAGAGCGCGCGTATAGAAATTTGATCCCATGCTACGCGAGGTTGTAGCCTCCCCGTCTCAAGGTTTTTCTTGAACGTTGCCGAGGGTGATCCCTGGCTTCGGAATGTTGAATGGGTGTGTACTGGTTAGACGTGTTTCTTCCAAAACACCGTAAACGGAACTAGTCCCCGTGACTACTGAAATCCGTTGGCTGTGGTTAAGTACAAACTCTGCAGAGTCAAATCCTTTCAAGTCATCATGATCAATTAGAGTAACCAGTATATCCATATCTATCCTCGTGGAAATTTTATCCCCGGTGAACAAGCTCAAGTGGTAAACCCAGTTTAATTATTATTCCTGTGAATGGACTAATCTTATATTTGTCTCGTACTTGTAATAATTTATGTTCTCGAGCTACTGGATTATTGAGTATAATATAAGCCCTTTATGTGATGTCGCTCAGACGTCCGACTGTGGCATGTATGTCTTTTATTTCTGTTACAAGCCCTTTATGTGGTGTCGCCCTGACGCCCGACTGCGGCATTACTATTCTTGCAGTTTCCTCTCGAGGAGTCATTCAGACCCTCGTTTGGCACCGGTATTATTATTCTTGCAGTTTCCTCTCGAGGAGTCATTCAGACCCTCGTTTGGCACCAGTATTACTATTCTTGCAGTTTCCTCTCGAGGAGTCATTCAGACCCTCGTTTGGCACCAGTATTACTATTCTTGCAGTTTCCGCTCGAGGAGTCATTCAGACCCTCGTTTGGCACCCAGCATTTTATTATCTCTATGTCTGAACGCACTGGTTAATCTGCACATATGCTTCATGTTTACATTTGTTATATCTTATGTCCGAACTGTCTTGCGAGTACTTTCATAGTACTCACCTGGCTTGTTGATTTGGCCAGATGTTGACGAAGGCGATCTCTTGGATGAAGAGTTTGATAGTGCGTCCGACGCCTAGAGGAGTCCCAGTCAGTCCTGTGCGATCCCGGATATTGGTCACTTGTATTATATACGCTTCCGCCACCCGCAATAAGTCTCCTCGAGCCTCACTCCGACGCTCGAAGAGCTGTAGTTTTCAGGAGTCATATCACCCACTTCGCGGTGATATTTCCACCACCGTTGTTATCGTGAGTTAGTAGTTATGCCACCCTATCCGCCGTTATGTTTTATCGGCGTGCATGTAATAAATTGTCGAGCGGTCCTCGCTCAACCTTGTATTATATTCAGTACTCCTGGTATTTTTCTTCTGTGACCAAGATATTGTCTACCAGTGAGAAGGAATTCTTCCTTACTGGTCCGTAAGAGGGATTGGTCTCTCAATAAATATTTTATTGAAAAACCGGTCGTGACATTTACACATCGTAGCTGTGAATATGTCATGTCGTCCTGTTTTTCTTACATATTCCATCCTCATATGGTTGTCTTACATCAAAGTATTGCTTGTCTGTATCATGCATCAATGAGTTCTGAAGAGCGATTTTATTCTTTTGTGTTCTGGGTATGGCTTGACATGGCAAAGTAAAAAAAAAGAGCAAGGAAAATAATATAGTAGGGAGTGGTGTTACTCGTCGGGTGAAACGGAAAAGGATCTGCCGTCCAGATTCTGCTGGTACTTATAGTGCAGTAGAAGGTCCAAGTCCACCGGCTAAATCTACAAACACAGTATCACCTGCTCCACCAGCTGTAGCATCCGCTTCAACTGTACCAGCATCTCAACGAGTTACTCGTTCGTTTGCTCCGGAACTGGCAGTTCCCAAGCTGCCTTCACACCTAACACTACTTCTGAAGCACTGCTGACACAATAGGACTTGGCAAGATCAGATGAACCTCATGAGATCAACACCAAGACGGTACCTGACCGAGTAAAGTTGTAGTTGCATGCTCCTTTATATGTACTCTCACAGTTTGATGTACACTAACACTTTCCATATTCGTTGTTGAACTAGCACCTCGACGCAAGCGGAAACAGACATCAGGGATAATGCTTGACAGATTAACAAAATCTAGAGGAAGAATGGAGATCCATTTTGAGGCAGGTTTAAAAAGGCCACGTGATGCTACAGAGTCAGCCAAGTTAGTATCAGAGGCAGCCGTTGCCGTTAGGTGTCATGCACGTATCCTCCCAACGTGGATCCAGTACAGGAATGAGAAAGACAATACCCAGTTTAACACCTTCCTTGACCATTTATCCATAAGTAATGTTATTCATCGCAATTAGTAATATTGTCTTGCTCTGTCCCATACTTTCTAGCTTCCTCCTAATAAGACTCACATTCTTTTTTCAACAGATGAGGTTCAAGTTGGATCCGAAAGATGATGCAACTAAACAAGCATGCACCCATGTTTTTCAGTCTGCTCTGTGACAGTATCGGTACCACCTTAGAAAATCTCACTTTGAAGGCAAGGCTAACAATGAAATCGCCCAAACATCTCCAGTGGAATATATTACAAATGAAGACTGGACAACCCTCGTTAAACACTGGTCTGATCCAAAGTATCAGGTAGGATATATGTATTTGACCAGACCACATATTGAACTTGTATTTATGTATGTGCCTTACAAGTGTATCTTCTTCTAGGCTAACTGTTTGAAGAACAAGACCAACCGTTCTAAAGTGAAATTCCAACAGACAACAGGATCTCGTAGCTATATTGCACACTGCGAGGCTCTTGTAAATAGTTGCTACTTCCTTCTTTTTTCTGTGACATATTATCGTATCTATATTGACTTGTTCCAAATACAGAGGAAAGCCTGTGCGGACCAAAAAGAACCTGAACCGAATGCAGTGCAAATCTTCAAGGATTGCCACACCAGCAAGATGAAGGGCATGAGCACACCAGTTCAAGCCGCTGTTGTAAGTCCTTACTCCTCCTGCCTTTGAACTGATTGGTACTGTGATGTGTTCATTTAACTAATTGGTTTGCAGCCAATGTCAGTTACTCTGTTCACTTTTATACACAGTTGTCTTAACGTATCATTTCACCTTACATGGTTTAAAAGAGATGAAGGATATTCTTTTGGTCTTGATCTGTATTCTAGTTGTTATGTTCACGTGCGCACACAATGATAAAATAGCCTGTTTGTTTTATATCTGTTTGCCCATGATATGAATGATGTCATACTATGTTCATCCTACTTTAAACCAGGTCTCTTTATCCTTAGATGTCAACGAATGTGAGGAAATAGACAATACAGTAGGCATGCTACATGGACATATGTTCCGAAAGTGATTTTATTATGTAGTTGGCACTACAATACATGCTAATGTATTACAGTAGTTCACCAAAATAAGTTATGTATAAACGTGTAACCTACTTTGTTTGTTTTTGTCTCATTAGTAACTTATCTGGTACACTAATCTACAAGTTCAAACTTTCAGGAAGCTATGGAAAAAATGATTGAACAGCCACAACCACCTGAAGGTGACGAGGCTACGACAGGCATAATGTCACCTCTTGCTGCAGTGCGTCAGTATCTCTCCACTAACAGTGCAAAAGGCACCTTCCTGCGTAATTCTGGGTTGGTTGTCAAGGTAACCTCGTCCAAATCGCCTACTGAACAAAATCTTCCTGCTAGACAGAGTGATATATCCGTGCTCCAGACACAAGTCCAATCCCTAATGGACTTCGTTTTGGAAACAAGAATAGTGGTTGACAAATGTTGTCAAGATATGAATGGTTTTGAAACCAGACTATCAGACATTCGCTTCGTTGTTCAAGAGCAATGGCGGAAAAAAGGTGAAGATCGTGCTACTCCATCAGATTCTATAGCCTGAAACATTAGCACTCAGGTCAAATGATCTGTGATTCGATACATCTGATGGTGCTTTCATCTGCAAGGACTGTAAACTTTATGCCAACAGGCCTTTTGTTGTGATACAACATTTATGATGCTGCCAAAGGCTGCAATAATTATGACGCTATTTTTGTATAGTGTAGGTTTATCTTAGTAATGTATTCGGCCGAAAGCTTCGTAGGAGCCCAACATGCCAACATTCGTCGGGCCCATTCCAACTGGGCTAAAAACGATTATGGGCCGAAATTTGCATGTAGCCCACTAAAAATATCTAGGCCTAAATCAGCATAAGATTTCGTATTTTTCTGGTAGGCCTATGCCCATAGTGGGCCTTTAACAGGCCTAAACCTAATTTGGGCCCTCAGTAACAATAGGCCGTTTACAGGTGTAAATATCTCGAGCCCATAAAAAACATGGGCCTTTAAAAGACCGAAAGTGAGATTGGGCCCATTTACGATGCGGATCTTTCACAGGCCGAAATTCGGGCGGGCCGTCAATGCGTCGACCTAATACACGGGCCTTTAACAGGCCGGAAGTTCGGTCGGGCTAGATTATCGTCATTTTTATATGGGTCGTTAATCGGCCCGATGTGACGTTGGGCCACATATGGCCCATGGATTTCGTCCGACGTTAACAGGCCGAAAATCACAACAGGCCGAAACTGGCCCAAATCTATAGTGGGCCTCTAACAGGCCGAATGTCAGACATGGCTGAATATGACCCAAATCCTTCACGGTCGTTTATGGGCCGAAAGTTTCAATGGCCTGTGGGCCCAAATGAAGCAGGACCTTTAACAGGCCGGAAATACACCGGGCCGTAATTCGGCCCATATACTTAGCGGACTGTTAACGGGCCAGAAGTGACCATGGGCCGCGATGATGACAAGTTTAGGACAGGCCATTGACGGGCCGATCTGACACTAGCCATATGAGCCTTAACTGAGAATGTTGGGCCTTTAGCTGGGCCGGCCCATTATGGTCCGCAAAATCTCACGGGCCTTTAGCTGGGCTGGCCCATTATGGCCCGCAAAATCTCGCGGGCCTTTAGCTGGGCCGGCCCATTATGGCCCACAAAATCTCATGGGCCTTTAGCTGGGCCGGCCCATTATGATACGCAAAATCTCGTGGGCCTTTTGCTGGGATGGCCCATTATGGACCGCAAAATCTTGTGGGCCTTTAGTTGGGCCGGCCCATTTAAACTTTATGGGCCACTTTTGGGCCGGTCCACGTGTCAGCATATCATAGGCGCATCTCGCCCATTGGATGAGTGACACTTGTGCCAACGTGGAGCTGACACGTGTTTCCGTCAGCCAATCAGAATTTTACATGTGGAAAATCCCCATTGGTCAGGGCTGTTAACGGGTTATCGGATCCAAAACCGGACCCGATAGTTTAACGGCGTTCCGTTACGGTGGATGCCACGTGTCGGTCACCCTTGACGAAAGCACTTCTGTGACGCGTGATTTATCGTCATGGAAGTGGACACTTCCGTGATGATAATTTTGGTAATGTCATGGAACACTTCTACGACAGCACAGGTATGACTATCTTCATTCTGTCATAAATTTGTCATGGATGTACATGCATGACAGAAAATGTGACCTACTGTGACAAACACATATCATCACGGAAGTGTATTTTTTTGTAGTGTATTCTTGCAAACCTATCCAACAACACCTACAAAGTACTTCTAGTTTCATACTTGTTCTAGGTAAAGCGAACGTTAAGCGTGCGTAGAGTTGTGTCGGTGGTCGATAGAACTTGAGGGAATATTTGTTCTACCTTTAGCTCCTCGTTGGGTTCGACACTCTTACTTACCGAAAGAGGCTACAATTGATCCCCTATACTTGTGGGTTATCACATGCACATTGTGCCCAATCTGATCATGAAGACAATTTTGCACACACCGCTGGTAAGTCGCCTGGGCATTCTTGAGCATAAAAGGCATAGACACATAGCAGAAGGCTCCAAAAGCAGTGATGAAAGTTGTCTTCTCCTTGTCCTTAACTGCCATCTTGATCTGATGATACCCAGAATAAGAATCCAAAAAACTCAAGCGCTCACAACCCGCCGTAGCATCAATGATCTGATCAATACGAGTGAGAGCAAAAGGATCAACCGGGCAAGCCTTATTAAGGTCTTTGTAGTCCACACACATGCGCCAAGTGCCATTTGAAGGAAATATGCCCTAGAGGCAATAATAAAGTTGTTATTTATATTTCCTTATATCATGATAAATGTTTATTATTCATGCTAGAATTGTATTAACCAGAAACTTGGTACATGTGTGAATACATAGACAAAACAAAGTGTCCCTAGTATGCCTCTACTAGACTAGCTCGTTAATCAAAGATGGTTAAGTTTCCTGACCAGGAGAGGACTCACATTGTTTTTTTTAGGGGAGAGGACCCACGTTCTAGGACTGTACTACGAACGATCCCGTTTCCGATCGAAACAGAAGGCGGCTGCTTCCGCCGGTGCGTCCGTGGGAATGTCGTGGTGTCTCGGGACTAGCGAGCATATACACATGCCAAGTTGTCTCCTACCCAGATCTTCAACAACAACAAAAGTTGTCTCATACACTGCACGCGATAGTTCTAGGTATTTAGAGCATCTCCAACAGACGCGCAACGAGCGACGCATTAAAACAGCTTTTTGCGTGTGAAAATAGCGGTTTTTTGCGCGCGGCAGGGCGCTGGCTCCAGCAGCGGCTACAAAATATTGCGCGCGCGACCCGTTTCAACAGACACTGCAAAAAAAAGGCGCGCGAGCAACCAGAACACAAACCAGTTCAACCAAATAGATAATTCAACGATACAAATAGCAAAGTTCAACCAAACAGCACAAACTAGTCCAATACAAATGGCAAAGTTCTACCAAACAACACAAACTAGAAACTATGAGGACTACTCCGAGTCGTCGTCGTCCTCCTCCTCGCTTGTGTCGTCCGACGTATCAAGAAACGCGTCTTCCCACCGATCATCGTTGTCGGAGAAGAATGATGCCTGTCCCAGATCGCACTGTGATATCGCCAGTGCCTTCCGACAACGCCTGTCCGCCCGTTCCGCGCGCCGCCTTGCCCTCCTCTCCGCCCAGAAGGCGTTCTCGCTGGGGCCGTCCTTCTTTTGGCGCTGGCGCCACTCCGCCATGGCTCGCTCGTCTGCCTCGGTGATGAGGAGGCGGCGCTGCTGCCGACGGTGTTCCTGACGGTCAGCGTCAGTTACTAGCCCGGCGGAGGGGCGAGGTCCTGCGCTTGCTCGCGCGTCCAGACGTCATGTAAGTTCATCTGTGCGCGAGGCCTCGAGAGGCACCACGCCGCCGCGCCGTACGCGCGGGTTGCCTCGTGGGGGGTGTCGAAGGTGCCGAGGCCGAGGCGCACGTCGCCGGACCAAATCTCGGCGTAGAACGTGCCGGAGGGGCGCGTGCGTACGACGCGGTAGCCCGAAGCTCCCCGGCGGCGCGGCGGCATGGTGGCGCGTCGGCGGCTAGGTGAGAAAGCAGCAGAGGAAGCGGGGAGAGAGCGGCGGAGGGCTCGTGGCGAGGTGGAGAGCGATGGGAGGGCGCGTGGCGGGCGCTGCATTTTATAGGCGCGTCGGATGCCACGCGCCAAATCTAGTGCGCGCCCGGCCGCTTTTTTCCAGCGCGCACAATCGTTTCCCGCGCGCCTGAGTTTTCCGCCTCTGCTGGAGCGCACGAGACCGTCCCCCCGCGCTAAAATCATATTTTACCGTGCGCACGCGTTTTTTGCAGTCACTCTTGAAGATGCTCTTAGAGCAACTTCAAGACCCAAACGTACGGTGATTTAGAAATGTGCACTGCTATGTTCATGTACATTGGTACATATGCCTCAAGTTGCTTGTGTATTAACCATAGCAATGCAGATACACACTTGCAGTTACGCTTTCCTCAACTGCGGACGACCTCTTCGCTCTGTGGACTCGGGCCTCGCAGCACTGATCTTATCGCACCGCAACCTCGCTATACCAACCTCGTCGCTACGTCGACTTCAAACACAGTCAACCGACTATGGCTGCGACACGACCGATATCGACATCGCCATCACCACAGGGGCGGAGCTACATGTACTACTGGGGTGCCGCTGCGCCCTCAGCCATAGCTTAATTAGTGAAGGAAATTTTTTGTGAAGGCTTAAATATAGTAGAGTGCACTCATTTGCCCCCCTCCACACCCCCAAAGTTACATATTTCCTCTTTGCCCCACCCCCCCTCAGTGAGATCCTTCGCTAGCTCCGCCACTGCATCACCAACTTTGCGTTCTCAAGGTCAACTCCTTCGAGGACTCCACTTCTTTGTATAGTCGCTTCAACAACTTAGACCACATCACCAAGCTATGGGGCATGAAACAACTAAGTCACTTTTGTGATTAAATAGCATATTTCACTCCTTGGAGAGTTTGTTTTTTGCGTCTTCCGAGCATCACTCGGGAGTTGCTCCTCACCCACACCCGATTCCGACTTGATGAAATAAAATTTATTAGTTCCTCAACTGTATTATTAAGTTTCTGACCAGTCTACCTTTGAGGGTTGCAGTACACTCGGGGGCATCACCCTTGAGAGTTGCGACTCATTCGAAAGTGCGTGTACTTTTTTGTTGTGTGGCTTTTTCTTAATTTCCACCCACTGGGTGCATCATCAATCGACATGTTCGTCACTCGGTTTTCTTTCTTTTTCGCGAGACGTCTAACTAAATGTGCTCGGTATCTAATGCTCACTCTTTGTCTCCAATCCGGTCACAACCTGCTTGGTTGGCAAGAGCAAAAGCTAATGGTCCGCCGACTCATGAAAAGGTTAATCACAAGGTCAAAGAAAATTAAGTCAAAATAACGATAATGTTAAATACAACCAAAGAGCTTAAGTTTTTTAGTTGCATTTACACTCGGCTAATCTTATATTCTTGTTTTAGTACCATGTGCATAGTTTTTTAGTCCAACTTTCATTTTAGTAACCATTGTGAAGTTATGACACGCAATGTGCACCGATGCGCTAATTGATTTCTTTGAGGCCAGAACCGGGGTTGCATCATCTCTGATCTCCCTGAGACATCACCCGAGGGCTGCATCGAAACAATTTAAAATCAATTAATGATGCATATAAATGTTCACTCGGCATCACAATCACTTGGTGAGATGTAGCAACAAATTTTACTATGTTTACTTGGCCTAAAGGTATTGTCCAACGCAAGTCCCAACAATATAAAGGAGACCCTCCATCAGACTCACCCAGTCTGATAGAGGCTCAGGGGCTACACCCACTGGGTGCGTTGATCACGCTCCCAGTGGACAAGAAGAAGAAAAACTTAAACCTATGCCAGAATTATCCAGTCCGATAGAGGCTCAGGGGAGACACCCTATGGGTGCGCTGATCGTGCCCCCATAGGAAAAGGAAATGCAAAATACAAGGACTACTGTGTCGAATCAGATTTGCTAGGATGTCATGCATAGGTATGACAACAATTTTGAGTGACTTCACTCGAGCAGATGTTCCATGACCAAGCACGATGAAATTTCGAGTGAACTCACTTGAGCAGATGTTCCGTGTCCAGGCATGACGAAATTATGAGTGACTTCACTCGAGTAGATGTTCCGTGTCTAGGCATGATGAAATTCCGAGTGAATTCACTCGAGAAGATGTTTCGTGTCCAGGCATGATGAAATTCTTTAGTGACTTCACTCGAGTAGATGTTCCGTGTCTAGGCACGACGAAATTCCGAGTGACTTCACTCGAGTAGATGTTCCATGCTCACATACGACGAAATTCTGAGTGACTTCACTCGAGCAAATCTTCTGCGTTCAGGCACGATGAAATTTCGAGTGACTTCACTCGAGCAGATACTCCATGTTTAGGCAAGATGAAAATTCGGGTGACTTCACTCAAACATATATTCCGTTTTCAGGCACGACGAAATTCCAAGTGACTTCACTCGAGTAGATATCCCGTGTCCAGGCATGCTGAAATTCCGAGTGGATTCACTCGAGAAGATGTTCCGTCTTTTGGCACGATGAAATTCCGAGTGACTTACTCAAGAAGATATTCCGTGTTCAGGCATGATGAAATTCCGAGTGACTTCACTTGAGCAGATGTTCCAGATTCAGGCACGATGAAATTTTGAGTGACTTTACTTGAGCAGATGTTCTGTGCTAAGGCACGATGAAATTCTGAGTGACTTCACTCGAGCAGATGTTTCGTGTTAAGGCACGACGAAATTCCAAGCGACTTCACTCAAGCAGATATTCCGTGTTCAGGCATGACGACATTCCATGTGACTTTACTCGAGTAGATGTTTTGTGTCCATGCACGATTTTTTTGCATAGCTTCACTCTAGTAGATGTTCCGTGCCAGGCACGACCCAAATCTAAGTGACCAGTCAGTCGGTACAGACCAGCTCTGCACTTCGTGTTGGAGATATAACTACTGGGTATGAACCGCCCGGGAGGGGCCGGGTTATACCACTGGCGACTTATCAATGAAGATGGCGGGTCATAGGAAGCCCGTTGACGGCCCAAGACCCAGAGGCGGCTTGAGGCCCAAGGGGATGAACCGCCATATGAATAACTTGTATTGTAAGGCAAGCTTAGTTAGTCACCGGGCCAGACACGATGTGTATGAGCCGGCCGGGACTCTATAAGCCGCCGAGCATCAACCTGTGTGTATAAAGGGGTGACCCGGCGGCGAGTTAAGGGCAAGAAACAAGAGATCGAGAACTAGGTCAAGCGTATTCGCTCCCTGGTAATCAAAACCCTAGCAATACCACCTCAAACTGGATTAGGCTTTTACCTTCACCGCAAGGGGCCGAACCAGTATAAACTCTCTGTGTCCTTTGTCCCGATTAACCCCTTTAAGCTAACCTAGTTGCGATGGCTCCATGACTAAGTCCTTCCGTTAGGACATCTGCCGTGTCAACTCCACGACAGTTGGCGCCCACCGTGGGGCCAGCGCATCGTGGTTTCGAGTTCTTGAAGGCCAGCTTTGAAGGGATCAAGGGATACACTATGGGCCGGATGACCGGGAGTCGTCGCGGCAAGATCTACATCGACAACGCTGGCTGGGGCCCTGAGGCTGGCTCAATCGAGTATGGGTACTAGGTCCCCTTCGGTGGAATCCACGTCTTCATCGGCAAGATCGGTGAACCGGGCCCTGAGCCGGACACCTGCACCTACGTCATCGAGACGGCTCAGCGTGCACGATCCGCCCAGGTTCAACCCGCCGTGAAGCATGCTTTGTTGGTTTTATCCATGGGGCGGAGTTCGAGGAAGGATCTGTGTCTGGTGGTGATATGACCATTTACTCTGATGGTGAGTCGTCAAACGGCGAGACCAATTCGATGTATCAACTGCAAGACGTCCGGCTTGGGGGCTGTTCCGATGGCGATAGTATTTCGGACCCCTATGAGCCACCGAACAGGGTGGCAATCTTCATGGCCGGTACACAGCCGGCGCTTGGTTCAACAACCGCCGCGGCTATGACCTCCAGCTCAACGGCTGCGGCGACGGCTGGTGCTAGTGGCACTGCACGCCCGCCGGCTCAAGTTCTGACAGAATTATTGGAGGCTTTGGCAACTTTGATGGGGTGGAGGTGACCCCGGACAACCAGGAACAACAGAAGGTGGATGTTGCGAAGTTACGGGATGAGAAAGCTCAAGCTAAGGAGGAACCAGCGGCTGAGAACGCTAGGATGGCCACGGAGCGAGTTGCTTTGGACGCTCAGGCACAACGGATTCAGGCAGACTCTTTCTGGCTCACCTTTTATCAAAACGCTTCAAATGAGATCATGAGAAGGAGGCACCAGAGTCGTTTACCCCTGGTTTATGATGCAAGAAACCTATTCAACACGCCTGGAGCAGGGACCAGTGACCCACCGGTGGTGAACCGGGCGGCTGAGGCACCTGAGACTGGAGCGCCGGTTCAGTCACGTGTGATGGATCCGCCTCGTTTGAATAATACTCTGCCTCAGCATGTTCTGACACTGCCGGGTCATTATTCTAACCCTTTGGACAATATGATTGCTGCGGTGACACGATTGGCGGCTCTCCCAGTTGAGGGCGAGTCTCTAGCTGCGATAGAGACACAGAGGGCTAGAGAGCTTCTTCAGACAGCGCTGGATCAAAAGGCGGCTTATTCGTACAGCCGTGAAAGGATTCACTCAACCCCTCGACCAAGCCGGAGTTACAGCCAACACATTGATTCACCAGCAGTTTCAAGCAGTGAACAGTGTCGTAACCAACCTCGTGGGCATGACCCGGCGCGCGGTGGTGTCGATGCTCAGACCTTGGTGGATCAGGGCAGAGTGCGTCGGGAGGCTGAGCTGGCGGCTCAGCTAGTGTCTCAACAACAATCTTCGGTTTATCTGTCAGCATCAGTGGAAGCATGAGTGACTTCTAGAACCTTGGGTGTGCCATGTTTAGTGCCGGCTCTGCGTAATGAGCGTTTACCTAAGGATTTCAAGGGTCCACGTAAGGTGCCTAATTACACGGTGGATCAACCCCCCGAGGCTTGGATTGAGAGCTATGAGATGGCCATGGAGATGCTGGATGTTAGTGATGCTGCATGTGCCAAGTATTTCACCATGGTGTTGGATGGGCCGGCTCGTACTTGGTTGAAAGGGCTGCCCGCTAACTCCATTAGGTCATGGGCAGAGTTGAAAGCCCGGTTTATCCAAAACTTTAAAGACACGTGCAAGCAGCCTATGTCGATTCTGGATTTGGATTCTTGCGTCCAAGGTGAGGGCGAGTCAACAACCAATTGGGTGTGCCAAATTTCAGCTATCATACACTCATCGGACAGTATCAATGCCAGTTCAGTAGTCCTGATGTTGGAGAAGAATTGTCGTTTTCTCCCCCTTAAGCAGAAACTGGGGCGACTTAAACGTTACTGCAATGACATGGGGGAGCTCATGGCGGCTCTCGTCAAATATGCCGATTCTGATAGTACCAAAGATCCCGACTCTGATGAGGAGAAGGCGGGTAAAGGGAATAAGAGTGGCCGTACGAAGGGACAACAACATAATACGGTGGGTCACGGTGGCAATGGTAAGCGCAAGGCCGAGGGTGGTTTAGACTTTGTGGCCAACACTAATACGCAGAGTAATAATCAGCGTAAGAAGGGAAAGCCGCCCCGGCTTGGTGGGCCGAAGTTCAACCTGGAGGCGATGATGAATCAGCCTTTGCCCAAAGCATGGTACGCATGAGAAGCCAGCCAATCATCTATGGAAGGATTGCTTCATCATGAGGGAGTACAGAAATTCCAATTTTTTCCAGAATAATCATGGCCCAAATGGCGGTTCAGGATCCGGCTCTCACGGGCCTGGCTTTGGTGGCGGCGGTTCAAGTTCTGGTTTCCAGGGCCAAGGCAATCAAGGTGGTTTCAATCAACAGTCTGGTCAAGGGAATCAGCAGCAGCAATCTGGTTATCAGAGTAACCCAAAGCAGCTAAATAATGGACAATATCATGTGTTCACTATGAGTTTGTGTAAACGTGATCATAAGATTCATAAAAGGGCGGTGAACGAAGTTGAGCCGGCGGTTCCCCGTTTCTTGAGATGGTCTGAACATCCTATTCTTTGGAGTCGTGAGGATCACCCGCCCCGGGTTGACAATCCGAGTCAGTTGGCTTTGGTGGTTGCACCTCATGTTGGAGGGTACAGGTTCACTAAGGTGCTCATGGATGGAGGCAGCAGCATCAATATCCTTTACTACGAAACTTTTTGTCGTATGAGTTTGACTGACAAAGATCTTAAGCCGTCTAACACTGTTTTTCATGGTGTGGTACCTGGTAAGTCGGCGTATCCAGTGGGCAAGATAGCTTGGGAAGTGGCCTTTGGTGATGATCATGATTCTAGAGTTGAGACTTTGACCTTTGAGGTGGTTAAGATTAAGAGCCCTTATCATGCTTTGTTTGGGCGGCCGGCTTATGCCAAGTTTATGGCAAGGCCTTGTTATGTCTATCTGCAGCTCAAGATGCCGGGTTACAAAGGCACCATCACTGTGCACGGTAATAGGAAGATAGCCTTGGAATGTGAAGAAGGTGGTGCCGCTTATGCGGAGTCTGTTTGTGCAACAGAACAATTGAAATTTTATAAAGATAATGTTGACCCGGCGGATATGACACCTTTGAAGAAGCCAACCACAGAGCATGACCCCCTGCTGAAATTTAAGTTGGCAGATGATACTAAGCTAGTTGATTTTGTTCCTGGAGATTCATCTAAACAGTTTAGTATCAGTGCTAATTTGGATCCGAAATAGGAAAGCGCGCTCATCGAGTTCATCCGTGAGAACCGGGACATCTTTGCATGGAAAGCCTTTAGACATGCGAGGTGTACCGAGGGAACTCGCTGAGCACACTCTCAATATTGATCCGAAGTTTAAATCGGTCAAGCAATTCCTTCGTCGCTTCAATGAAGAGAGGCATAAGGCCATTGGTGAAGAGGTTGCCCAGCTCTTGGCAGCTGGGTTCATCGTTGAAGTTTTTCATCCTGAATGGTTGGCTAACCCGGTGCTGGTGCTTAAGAAAAATGGTGTTGGGGAACGCAGTAATTTCAAAAAAATTCCTACGATCACGCAAGATCTATCTAGGAGAAGCATAGCAACAAGCGAGGAGAGTGTGTCCACGTACCCTCGTAGACCGAAAGCGGAAGCGTTTTGTCAACGCGGTTGATGTAGTCGTACGTCTTCACGATCCGACCGATCCTAGCACCGAACGAACGGCACCTCCGTGTTCAGCACACGTTCAGCTCGATGACGTCCCTCGTACTCTTGGTCCAGTTGAGGCTGAGGGAGAGTTTCATCAGCACGACGGCGTGGCAACGGTGATGATGAAGTTACCAGCGCAGGGCTTCGCCTAAGCACTACGACGATATGACCGAGATGTTAACTGTGGAGGGGGGGCCCGCACACGGCTAGGAACAATTGATGTGTGTTCTAGGGGTGCCCTCCCCACGTATATAAAGGAGGGAGAGGGAGGGAGGTAGCCTAGGGCGCGCCCAAGTAGGAGGAATCCTACTTGGGCCCCTAGTCCGATTCGCCCCCCTTACCATATTTGGACAAGGGGGAAAGGAAGGAGGGGGAGGGGAAGGAAGTAGGAGTCCTACTTCATACTTTCCTTTTCCTTCTCTCCTTTCCATTTCTCCCCACGTGTCTGTCCCTATGGGGGTGCACCAGCCCCTTGTGGGCTGGTGTGTTCCCTTACTTGGCCCATTAAGCCCATATCTTTGCCGGGGGTTGCCCGGAACCCCTTCCGGTGACCCGGTATCACCCGGAATACTTCTAGTGTCCAAATACCATTGTCCTATATATGAATATTTACCTCTCGACCATTTCGAGACTCCTCGTCATGTCCGTGATCTCATCCGGGACTCCGAACAAACTTCGGTCATCAAATCACATAACTCATAATACAAAATCGTCATCAAACGTTAAGCGTGCGGACCCTACGGGTTCGAGTACTATGTAGACATGACCGAGACACATCTCTGGACAATAAACAATAGCGGAACCTGGATGCTCATATTGGCTCCTACATATTCTACGAAGATCTTTATCAGTCAAACCGCATAACAACATACGTCATTCCCTTTGTCATCGGTATGTTACTTGCCCGAGATTCGATCGTCGGTATCATCATACCTAGTTTAATCTTGTTATCGGCAAGTCTCTTTACTCGTTCCGTAATGCATCATCCCGCAACTAACTCATTAGTCACATTGCTTGCAAGGCTTATAGTGATGAGCATTACCGAGAGGGCCCAGAGATACCCCTCTGATACACGGAGTGACAAATCCTAATCTTGATCTATGCCAACTCAACAAACACCATCAGAGACACCTGTAGAGCATCTTTATAATCACCCAGTTACGTTGTGACGTTTGATAGCACACAAAGTGTTCCTCCGGTATTCGGGAGTTGCATAATCTCATAATCAGAGGAATATGTATAAGTCATGAAGAAAGCAATAGCAATAAAACTATACGATCATTATGCTAAGCTAATGGATGGGTCTTGTCCATCACATCATTCTCCTAATGATGTGATCCCGTTCATCAAATGACAACACATGTCTATGGGGGTTCCACGGATCTGCGCTGACAGCAGGTGGGGTCCCCTCGGCCGGTGCATGTGCACCGGGCGTAGCCGTAGCTCCGTGCCCTTGGCTTCCTCAGCAAAGCTTCGGAAGTTCAAATTTGTAAGACGATGGATTTGGGGGAACCGGCTCAACCCTCTAGGGGTGGCCTATCTCATATATATAATGAAGGGGTACAACGTTACATCATACGTACATATACGTATACAACTACAGAAGCTATACAGTCTAACACCCTCCCTCAATCTTAGCCACTTCCTAAAGAATCTAGAAGGGTAAGATTGCGCCGACAAGTCTCAAACTGTGGAAGAGGTAATGGCTTGGTGAAGATGTCTGCAAGTTGATCCTTGGAAGAGATGAACTTGATCTGTAGTTGCTTCTGAGATACCCGTTCCCATACAAAATGATAGTCCACTTCGATGTGTTTCGTTTGGGCATGGAATACCGGATTAGCAGATAGGTATGTAGCACCGATGTTATCACACCAAAGAATAGGAGACTGTGATTGAGATATACCCAGCTCCTGAAGCAAAGACTGTATCCATATAATTTCTGCAGTTGCATTAGCCACAGCCTTATACTCAGCTTCAGTACTGCTACGCGAGACAGTAGCCTGTTTCCGAGCACTCCAGGCGATCAAGGTAGAACCAAAGAACACGGCATAGCCCCCCGTGGATCGCCTGTCATCCGGACTGCCAGCCCAATCCGCATCAGAGTACGCCGAAATGACCCCAGAGGGGTTCGGTCGAATGTGCAAACCATAGGACAACGTGAAGCGAATGTAGCGCAAGATGCGCTTTACCGCATACCAATGAGTGTCACGAGGTGCCTGGAGATACTGACATACTCTGTTGACAGCAAAGGATATATCTGGACGTGTGATTGTCAAGTACTGCAACCCACCAACGATACTCCTGTACTGTGTCGCATCAGCAGAAGGCAGGAGGTCACCATCGGCAGCAGTGATCCTGTCAGTAGCAGACATAGGTGTAGTAGTTGGTTTGCACTTAAGCATGCCAGCCCGCTGCAACAAATCCAAAGAGTACTTCTTCTGCGTCATAACAAGACCATTGGAAACAGAAGCAACTTCCACACCAAGGAAGTAGTGAAGCTGCCCAAGATCTTTGACCGCAAAATCAGCACCAAGAGACCGAACAAGAGCAGCAGCAGCCGACTGAGAGGAACTGACGAGTATAATATCATCCACATAGACCAGGAGATACATGGTAACTTCGGGCCGTTGTAGAAGAAATAACGAAGAGTCAGCAGCTGATGATGCAAAACCATGAGCACGAAGGGCGGTCGCAAGACGAGCATGCCAAGCACGAGGAGCTTGCTTCAGACCATAGAGTGCTTTAGTGAGCCGACACAGATAATCGGGACGATCAGGATCAGAGAACCCGGGGGGCTGCCGCATATAGACCTCCTCTTCCAGAACACCATGGAGAAAAGCATTCTGCACATCAAGCTGACGAAGAGACCAACCCCGAGTAACTGCAAGAGAGAGAAGAAGCCTGATAGTAGTAGGTTTAACCACTGGACTGAAGGTGTCTTCATAATCAAGACCATAACGTTGCCGAAAACCTCTAGCAACCAGTCGTGCCTTGTAGCGCTCAATAGAACCATCAGAATGCTTCTTCACTTTGAAAACCCATTTAGAATCAATGACATTAACACGGGGTGGTGGCGGAACAAGAGTCCATGTCTTGTTACGAAGAAGAGCATGATACTCCTGCTCCATGGCCTCTCGCCAATGAGGTATACTCAGAGCAGCTTGATACGTACGAGGCTCAGAGGTAGGATCTGCACGAGCAGCAGCCAGACATGCGGCCAACCAAGCAACAGTACCATCAGTGCGCTGTTTGGGCTGAAAAACACCACTGCGACTCCGTGTGTGTGGTCGTTGAGGGACCACAGGAGCCACCGGAGCCGGAGAGGACTCAGGTGATGAAGGCAGCGATGGCGATGACGACTCTGCCAGCGACGGGGAGGCCTCAGAGAGCACCGGCGAGAGCACACCAGAGGCAGGTGAGGTCGGCCCAGGCGAGTACGGCCCGGGCGAAACCGGCGAGGCGGGCCGAGGGGGCGACGGGGCCGGCTCAGGGGCCAGGGGCGCCGAGGCCGGCGGGGCCGAGCGAAGCGAAGAGGCCAGCTCAGAGGCCAGGGGCGCCAAGCCGGTCGGCCCAGGCAGCAACGCAGGCAGCCCAGAGGCCGATGGCGCTGGTCCAGAGGCCAGGGGCGCCGAAGCACATGGCGCGGCGGGTGGTTCGATCGAACGTGCATGAGCACGAGTACCGAAGCCATGCAGGGAAACACCCTGATCGTCATGAACCGCTGGTAAGACCAGCGAGGGAGACGATGGCGCCTCCAAAATTTCCAAACGAGCCCCACGTCCAGTGCCTGCACCATGGTTAGGCAACAATATAGGAGAGTATGCAACATCATCAAATTGGTCAGATGCAACAGAGGATGAATGCAAAGATGGTGGCTCAGCAGTGGACACAGGAAGCTTGGCAAAGGGAAAAACATGCTCATCAAACACGACATCCTGAGATATATAGACACGATTGGTGGGAACATGAAGACATTTGTATCCTTTATGAAGAGAGCTATAGCCAAGAAAGACACACTTCTTGGAACGAAACTCAAGCTTGTGCTTGTTATACGGGCGGAGATGTGGCCAGCAAGCACACCCAAAAACCTTAAAAAAGGTATAATCAGGTTGTTCATTAAGGAGAACTTCAATGGGAGTCTTCATATTCAAAACACGAGTGGGAGTACGGTTTATGAGAAAACATGCAGTGGTGAGAGCATCACTCCAGAACCGAAACGGAACCGATGCATGGGCCAAAAGAGTAAGACCAGTTTCAACAATGTGGCGATGCTTACGTTCCACAGAACCATTCTGTTGATGTGTATGTGGACATGCTAAACGATGAGCGATCCCAAGCGACTGAAAGAAGGAGTTGAGGTTGCGATATTCGCCCCCCCAGTCTGACTGAACATGAACAATTTTGTGCTTGAGAAGGCGTTCAACATGTTTTTGAAACTGAACAACAATGTCAAACACATCAGATTTGCGTTTAATAAGATAAAGCCAGGTAAAGCGACTATAAGCATCAACGAAACTGATATAATAATTGTGACCACTGACAGAAGTCTGAGCAGGACCCCATACATCTGAAAACACAAGCTCTAAAGGATGTTTCACCTCACGACTAGACTCCGAAAAAGGAAGTTGATGACTCTTCCCCTGCTGACAAGCATCACACACTGCTATATCTTTAGTACTAGACATGCTAGGAAGCTCATGACGACGCAAGACATGACGAACGATAGGTGTGGCCGGGTGACCAAGACGAGCATGCCACTGTGACGGAGATACCCGAACTCCACTGAACACGCGAGCGACACCAGGATGCTCCAGACGATAGAGGCCCTGGCACAACCACCCGCTAAGAAGAATGTCCCTCGTGCCCCGATCCTTAATAAAAAGATCAAAAGGATGAAATTCACAAAGCACATTATTATCACGTGTAAGTTTAGGAACAGAAAGAAGATTACGTGTCACAGAGGGAACTCTAAGCACATTACGAAGTTGAAGACTCCTATTTGCATGCCTAGTGAAAAGAGATGCTTGACCAATATGAGATATATGCATACCTGCTCCATTGGCGGTGTGGATCTTGTCGGAGCCGTGATAGGGTTCGCGAGTATGGAGTTTGCCCATCTCACTCGTCAGGTGCTCCGTTGCCCCAGAGTCCATGTACCAGTGGGGATCAACAGAGTAGGACTGAGTGTGCCCTTGCTGCTTCGTGGACACTGGCCGATCTGCCATGGCCACCTGACGCGCAAAATTGCGCGTGTCCTTGCCATCATTGCCCAGACCCAGAAAACTTTTCTGAAAGCGTTTGTGACACTTAGAGGCCCAGTGCCCATCAAGGCCACAGAGCTGACACACGCGCTTACCACCAGCCCCCGGTAATGTCGCAGAAGCAGGGGGGCCGAGGCGGGCGGCAGTGGCAGCCCCGAAGGGGTCCTGGATGATGAAGAAGGGCGGCCACCCTTGGTGGCGGCGTTGGCCGAGAGGGAGCCCCCACTGCCCCTGGAGCGGCGCGACTCGACCCGCTGTTCCGTGAGAAGGAGGCGGGAAAAGACCTCATGCGCCATCATGGGGTTCGAGTTGCCCCGCTCGTTGATGATCTCGACCAAGGTGTCATATTCCTCATCAAGGCCATTGACAATGAACGAGTTGAACTCGGAGTCGGTGAGGGGCTGTCCGATGGAGGCCAACGTGTCGGCAAGGCCCTTGACCTTGTTGTAGAACTCAGTGGCCGTGGAGTCCAGCTTTTGACACTCACCAAGCTGACGACGAAGCGCGGAGACACGAGCCTGCGACTGCGCTGCAAACGAGCACTCAAGGATGGTCCATGCCTCATGAGACGTCTTGGCGAAGACAACAAGTCCGGCAACAGCCGGAGTAAGTGACCCCTGGATGGAGGAGAGGTTTGCCTGGTCCTACCCTGTCCAAACACGGTGCGCCGGATTGTAGACCGGGCCGTGCACGCTATCCACCAGCGCAGGGGGACAGGGGAGAGAACCGTCCACGTAGCCCAGGAGATAATGACTCCCGAGGAGCGGGAGGACCTGCGCACGCCAGAAGATGTAGTTGTCTGATGACAGTTTGATGGTGATGAGGTTCCCGAAGTGAAACGGCGGCGGCGGCAAGGAGCCCGCGGAGTAGCCTGCCGGAGGCGGATACGCCATAGTGGCAGAGAGCACGGGTGCAGCCGCAGTAGCAACCGCGGGTGGCGTAGCCGCGGGAACAGACGGCGAAGGGGTTGGGCCCGAGGCAGCAAAGCCAGCCATCAGGGCCGACTGGGGCGCCACCAGCGCGAGGGGCTGGCCACCACTGGATGGAGCGATCGGGGCATCGCTGATGGAAACGGACGACGAGGCGCCCGCTGTGGCACCAGCGGTGTGAGTCACGAGCGCGTGACCAGGCGACGAGGAGAAAAGAGAGCCGATGCTCCTCGTCCCGATCGGAGACGTCGAGGCCGCTGCAAGGTCGAGGGGTCGGGAGAGAAGCGCCGTGAGGGAGGCCGGCAAGAAGCTAGCCGTGGAGGAGCCGGAGGCGGCGGGACCCGACATGGCGGCGGCGGCGCGGCGCGATCACAAGGATGGCGGCGCGGCGCGATCGACAGGAGCAGCGGCGGCGGGTTGGAGGGTTTTGGCGGAAGCGTGTTGACCTAGTCTGATACCATGTAAGACGATGGATTTGGGGGAACCGGCTCAACCCTCTAGGGGTGGCCTATCTCATATATATAATGAAGGGGTACTACGTAAACAACTACAGAAGCTATACGGTCTAACAAAATTCAAATGAAGCGATCGGTCTGTGAGGTGCGCTCATCCTCCTGCGGCACTGCACCCCCATTCCCCTCCGCTTCCTCCCCGCTGTCGACGGCCTCACGGCTATATAACCAAGCCAAATCAGAGAGCACCTAGCCGCGGCCACACACACACACACGCACCCACGGGCACGCCATGCCTCCCACCATGCTCGCGCCGGTGCCCACGAGGCCGCGCTCCCACCCCTTCCGCCGTCGGAGGGACGCGGCTGCTCCGCTCCCAGCCCAGATCGCGGCGGCGATGGCGGGGAAGCGGCCAGCGGAGTCGTCCACATCGGCCTCCTCCTCCTTCCGCAGCGAGGTCGTCTCCACCACCACCGCCACCTCCTCCGCCGCCCTCGCCGCGGCGCAGCAGCGCCCGGAGAAGAGGCCCCGGCGCCAGGACTCGGGCGAGGCCCGGCCCGCCGCCTCCGAGTGCTCGGAGGTCATCGGCGGCGCCACGGCGCGCCCCGCGGAGGTCGAGGCCTCCGAGTCATCCTGCCTCCGCTCCATCCTCCACCCCGACCTCGCCTGCCCCGAGCTGCTCGCCGACGATGCCGATGCGACGGAGTACTCTTCGGCCTGCGACGAGCTCACGCAGTCCGACGCGGAGGAGGAGGTACTCAGTGCTCCCAGCCCCTGCACCGACTACTCCCTCAGCCCCCTGCTCGACACCTCCTCTTCCTCCTCCTCCGAGGACGACGACGACGAGGACGGCGCCCCCCCTTCCTACACCTTCTCCCTCTTCCTCGACTACGCCAAGCAGTTCGTCCCCTGTGTGCAGCACAAGGCGCACGCCGTCGCCGACGCCGTCCCCATCCCAGAGGTGAGCCGGTTCCACGCAGTTCCCCTTAAAATCTATTTGAAATTGGGTCTCTCTGCGAGATCAGTGCGGTGTTTGATCCGATTTGGCGGCTTCGTTGGAATGTTTGTGTCAGTGGAAGCAGTTCGATGACTTGGAGGACGAGGAGAGCTACGAGCAGTTCCGGCGGCGCGAACGGCGGGGAGTGGTGGCGTGCGACTACACAGAGGTGTACGCCTCCATGCCGGGCAACTGTGGCCGTCACGTCGTGGAGCAGCGTTCTGTCATGGTGAACTGGATCATCGAGGTCAGTGTGCACCGGCACTGTATTCTGCATTCTACATGTATACCACGATTCCACTTTAGCTCAATTCCAATTTATGGTACAAGTTCGGCTTACAGATTTACAGTCATGAGTTGGTATTCTGCTGGTAATTTACTGTGAAGTCACATTGTACTGCAGATTCAGTGTTGGTTTAGTTCTCTGAATGATATCTGTTCTAAAAGCACTGTGGTTGTGTGGCTTACCTCTAGTTTGTTTATGTGTTCGGCGTGCTGAGACAGCAGATCCAGCTATGCACTTTCTTAAATTTTGCAGGGGATAGTTGTCTACTGTCGAAGATGTTATTGTACAACAATCTGATTAGTAGATTGCTCACATACATTGTTTGTTGAGCAGAGTGATCCTGTGTTATTGTTTTTCCAAACTGTTGTAATAATGAAAGCACTTGAATTGCGAGTCTGGCCATTAATTTTGAGGAGGTGCTTGTTTTGACATTTTGACATTCAGTGTTTGAAAGAAAAATATCTCGTTCAGTTATGCTGCAAAGTTATCCAGTAAACCGTTTGCTATTTGATTGGCTTATGGTCTTCATGTCTAGGAGGCACATTATAGCAATGAGGATACCAGCATCATTTCTGTGTAGATATGCAACTCTTGAGTACATTGTCCGTATGTGCCCCTTTTATGCCATTTCAATCAAATCTAAGCTTCTGTATGCACTTGATATTTGCATTGAGACTTGAGAGAACTTCTGAGAATACCGTCGCGCCTTTTTTTCACCTGAAGATTTTGATACGCAACTACTCCCTCCGTTCTAAAATACTTGACTTCCATTTGTTCAAAAATGGATGTACCTATATACTAAAACATGTCTAGATACATCTAGATTTTGACAAATGGAAAGCATGTATTGTGGAACGGAGGGAGTAGATATTAAAATGATGAGATCCTTGTACATAATACTATGAGGATTTGACTGTTTTCAGATAAAAATGGATCTGCAACTTGCAAATAATAGCTGTTTCCCATGAATTTTGTAGCATGGGCATGTGGCAGAGCTGCAGCCAGAGACATTGTTCCTGGGAATTGGACTGATGGACCGCTTCTTGACACGTGGATACCTAAAGGGCTCTAGGAATGTGCAGTTGCTGGGCATTGCCTGCATCACCCTAGCCACCCGCATTGAAGAGAACCAGCCATACAATAGGTATTGAGCTCCCTTGTGCTATATGTTCATTCTGATTCGGTAAAATGTGTGCATGGTATATTTTCTTATTCCCCTCTTTCAGTACGAGTACTACTCCATGTTGTTGACGTATGGTAGGGTTAAGGTTTATACCATGTTATGCATTGCTAACTGAAATACTGCTTCAAGCATCCCTGCAACAAAAGAAGCCTCAAATAAACGCATCCTTTTAATTCAGGTCCAAGTTTCAGCGTAAGTTTCCTATTCTTTCCTCAGATGGTTGCAGTACAATACTGTTAAATCCTAACTAAGCTCTTCTATGATACATTGTCTCCTCTATTTGGCAGAGTTCATTTCAATATAACTTAATTGGGCATTTGATAGACCTTAGCAAGTGCGCAGGGGATACCTTGATTTTGTTGAAAGCTGTCATTGGTTAATCCCGTGGAAAAACCATACAAACATGTGATAATAGCTCATATACAATAGCTGTTTTTTTCATTAAAGGCTTATCTCTGCATGCCATTACTTCAAAATTTGTTTCATATATACTTACATTAGGAAATGTTGATGTTGAGCATAATTGACTTTCCTAATTCATTCACCTGCAATCAGGTAGCTCTCACCAACCACTTGAGCATGGTAGTTAGCATCTTCAATTTAGAACATAAAAATTCGGTTTGTAATTTTATATCCATTGTGGTGAATTGAAGCATTGTAAATGTGATGCTACCATAAGATCCTAACTTTAGTTTGTGCTTCAGGCAGTCATCACACTTCAGTGGCCATTTTAACTTGGTTAGACAGCCCTTGCCAGAGTTCCATCTATTCTTTTCCCAAGTAAACCTATTATGCATCAACTTTCTGGTTGCACGTGATTACATAACTTTGCAAGAGAAATCAGAGCACGTTTAGTGGTTTTGTTGAAGTTTTTGAGCCTGAATTCAGGTGAATGTTTTCTTATTCTTGACCACGTCTGAAGAAAAAAAGAAGTGGCACACAGTACATTACTATGCAGAAAGATAGAGTACTTCAGAACAGCATGACATATTCTTCTTTACTAGTCCACCTATTTACGTTGCACTGCAGTATCATTGTCGAACTTCTGAATTAATTATCTCTGGGATCACCACTTGTTCCCTCATCTTTGTCTCCATTCAGGACAATGTAATCTCACTGTGTGTGTTATCTCTTTCAGCATCATGCAGAAGTCTTTCATGGTAGGGATCAACCTTTACAGCCGGAGCGAGGTCGTCGCCATGGAGTGGCTGGTTCAGGAGGTCCTCGACTTTCAATGCTTCGTCACAACAGTCCACAATTTTCTCTGGTACTACATGTTTCCTGCATCTCGTCTGTGCCAGGCCGAGCAAAACTGAACGAGAAGCCAACACTAACAGCTCACATTTTGTTTCCTGATTCTTCAGGTTCTATCTGAAGGCAGCAAAAGCAGACGACAAAGTGGAGGATCTGGCCAAGCACCTGGCCCTGCTCACACTTCTGGACCATAAGCACCTCTCCTACTGGCCCTCGACCGTGGCAGCCTCGGTGGTGGCCCTTGCCTGCCTTGCCACTGACAAGGAGTCCTCGTGCCATCGGGTAATGGAGGTAAATGATCTGAACTCGCTCCTCCATCAAAGCTATGCATTTCTCTTATGTCCTCTGTCGTTCAGAACTTCGATAAGACGTACTGACCGCTTTGCTCTTCGCGTAATGCAGACTCACTCGAGGACGAAGGACGACGATCTGCCCGAATGTTTAATGGTTCGATCCCTCCCTCGCATTATTTGTTCTTGGCACCATGAACTGAACTGTGCTCTTGACAGAGTGCAGAAACTTATGTCGTAACTGAAATTTTGTGCTGCCGCGGCGACTAACATTCCTTCTGCTGTGCAATCTTTTCGTGCAGAGTCTGGAGTGGCTGATAAACTATGCTTCGTAGCACCCAGGGCTCCCAGGTTGAGCATTCCATCTAGTCTTCTGCTGATCGACAACACAGCGTAGCACAGCCATTTAGCAACAACGGGAGAGTGTACATGCCATTAGTTTGCACAGCGGGATAAAATAAATGAGGACACGGCAACATGTTTATCGCTGTAAAGGGGCAGATCGTAACTGCAGAATTTCGTACTGAGGTGGTGGTAACTATAGCCTATAGGGAGAGCTGTTGTGGTCATGTGTCTTTTGCATCGTCAGTTAGCCCTTTGTGGTCAATTATAAGGTTGGATGTTGTTGTATTCCTCGACTGCCTTTTTTTTGGATCAGTGGTATATTGTTTAAAATGGATCTACGGCTCAGTGAAAAATGGTCTTGTTTAATGGCAGTGTACATCTGGTACTTTTTTGGCCCGTTATGGTTGTCATTATATAACTCTTGAGAACCAAAGGTCTCGGATTTCAGATTTTGGGATGAACGGGATGATCCCCTCAAGCAGATGCGTAGTATGTCCTGAGATCGATAAGGAGATATGCTTGTCACGAAGATCGCCGAGACAAAGAAAATGCCCAGTTTGACTAATTATGCAAAAGAGAGAGTCAATCCTCGTTCGTTTTCAGGACACCGAGCCAGGGCCGTACCGGGGAAATCGGAGGCCCTGGGCAAATCAAAATTACACATGTGAGGGTTGGCAGGAGGTGCTACCGCGGCGCGGCCCGCGTCGTTCGACTTCGTCGCCATCCTCGATGATGGCTCCTCGTCCTCCTCGTCCCATCCCTGCTTGGCTCCATGGTAGACGTTGTAGATGCCTTGCTTATGGGCATCGCGCGGTTGTTTGCAGAGATCCGTTGCGGTGCTCCCGTTGTTTGGAGAATGGTCGTCGTGCGCGTGAACGTCGCAACCCCTGGCGTCCTCTGAGCTCATTATCATGCCTTGATGTGCCGCATGTGTCCCGCCTCGGCACCGTGCATCGTGTTGCTCCTGCTTCATGTGAGGGTTCGGTGAGATCCACACCCTCTTCCAAGGCACTTCACCGTGGGTCTTGGGCATCTGTTGTCTCTGTTGCTGCTGGCTCGGCAACCCCGTCCGAGCTGATGTTGCAGTCCGCACTGGCTGATCAGACTGCACTGTTGCAAGGTTGTGTGGCGAGGGTTGAGAGCTTTCTGGAGCGAGCGGAGGTTGCTCTGGGTAGACTATCCCTTGTGCCGGCTCTGTTGCAGACCACTCTGACGTCACATTCTCCTTGTGCGGCCGGTGTTTGCTCCGCGGAAGACAAGGGTGAGGAGTTGTATGGCTCTTTCTTCCCTCGTGTTGGAGTCCATTCATCGTCGGTGCCTACCTCCCCTCCTATGGTGTCTTCCACTGAGGGCGAGTCCATCGCCGTGCTTGTGACTCCGGTGCTGCAGATCATGCCTGAGCTTAGGGAGCTATGCCTGAGTCTATCAGTGGAGCATACGAAGGTGGACATGTCGGCGGCCTCGATTGAAGGACAAGTTTCGCCTCTGTCGAGTGAGCAGTTGGAGGTTTCTTTGGTTGATGAGGCTAAAGGGAAGGCAGCTGCAATTTCATGATGGGTAGTGCTCAGTGTTTCGTGTTGTCCACGTGGCTTTGGTCTTTTGAGTCGTAGAAGTGGTTGTGGTTGTAGTGTGTTGGGAGCATTTGATGGACCGTCTACGTGGTCGTGAGAGTGAGTCGCTTCTGGAGTGTCACATTTGTAGTGTTTGTATCGGTTTTCGCCCGGTTTTTTAAATTAACTGAGCAATTCTCTTCTTCTTAATTAATCAATGAGGCAATCCTTTTGCCTCTGTTTCGAAAAAATTAGGCCCTATGTGCGAAAGAAAATTATCATATTTTTGTCAGCCAGTGTATTTTTTACATACACACCAGTTGGAAGCATGTAACCATGTAATAGCACGTACATAATCTGCTTTTTTAGTTGTACCATGGTATTTTGGAAGAGCTGTGAGACTAAGAGGTATGCGTAGGCTAGATTGGTGTAAAATATTTCAAACAGTTGTTTATTCTAGTACCTAAGGCCCTGTACAATGCAAAATGCTTAGGAGAGGTGCTTAGAGAAATAAACCAAGTTTTTCTTAAGCACTTGTGCTTATTTGTACATGGTAGACGCTTAATTAGGCGTCTTTTCAGTAGAAATAGGCACCGGTGCTTCAGAAAAACCCGGTTTATTTTTCTAAGCACCCCACTAAGCATCTAGCATTGTATAAGGCCTAATGCTTCAGTTAACACCATGATTAACCAAAAAATGGGGGCCCTCTAGTGCTGGGGGCCCTGTTCGGCCGCTCCTGTTGCACATGCTCATATACGGCCCTGCACCGAGATGAATGGACCTTCCAGCTCGTTTCCACCACCCGATCCAGCGATGATGGCAATGGACATGGCGTCGGCATTGCATCTATCCACCGCCAAAACCTTCATCAAGCAAACATGGCATGGATATTCACACCATTTGCCATCGTCGCCGGCTTTGACACCGTGCGCCACCTCCGCAAAGCCACACCACAATAGAGAATCGCCGCTGCCCACCACTACAACCACCCAAACCAGGGCAGCAAAGAGATAAAGAAGCGACAACTGCAACACTACGGGTCCCTCCGGCCAAAACCATCTCCAAAATGATGCCCCCAAGAGCAGTGGCGAAGCTAGAAGGAAGTTACGCCTGGGGCTGCGCTATGTTGAATGATAAACTTCTATGATTTTTTAAACTTTGTATGAAGAAATTCCAAAGGAAGTTGTTACTAGGCCTCGGGCTATAGACCTAACTACCTAAAGGAAATATGCCCCGGAGGCAATAATAAAGTTGTTATTTATATTTCCTTATATCATGATAAATGTTTATTATTCATGCTAGAATTGTATTAACCGGAAACTTAGTACATGTGTGAATACATAGACAAACAAAGTGTCACTAGTATGCCTCTACTTGACTAGCTCGTTGAATCAAAGATGGTTAAGTTTCCTAGCCATAGACATGAGTTGTCATTTGATTAACGGGATCACATCATTAGAGAATGATGTGATTGACTTGACCCATTCCGTTAGCTTAGGACTTGATCGTTTAGTATATTGCTATTGCTTTCTTCATAACTTATACATGTTCCTATGACTATGAGATTATGCAACTCCCGAATACCGGAGGAACACTTTCTGTGCTACCAAACGTCACAACGTAACTGGGTGATTATAAAGGTGCTCTACAGGTGTCTCCGATGGTACTTGTTGAGTTGGCATAGATCGAGATTAGGATTTATCACTCCGATTGTCGGAGAGGTATCTCTGGGCCCTCTCGGTAATGCACATCACTATAAGCCTTGCAAGCAATGTGACTAATGAGTTAGTTGCGGGATGATGCATTACGGAACGAGTAAAGAGACTTGTCGGTAACGAGATTGAACTAGGTATTGAGATACCGACGATCAAATCTCGGGCAAGTAACATACCGATGACAACGGGAACAACGTATGTTGTTATTTGGTTTGACCGATAAAGATATTCGTAGAATATGTAGGAACCAATATGAGCATCCAGGTTCCGCTATTGGTTATTGACCGAAGATGAGTCTCGGTCATGTCTACATAGTTCTCGAACCCGTAGGGTCCGCACGCTTAACGTTCGGTGACGATCGGTATTATGAGTTTATGTGTTTTGATGTACCGAAGGTAGTTCGGAGTCCCGGATATGATCATGGACATGACGAGGAGTCTCTAAATGGTCAAGACGTGAAGATCGATATATTGGAAGCCTATGTTTGTGTTGGAAATATGCCTTAGAGGCAATAATAAAATGGTTATTATTATATTTCCTTGTTCATGATAATTGTCTATTGATCATGCTATAATTGTGTTATCCGGAAATCGTAATACATGTGTGAATACATAGACCACAACATGTCCCTAGTGAGCCTCTAGTTGACTAGCTCGTTGATCAACAGATAGTCATGGTTTCCTGACTATGGACATTGGATGTCATTGATAACGGGATCACATCATTAGGAGAATGATGTGATGGACAAGACCCAATCCTAAGCATAGCACAAGATCGTGTAGTTCGTTTGCTAGAGCTTTTCCAAATGTCAAGTATCATTTCCTTAGACCATGAGATTGTGCAACTCCCGGATACCATAGGAGTGCTTTGGGTGTGCCAAACGTCACAACGTAACTGGGTGGCTATAAAGGTGCACTACGGGTATCTCCGAAAGTATCTGTTGGGTTGGCATGAATCGAGACTGGGATTTGTCACTCCGTATGACGGAGAGGTATCTCTGGGCCCACTCGGTAATGCATCATCATAATGAGCTCAATGTGACCAAGTGTTTGGTCACGGGATCATGCATTACGGTACGAGTAAAGTGACTTGCCGGTAACGAGATTGAACAAGGTATTGGGATACCGACGATCGAATCTCGGGCAAGTAACGTACCGATTGACAAAGGGAATTGTATACGGGATTGATTGAATCCTCGACATCGTGGTTCATCCGATGAGATCATCGTGGAACATGTGGGAGCCAACATGGGTATCCAGATCCCGCTGTTGGTTATTGACCGGAGAGTCGTCTCGGTCATGTCTGCATGTCTCCCGAACCCGTAGGGTCTACACACTTAAGGTTCGGTGACGCTAGGGTTGTAGAGATACTAGTATGCAGTAACCCGAAATTGTTCAGAGTCCCGGATGAGATCCCGGACGTCACGAGGAGTCCCGGAATGGTCCGGAGTTGAAGAATTATATATAGGAAGTCCAGTTTCGGCCACCGGGAAAGTTTCGGGGGTCACCGGTATTGTACCGGGACCACCGGAAGGGTCCCGGGGGTCCATCGGGTGGGGCCACCTATCCCGGAGGGCCCCATGGGCTGAAGTGGGGAAGGGAACCAGCCCCTGGTGGGCTGGTGCGCCCCCCTTGGGCCTCCCCTGCGCCTAGGGTTGGAAACCCTAGGGGTGGGGGGGGCGCCCCACTTGACTTGGGGGGCAAGTCCCCCCCTTGGGCCTCCCCTGCGCCTAGGGTTGGAAACCCTAGGGGTGGGGGGGCGCCCCACTTGACTTGGGGGGGCAAGTTCCCCCCCTTGGCCGCCGCCCCCCTTGGAGATGGGATCTCCTAGGGCCGGCGCCCCCCAGGGGCCCTATATATAGAGGGGGGAGGGAGGGCAGCCGCACCCCAAGCCCCTGGCGCCTCCCTCTCCCTTCCGTGACACCTCTCCCTCTCGCTGAGCTTGGCGAAGCCCTGCTGAGATCCCCGCTACTTCCACCACCACGCCGTCGTGCTGCTGGATCTCCATCAACCTCTCCCTCCCCCTTGCTGGATCAAGAAGGAGGAGACGTCTTCCCAACCGTACGTGTGTTGAACGCGGAGGTGCCGTCCGTTCGGCGCTCGGTCATCGGTGATTTGGATCACGACGAGTACGACTCCATCAACCCCGTTCACTTGAATGCTTCCGCTCGCGATCTACAAGGGTATGTAGATGCACTCTTTTCCCTCTCGTTGCTAGAAGACTCCATAGATTGTTGTTGGTGATGCGTAGAAATTTTTTAATTTCTGCAACGATCCCCAACAGTGGCATCATGAGCTAGGTCTATGCGTAGTTTCTATGCACAAGTAGAACACAAACTTGTTGTGGGCGTAGATGTTGTCAATTTTCTTGCCACTACTAGTCTTATCTTGTTTCGGCGGCATCGTGGGATGAAGCGGCCCGGACCGACCTTACACGTACGCTTACGTGAGACAGGTTCCACCGACTGACATGCACTAGTTGCATAAGGTGGCTAGCAGGTGTCTGTCTCTCCCACTTTAGTCGGATCGGATTCGATGAAAAGGGTCCTTATGAAGGGTAAATAGAAATTGGCATATCACGTTGTGGTTTTACGTAGGTAAGAAACGTTCTTGCTAGAAACCTATAGAAGCCACGTAAAAACTTGCAACAACAATTAGAGGACGTCTAACTTGTTTTGGCAGCATATGCCGTGTGATGTGATATGGCCAAAAGGATGTGATGAATGAAATATATGTGATGTATGAGATTGATCATGTTCTTGTAATAGGAATCACGACTTGCATGTCGATGAGTATGACAACCGGCAGGAGCCATAGGAGTTGTCTTTATTTTTTTGTATGACCTGCGTGTCATTGAATAACGCCATGTAAATTACTTTACTTTATTGCTAAACACGTTAGCCATAGAAGTAGAAGTAATCGTTGGCGTGACAACTTCATGAAGACACGATGATGGAGATCATGGTGTCATGCCGGTGACGAAGATGATCATGGCGCCCCGAAGATGGAGATCAAAGGAGCAAAATGATATTGGCCATATCATGTCACTATATGATTGCATGTGATGTTTATCATGTTTCACATCTTATTTGCTTAGAACGACGGTAGCTTAAATAAGATGATCCCTCGCAATAATTTCAAGAAAGTGTTCCCCCTAACTGTGCACCATTGCGAAGGTTCGCTGTTTCGAAGCACCACGTGATGATCGGGTGTGATAGATTCTAACGTTCGAATACAACGGGTGTAAGCCAGATTTACACACGCAATACACTTAGGTTGACTTGACGAGCCTAGCATGTACAGACATGGCCTCGGAACACGGAAGACCGAAAGGTCGAGCATGAGTCGTATAGAAGATACGATCAACATGAAGATGTTCACCGAGGTTGACTAGTCCGTCTCACGTGATGATCGGACACGGCCTAGTTGACTCGGATCATGTTTCACTTAGATGACTAGAGGGATGTCTATCTGAGTGGGAGTTCATTGAATAATTTGATTAGATGAACTTAATTATCATGAACTTAGTCTAAAATCTTTACAATATGTCTTGTAGATCAAATGGCCCACGCTAATGTTGCCCTCAACTTCAACGCGTTCCTAGAGAAAACCAAGCTGAAAGATGATGGCAGCAACTATACGGACTGGGTCCGGAACCTGAGGATCATCCTCATAGCTGCCAAGAAAGATTATGTCCTAGAAGCACCGCTAGGTGACACACCCATCCCAGAGAACCAAGACGTTATGAACGCTTGGCAGCAGCGTGCTGATGATTACTCCCTCGTTCAGTGCGGCATGCTTTACAGCTTAGAACCGGGGCTCCAAAAGCGTTTTGAGCAACACGAAGCATATGAGATGTTCGAAGAGTTGAAAATGGTTTTCCAAGCTCATGCCCGGGTCGAGAGATATGAAGTCTCCGACAAGTTCTTCAGTTGTAAGATGGAGGAAAATAGTTCTGTCAGTGAGCACATACTCAAAATGTCTGGGTTACACAACCGCTTGTCTCAGCTGGGAGTTAATCTCCCGGATGACGCGGTCATTGACAGAATCCTTCAGTCGCTTCCACCGAGCTACAAGAGCTTTGTGATGAACTTCAATATGCAGGGGATGGAAAAGACCATTCCTGAGGTATATTCAATGCTGAAATCAGCGGAGGTGGAGATCAAAAAGGAACATCAAGTGTTGATGGTGAATAAAACCACTAAGTTCAAGAAAGGCAAGGGTAAGAAGAACTTCAAGAAGGACGGCAAGGGAGTTGCCGCGCCCGGTAAGCCAGTTGTCGGGAAGAAGCCAAAGAATGGACCCAAGCCTGAGACTGAGTGCTTTTATTGCAAGGGAAGTGGTCACTGGAAGCGGAACTGCCCCAAGTACTTAGCGGACAAGAAGGCCGGCAACACCAAAGGTATATGTGATATACATGTTATAGATGTGTACCTTACCAACACTCGTAGTAGCTCCTGGGTATTTGATACCGGTGCGGTTGCTCATATTTGTAACTCAAAGCAGGAGCTGCGGAATAAACGGAGACTGGCAAAGGACGAGGTGACGATGCGCGTCGGGAATGGTTCCAAGGTCGATGTGATCGCCGTCGGCACGCTACCTCTACATTTCCTCTACGGGATTAGTTTTAAACCTCAATAATTTTTATTTAGTGCCAGCTTTGAGCATGAACATTGTATCAGGATCTCGTTTAATTCGAGATGACTACTCATTTAAATCCGAGAATAATGGTTGTTCTATTTATATGAGAGATATGTTTTATGGTCATGCCCCGCTGGTTAATGGTTTGTTCTTAATGAATCTCGAACGTAGTGTTACACATATTCATAGTGTGAGTACCAAAAAAATGTAAGGTTGATAATGATAGTCCCACATACTTGTGGCACTGCCGTCTTGGTCACATTGGTGTCAAGCGCATGAAGAAGCTCCATGCTGATGGACTTTTAGAGTCTCTTGATTACGAATCATTTGACACGTGCGAACCATGCCTCATGGGTAAGATGACCAAGACTCCGTTCTCCGGAACAATGGAGCGAGCAACCAACTTATTGGAAATCATACTAATGTGTGCGGTCCAATGAGTGTTGAGGCTCGCGGTGGCCATCGTTATGTTCTCACTCTCACTGATGACTTGAGTAGATATGGGTATGTCTACCTAATGAAACACAAGTCTGAGACCTTTGAAAAGTTCAAGGAATTTCAGAGTGAGGTTGAGAATCAACGTGACAGGAAAATACAATTCTTACGATCAGATCGTGGAGGGGAATATTTGAGTCACGAATTTGGCACACACTTAAGGAAATGTGGAATAGTTTCACAACTCACGCCGCGTGGAACACCTCAGCGAAATGGTGTGTCCGAATGTCGTAATCGCACTCTATTGGATATGGTGCGATCTATGATGTCTCTTACCGATCTACCGCTCTCATTTTGGGGCTATGCTTTAGAGACTGCCGCATTCACTTTAAATAGGGCTCCGTCGAAATTCGTTGAGACGACACTGTATGAATTATGGTTTGGGAAGAAACCTAAGCTGTCGTTTCTAAAAGTTTGGGGATGCGATGCTTATGTCAAGAAACTTCAACCTGAAAAGCTCGAACCCAAGTCGGAAAAATGCGTCTTCATAGGATACCCTAAGGAAACCATTGGGTATACCTTCTACCTCAGATCCGAAGGCAAGATCTTTGTTGCCAAGAACGGGTCCTTTCTGGAGAAAGAGTTTCTCTCGAAAGAAGTAAGTGGGAGGAAAGTGGAACTTGATGAAGTACTACCTCTTGAAGCGGAAAGTAGCGCAGCTCAGGAAAATGTTCTTGTGGTGCATGCACCGACTAGAGAGGAAGTTAATGATGATGATGATCAAGGTACTTCGGATCAAGCTCCTACTGAACTTCGTAGGTCCACGAGGACATGTTCCACACCAGAGTGGTATGGCAACCCTGTCCTGGAAATCATGTTGTTAGACAACGGTGAACCTTCGAACTATGAAGAAGCAATGGCGGGCCCGGATTCCGACAAATGGCTAGAAGCCATGAAATCCGAGATAGGATCCATGCATGAAAACGAAGTATGGACTTTGACTGACTTGCCCGATGATCGGCGAGCGATAGAAAACAAATGGATCTTTAAGAAGAAGACGGACGCGGATGGTAATGTTACCATCTATAAAGCTCGACTTGTCGCTAAGGGTTATCGACAAGTTCAAGGGGTTGACTACGATGAGACTTTCTCACCCGTAGCGAAGCGGAAGTCCGTCCGAATCATGTTAGCAATTGCTGCATACTATGATTATGAGATATGGCAGATGGACGTCAAAACGGCATTCCTTAACGGCTTTCTTAAGGAAGAATTGTATATGATGCAGCCGAAAGGTTTTTTCGATCCTAAGAATGCTAACAAGGTATGCAAGCTCCAGCGCTCCGTCTATGGGCTGGTGCAAGCATCTCGGAGTTGGAACATTCGATTTGATGAGATGATCAAAGCGTTTGGGTTTACACAGACTTAGGAAGAAGCCTGTGTTTACAAGAAAGTGAGTGGGAGCTCTGTAGCATTTCTCATATTATATGTGGATGACATATTGTTGATGGGAAATGATATAGAATTCTTGGGAAGCATAAAGGCCTACTTGAACAAGTGTTTTTCAATGAAGGACCTTGGAGAAGCTGCTTATATATTAGGCATCAAGATCTATAGAGATAGATCAAGACGCCTCATTGGTCTTTCACAAAGTACGTACCTTGACAAGATATTGAAGAAGTTCAATATGGATCAGTCCAAGAAGGGGTTCTTGCCTGTATTGAAAGGTGTGCAATTGAGCACGGCTCAATGCCCGACCACGGCAGAAGATAGAGAAAAGATGAGTGTCGTCCCCTATGCCTCGGCCATAGGGTCTATTATGTATGCCATGCTGTGTACCAGACCTGATGTAAACCTTGCCGTAAGTTTGGTAGGAAGGTACCAAAGTAATCCCGGCATGGAACACTGGACAGCGGTCAAGAATATCCTAAGTACCTGAAGAGGACTAAGGATATGTTTCTCGTTTATGGAGGTGACGAAGAGCTCGTCGTAAAGGGTTACGTTGATGCTAGCTTCGACACAGATCTGGATGACTCTAAGTCACAAACCGGATACGTGTATATTTTGAATGGTGGGGCAGTAAGCTGGTGCAGTTGCAAGCAAAGCGTTGTGGCGGGATCTACATGTGAAGCGGAATACATGGCGGCCTCAGAGGCAGCACAAGAAGCAATCTGGGTGAAGGAGTTAATTACCGACCTAGGAGTTATTCCCAATGCGTCGGGCCCGATGACTCTCTTCTGTGACAACACTGGAGCTATTGCCCTTGCCAAGGAGCCCAGGTTTCACAGGAAGACCAGGCATATCAAGCGTCGCTTCAACTCCATTCGTGAAAGTGTTCAAAATGGAGACATAGATATTTGTAAAGTACATACGGACCTGAATGTAGCAGATCCGTTGACTAAACCTCTCCCTAGAGCAAAACGTGATCAACACCAGAACTCTATGGGTGTTCGATTCATCACAATGTAACTAGATTATTGACTCTAGTGCAAGTGGGAGATTGTTGGAAATATGCCCTAGAGGCAATAATAAAATGGTTATTATTATATTTCCTTGTTCATGATAATTTTCTATTGATCATGCTATAATTGTGTTATCCGGAAATCGTAATACATGTGTGAATACATAGACCACAACATGTCCCTAGTGAGCCTCTAGTTGAATAGCTCGTTGATCAATAGATAGTCATGGTTTCCTGACTATGGACATTGGATGTCATTGATAACGGGATCACATCATTAGGAGAATGATGTGATGGACAAGACCCAATCCTAAGCATAGCACAAGATTGTGTAGTTCGTTTGCTAGAGCTTTTCCAAATGTCAAGTATCATTTCCTTAGACCATGAGATTGTGCAACTCCCGGATACCATAGGAGTGCTTTGGGTGTGCCAAACATCACAACATAACTGGGTGGCTATAAAGGTGCACTACGGGTATCTCCGAAAGTATCTGTTGGGTTGGCGCGAATCAAGACTGGGATTTGTCACTCCGTATGACGGAGAGGTATCTCTGGGCCCACTCAGTAATGCATCATCATAATGAGCTCAATGTGACCAAGTGTTTGGTCACGGGATCATGCATTACGGTACAAGTGACCTTCCGGTAACGAGATTGAACAAGGTATTGGGATACCGACGATCGAATCTCGGGCAAGTAACGTACCGATTGACAAAGGGAATTATATACGGGATTGATTGAATCCTCAACCTCGTGGTTCATCCAATGAGATCATCGTGGAACATGTGGGAGCCAACATGGGTATCCAGATCCCGCTGTTGGTTATTGACCGGAGAGTCGTCTCGGTCATGTCTGCATGTCTCCCGAACCCGTAGGGTCTACACACTTAAGGTTCGGTGACGCTAGGGTTGTAGAGATCCTAGTATGCGGTAACCCGAAAGTTTTTCGGAGTCCCGGATGAGATCCTGGACGTCACGAGGAGTTCCGGAATGGTCCGGAGGTGAAGAATTATATATAGGAAGTCCAGTTTCGGCCACCGGGAAAGTTTCGGGGGTCACCGGTATTGTACCGGGACCACCGGAAGGGTCCCGGGGGTCCACCGGGTGGGGCCACCTATCCCGGAGGGCCCCATGGGCTGAAGTGGGGAAGGGAACCAGCCCCTGGTGGGCTGGTGCGCCCCCCTTGGGCCTCCCCTGCGCCTAGGGTTGGAAACCCTAGGGGTGGGGGGCGCCCCACTTGACTTGGGGGGCAAGTCCCCCCCCCTTGGCCGCCGCCCCCCTTGGAGATGGGATCTCCTAGGGCTGGCGCCCCCCCAGGGGCCCTATATATAGAGGGGTGTGACGCCCCGGATTTGACCGTACACTAATCATGCACGCAAATGTGTACGACCAAGATCAGGGACTCACGGGAAGATATCACAACACAACTCTAAAACATAAATAAGTCATACAAGCATCATAATACAAGCCAGGGGCCTCGAGGGCTTGAATACAAGTGCTCTATCACAGACGAGTCAGCGGAAGCAACAATATCTGAGTACAGACATAAGTTAAACAAGTTTGCCTTGAGAAGGCTAGCACAAACTGGGATACAGATCGAACGAGGCGCAGGCCTCCTGCCTGGGATCATCCTAACTACTCCTGGTCGTCGTCAGCGGGCTGCACGTAGTAGTAAGCACCTCCAGTGTCGTAGGTGTCGTTGTCGACGGTGGCGGCGGGGTCGGGGAGGCGACGAGCACGGCGTCGGGGCGGGTCCGACGAGCGGCGGGGTCCAGGCCAGCGACGGGCGACCCGGGCGGCGGCGGCGGTGGTCCGGCGCGCGCGCGCAAGCCCTGATCTGGAGGAGGGGAACGACGTGGGGGGGCTGCGGGATCAAGTGGGGAGTGGGTGCGGGGGCTAGGGTTTCCTGGGGTGGGGATAAGGGAGGCTAGTTGGGCCAGGGTGGAGCTGGGCCTTTCGGCCAGGGGGGGATGGTGCTGGCCGGCTGGGCCTGGGGGGTTGGCCCAGTTGGGCCAGGTCCAGTGGGGGGGCTTTTGTTTTTTTGTATCTTATTTCTTTTCTGTTTTATTTTGTTCCTCATTTTATTTTAGTTCTGTAAAGCACAAAATGATCCCTAAATTAGTACTACCACTAAACCCACTGCGATAAAAAGTTTAACACCTAACTAGAATAGTTTAACATTTTATTAATTATAAAGGCATTTCAATAATTGTTTTGACTACTGTTTTATTCATTTTAGAGTATTTGAAGATTTTATATAAGTGTGGTTTTCTCCATCATAATTATCCATGATTTATTTGAATCCCCCCGAACATTTTAGTTTTAATATTTGAAAACTTTTGTTGTTTGCCATATTTTGAATTTGAATTTTGATCCGGTTTTGAACTAACGCGAGATTATCAACACTAACAGAGGTGACGTGCCATCATTAGCGTAGGTTTACTGTAGCATAATTATCCGGGCGTCACAATTCTCCTCCACTACAAGAAATCTCGTCCCGAGATTTAAGAGGGGAGTAAGGGGGGAAGGTTTGGTAACGAATCTAGCGGGTCTTCTCATCCTGGTCCAATACATTGATGTCTTCATTTCTCTGCTTCGGTCATCATGATGAAGTCGGCGTCCTTTCTTCAGGAACTCCATCGTACTTACGAAAGAATAAGGGGTGGGCATTCTGGGAGAACGGGCCTCGACAAGGTTGTCTATCGGGTCGACAACATCGAGGAAGGTGGCGAAAAGTAACCCTCGAATCGAAACTTAAGAAAATATCGAGAGCAAAGTAAGGAGGTAACCTGGGAAGTTTCGAGCGGGCAGGCAATCGTTCGATGCCTGTTATAGGGCGTGAAAGGGTCAAAGCAACGGGAATAAGTATTGTGTCCGATATCAGACCTGAAGGTGGCTCGTGAATTACATACGAGGCCAGGTGCGAGGAACAACCTTGGAAACAGGGGGTGTACATAAGAGTCAGGTTTCGATCCTGTGGAACTGTGGGTTATGGGCCCACCATGTGGGTTAAAACTAGGAAGGGCGGTGACATCTTGCACGATCATGATAGCAAGGCATGGCAGAGGTTAGCCTGTCAGTTATATGTCAGCAACATCGTCGGTACCAAGGGCGAGGGATGAAGAGAACCATTTTCCTGCTCGTTGAAACGAGGCGGACCATTAGGCAAAGTTCTCGTCCATCGGTGGTTACCAAAATGTCACCAACAATAATAACAGGGTCTTACTGACAGAGTTGTACACCGAGGTGTTTACATAAGCAGGAGAATATTACTGCTTAGATCATATAGTTCACCAGAAAGGTTAAACCACACAATGGAAAGGAAAATATGATTATCGGATTAAACAGAAGAATGGAAAGGAAAATGTGTTTAAACACATATTTCAAGGTTATATCCTTCCCAAGGACAAGCTGAGCACGATATTCATGACAGGATATAATGTAGAAAACTCTGTAGGTAGGGGAGAGAAATTTCATGACATTACCCATACAACGGTGTTTGGATAATTGAGCAGGAAACATTTAGCATTGGGCTTCAAATGTTCCTGTTGAAAATCGGAGTACCATAGACATGCTTCGAGATAGCATTGACATGGTCAACAGGGGAAGATCAGACTTTGGAAACAAAAAGGATCCATCAGGAACAACTTATAGAATAAGTCTTACAATTTCCTCATGGAAGAACAGCTAACCTTGCTAAAAGGAAAAAACTTATAACAATAGGGCCTCCCGCCAGGTGTGCTGGGTATCATCACCTTACCGGGTCATAAATAGGCCAATGTTATAACTCTTGGAAATATGTTCCAACCATCATATCTGACCGAGATTCAGATCTGATTGGTGTCAGGATAACTCAGACTTAGGAGGCCTGAGAAGAAAAGGTGCAACACAAATTGTCGAAACGACATCGAAGATTCTCGGGAGACGAACTATGGAAGCGAGTTCCGAACAAGGGTTCATAATTAAATCAAGGAGAGGTGAGGAGGTGACTGCTTGACTCAGCGACAATCCATTGAGATTTCCAAAAGATGGATTTCCACCACTATGTGAACAAGGAGATAACATTATCTAGATCGAATGTCTTAATGATGTATGCTCGAGGAAAACATACACAGTTAAACATTGGTTGAAATGTGCACCCGAAATATGGGCTAGGTAGCACAATCAATGTTCGAATGATGATTCATTAAGCCATAGACGTAGAAGGAAACTATAGACCAATAACTTCAAGGCAATAGGGTTGCTAGAAGTTTAAAATCTACACATCACAGACCATTTGTCGGTATTTCGCTTAGAAACTACACGGGGACCAAGAAAGAATGGTGATGGTGAGAAGTATCACTGTACCAAGAATTCTTAAGAGGTGGAGTAATGTTCACGGCATTCTTGACATCAAAAATGGTAATACTCCACGGTAGAACATAACATAAGTTGGATAGCAGGGGAAATCAAGATACATCACAAAATATGAACAAGTTCGTGTTGGGGGGGGGGAAGGTAAGAATATTGTCGATGATAACATAATTCATCGAGGGGCAAGGATGGTATTTCTCATCCCGAATTTCGACACACAACTTGGAAGAAGTCAAATTGTTAACAATGATCACGACAAATTGGTCGAGAGGTTTTCAATTGATCGATGATGACATCAAGTCAAAGGAATGATGAAAGCGAGAGGTTATTGGAACCACGGGTAGCACACAAACTCGGGGTCAAGTTTGTTGTTCGAGGTGAAACGATATGACGAGGAAAATCGACATAAGCTTAGCTCATCATCGAAAGTGGTGCTCCGGGAATAAGGACCAGGTAGCACAGTTAAAATCATCAAGATAATGATATAGCCAATCAGGCTAGGAATGACGCGATCGGGTACAAACTCGTAAGTAAGGAGCATTACTAAAAGTTGTTGAGCCGTAGTGCGGACTCGATTCAATTATCGGTGGTTTTGAGTGTTTAAAAACTCAAAGCCCGTGAAATTTGGAATCAATGAGAATGTAGCACTTGATGAAGAACTCATAAGAAGTTATGCAGTTCCATGTTAATCTCGAGATACCAGGGGGGGTAATACTCGATGACAAACCAAAGTAGAGGTTGGACTGGGGTATTGCTCTTACAGAAGACAAGTGCTCAACTTGTACGATAAATGGTATTTAAAAGAGAACATGGTCAGAACCACGATTGCAAAAGGCCAGATCCCAGATATATGATGAACTTATACCAAGGGAATAATTAATTTAAGAAAAGCTTTAATGATAAGATCTACATCGTGTCCATGGGCATGAACGCAAAGTTCAAGGTCGACTCCCACTTCTTCAATGCATAACCTTTCATTCACTTCTCGCGTTTCATGAAGTTGCAGTGTTGAAATTTTTTTATCTGGCAAAATACCAGAAGAGTATGACTCATGAAAACTTTCGAGTTCACACATATTATGAAAGGCATAGGTTCAACCCATCAAGGCATCTTAGGAACATATACCACAAACTTCGGAGTAAATATTACAAGCTCGCAAGAAGAGCATTGTTCAACAACAGATGATACAATTTACCAAAGGCATTATATACCCATGGAAAGGCTCACAAGGTTATTCAATGTGAAGGACACTGTCGGATAAAATCCATCAAAGGAACCGATGGTCCACAAGGGATCTGATGTGAGCATCGGTACTCAACTAGACGAAGAAAGAATGCAAGGGGATCAGATTATAGAAACAACTGACTAACTCAATGCTCAAATGCAAAGGAATTATGATTTCCAAATCAAGGGATCAGAAGCAAACGCTCTGATTAAGGATGGATAAGTTGTATAGCCTTAGGGGTACAATCGATGGCAATTCGATTGGTCGATACCAGCTCATGTTAAAAATGATGTCTGAGCCGGAAGGATGAATTCTAGGATCTGATTGAGGATTGCGAGCTTTCGCAACAAATTGAATCAACGGACTCAAAATGATAATGACAAGAGATGCCAATAAGATTACGAGACCTATGGGATTAACCATAATGCAAGCAAACAAGAATTTCAAGAGCAATAGGCTCCTGAGGATTTTCGGAAGATCGAATAGTATTTTGAAGACTATTGTGAAATACTTGAATCAACTGGGGATGAGCGGATACTTGGTAAGTGCGAGAATTATCCGTAGGGGTATTCAGGTGACAAAGAACAGCAAGGCAGTAAGCTCAAAGGATTCTCGTAACAGCAGAGAGAATTACGGGGTATCTTGTAGTAACAAGATCAACCGGGAAACATTGTATGAATAGCGAGTATACGTGGTTATACATAGGAGTTTATCATTGAAAGGGAATTGCAAAAACGATGAACACAAGTTCTCGGGTTATCAGCGGAGAGTATCTTCAGGGTCTTCACGTGCAGCAGACGATCATCATTAATAAGGGGCTCTCCGGGTGAAAGTGATAACGAGATCCTAATGTTAGATTTAGCAAAATTCACTTAACCCAAATAGAAGAGAGATCAGAGTCCCAGAGTATAGACAAGGAGTAAAAGATCCTAATACCACCCAATGGCGACGTGGGCCCGTAAGCCACACAGCCATGTTAGTAAAAGTTTTTCAATGACTAGACTCGACTTCGGCCAAGGAGTTGGAAAGGGGGATTCCTACAGGCAGTCGGCTCTGATACCAACTTGTGACGCCCCGGATTTGACCGTACACTAATCATGCACGCAAATGTGTACGACCAAGATCAGGGACTCACGGGAAGATATCACAACACAACTCTAAAACATAAATAAGTCATACAAGCATCATAATACAAGCCAGGGGCCTCGAGGGCTCGAATACAAGTGCTCGATCACAGACGAGTCAGCGGAAGCAACAATATCTGAGTACAGACATAAGTTAAACAAGTTTGCCTTGAGAAGGCTAGCACAAACTGGGATACAGATCGAACGAGGCGCAGGCCTCCTGCCTGGGATCCTCCTAACTACTCCCGGTCGTCGTCAGCGGGCTGCACGTAGTAGTAAGCACCTCCAGTGTCATAGGTGTCGTCGTCGACGGTGGCGTCTGGCTCCTGGACTCCAGCATCTGGTTGCGACAACCAGATAGAAAGGAAAGGGGGGAAAGAGGGAGAGAAGCAACCGTGAGTACTCATCCAAAGTACTCGCAAGCAAGGAGCTACACTACAAATGCATGGGTATATGTGTAAAGGGGCATATCAGTGGACTGAACTGCAGAATGCCAGAATAAAAGGGGGATAGCTAGTCCTGTCGAAGACTACGCTTCTGGCCATCTCCATCTTGCAGCATGTAGAAGAGAGTAGATTGAAGTCCTCCAAGTAGCATCGCATAGCATAATCCTACCCGGCGATCCCCTCCTCGTCGCCCTGTTAGAGAGCGATCACCGGGTTGTATCTGGCACTTGGAAGGGTGTATTTTATTCAGTATCCGGTTCTAGTTGTCATAAGGTTAAGGTACAACTCCGGGTCGTCCTTTTACCGAGGGACACGGCTATTCGAATAGATAAACTTCCCTGCAGGGGTGCACCACATAACCCAACACGCTCGATCCCATTTGGCCAGACACACTTTCCTGGGTCATGCCCGGCCTCGTAAGATCAACACGTCGCAGCCCCACCTAAGCACAACAGAGAGGTCAGCACGCCGGTCTAACCCTATGCGCGCAGGGGTCTGGGCCCATCGCCCTATGCACACCTGCACGTTGCGTACGCGGCGGGAAGCAGACCTAGCCTAGTGGCGTTCCAGTCCAATCTGGCGCGCGCCACTCAGTCGCTGACGTCACGAAGGCTTCGGCTGATACCACGACGCCGGGATACCCATAACTACTCCCGCGTAGATGGTTAGTGCGTATAGACCAAATGGCCAGACTCAGATCAAATACCAAGAACTCGTTAAGCGTGTTATGTATCCGCGAACGCCGACCAGGGCCAGGCCCACCTCTCTCCTAGGTGGTCTCAACCTGCCCTGTCGCTCCGCCATAAAGTAACAGTCGGGGGCCGTCAGGAACCCAGGCCCACCTCTACCGGGATGGAGCCACCTGTCCTTTCAGCCTCCTCATCAGAATCACTTGCGGGTACTCAACGAGCCGACCCGACTTTAGTCACCACATGTGTCATGTATATAATGTATATAGTATATACCCGTGATCACCTCCCGAAGTGATCACGGCCCAGTAGTATAGCATGGCAGACGGACAAGAGTGTAGGGCCACTGATGGAACACTAGCATCCTATACTAAGCAGTAGGATAGCAGGTAAGGGTAACAATTGTAGTAACAAAGACAGGCTATGCATCAGGATAGGATTAACGGAAAGCAGTAACATGCTACACTACTCTAATGCAAGCAGTATAGAGAAGAATATGCGATATCTGGTGATCAAGGGGGGGGGGCTTGCCTGGTTGCTCAGACAAGAAGGAGGGGTCGTCGGTGACGTAGTCGTACTCAGCGGCATCAGCGCCGGTCTCGGGGTCTACCGGAGAAGAAGAGGGGGAAGAGACAGTAAATACGGAGCAAACAAAGCATCACAAAACATAACATGGCAATACGTGGTGCTAGGTATGCTCTAACGCGGTGGAAGGTGATACCGGCGAAGGGGGGAAACATCCGGGAAAGTATTCCCGATGTTTCGCGTTTTCGGACAGATGAACCGGAGGGGAAAAGTTGCGTGTTTGCTATGCTAGGGATGTGTGGCAGACGAACGGGCTGCGTATCCGGATTCGTCTCGTCGTTCTGAGCAACTTTCATGTAGAAAGTATTTTCATCTGAGCTACGGTTTATTTTATATGATTTTCTAAAGATTTTATTAATTTCTGGAATTTAATTAATTATTTAATTTAATTCAAAATTTGGATTGATGACATCAGCATGATGTCATGCTGACATCAGCAGTCAACAGGGGTTGACTAAGTCAAACTGACATGTGGGTCCAGTGGGACCCACCTGTCATTCTCTGTTTTAGGTTAATTAGGTTTTAGCTAAATAATTACTGTTTAATTAAATTAATTATCTAATTAGATTAATTTAAACAGGATTAATTAACTTAATTAATTAATTAAATTTATTTTTATTATTTGTTTTATTATTAACTTTATTTTTATTTATTTATTTAATTATTTATTTATTAGTTTATTGTTTTTATTATTATTATTACTATTATTATTATTATTATTACTATTATTATTATTATTATTATTTATTTTTATTTTATTATTTCTTTCCTTCTTTTTTTGTTTTTCGTTCTCTGGGCATTGGGCCCCATATGTCATTGGGCCAGGGGGCACTGGCCCAGTGGTCATTGGCCCATAGGCCAAGGTGGTTCGGGCGCAACGGGCGCCGGGCGTCGGGCGTCCGCCCGAACGGGACTGGCGAGGGGGCGCGGCGGACGAAGGCCGTCGGGGCGCGGCGAGGCGAGGCTCGCCGGCCGGCCGCGGCAGGCGGAGGCGGGGGGGCGAGCGACGGCGTGCGGCGGCTTGGCCGGAGCAGAGCCGCAGCAGGGGACGGGCAGCGGCGGCCACGCGCGGCCACGGGCGCGTACAGGGGCGAGGGTGCGGGGCGAAGCCAGAGGCCAACGCCGGTGGGAGGCAACGGCGGTGCGGTGCGCGCGGGGGAGAGAGGAGGAGAGGGGGGCCTCACAGGGGGTCGCAGGGATTCAGGGCAGCGGGGCGCGAGGTGGTCGACGGAGACGACGTGCGACGCGGAAGCAGGCCGGCGGGGAGGGCGTCCGACGAGGCGGCAGCGTCCAGGTGCGGGGTGAGGACGACGCAGGGGAGGACGACGGCGAGGCGGCGACCTGGCGCGGGGGAGGCAATGGGTGATCCGGGCGGCGGTGGCGGCGGGGTCGGGGAGGCGACGAGCACGGCGTCGGGGCGGAGCGGCGGGGTCCAGGCCAGCGATGGGCGACCCGGGCGGCGGCGGCGGTGGTCCGGCGCGCGCGTGCGAGCCCCGATCTGGAGGAGGGGAACGACGTGGGGGGTGCGGGATCGAGTGGGGAGTGGGTGCGGGGGCTAGGGTTTCCTGGGGTGGGGATAAGGGAGGCCAGTTGGGCCAGGGTGGAGCTGGGCCTTTCGGCCGGGGGGGATGGTGCTGGCCGGCTGGGCGTGGGGGGTTGGCCCAGTTGGGCCAGGTCCAGTGGGGGGGGCTTTTTTTTGTATCTTATTTCTTTTCTGTTTTATTTTGTTCCTCATTTTATTTTAGTTTTGTAAAGCACAAAATGATCCCTAAATTAGTACTACCACTAAACCCACTGCGATAAAAAGTTTAACACCTAACTAGAATAGTTTAACATTTTATTAATTATAAAGGCATTTCAATAATTGTTTTGACTACTGTTTTATTCATTTTAGAGTATTTAAAGATTTTATATAAGTGTGGTTTTCTCCATTATAATTATCCATGATTTATTTGAATCCCCCCGAACATTTTAGTTTTAATATTTGAAAACTTTTGTTGTTTGCCATATTTTGAATTTGAATTTTGATCCGGTTTTGAACTAACGCGAGATTATCAACACTAACAGAGGTGACGTGGCATCATTAGCGTAGGTTTACTGTAGCATAATTATCCGGGCGTCACAAGGGGGGAGGGAGGGCAGCTGCACCCCAAGCCCCTGGCACATCCCTCTCCCTCCCGTGACACCTCTCCCTCTCGCTGAGCTTGGCGAAGCCCTGCTGAGATCCCCGCTACTTCCACCACCACGCCGTCGTGCCGCTGGATCTCCATCAACCTCTCCCTCCCCCTTGCTGGATCAAGAAGGAGGAGACGTCTTCCCAACCGTACGTGTGTTGAACGCGGAGGTGCCGTCCGTTCGGCGCTCGGTCATCGGTGATTTGGATCACGACGAGTACGACTCTATCAACCCCGTTCACTTGAACGCTTCCGCTCGCGATCTACAAGGGTATGTAGATGCACTATTTTCCCTCTCGTTGTTAGAAGACTCCATAGATTGTTCTTGGTGATGCGTAGAAATTTTTTAATTTCTGCAACGGTCCCCAACAGTTTGGACATCGGAATGGTTCCGGAAGAGTTCGGGCATTTACCGGAGTACCGGGAGGTTACCGGAACCCCCCGGGGAGTATATGGGCCTTATTGGGCCTTAGTGGAATAGAGGAGAGGAAGGGGAAAAGGTGGAGGGCGCGCCCCCTAGCCCAATCCGAATTGGGTGGGCCCCCCCCTTCCTTCCCTCTCTCCTTGCCTTCCTTCTCTCCTACTCCTACTACTTGGAAGGGGGAATCCTACTCCCGGTGGGAGTAGGACTCCCCAGGGCGCGCCATAGTAGAGGGACGGCCCTCCCCCTCCTCCACTCCTTTCTATACAGGGAGGGGGGCACCCCATGGACACACAAGTTGATCATTGATCTTTTAGCCGTCTGCGGTGCCCCCCTCCACCATAATCCACCTCGGTCATATCATTGCAGTGCTTAGGCGAAGCCCTGCGTCGGTAGCTTCATCATCACCGTCATCACGCCATCGTGCTGACGAAGCTCTCCCTCGACACTCTGCTAGATCGTGAGTTCGTGGGACATCACCGAGCCAAACGTGTGCACACCGTGGAGGTGCCGTACTTTCGGTACTAGGACCGGTCAATCGTGAAGACGTACGACTACATCAACTGCATTGTCATAACGCTTCCGCTTACGGTCTACGAGGGTACGTGGACAACACTCTCCCCTCTCGTTGTTATGCATCACCATGATCTTGCGTGTGCGTAGGAAATTTTTGGAAATTACTACGTCCCCCAACAGTGGCATCCGAGCCAGGTTTATGCGTAGATGTTATATGCACGAGTAGAACACAAGTGAGTTGTGGGCGATAATAGTCATACTGCTTACCAGCATGTCATACTTTGATTCGGCGGTATTGTTGGATGAAGCGGCCCGGACCGACATTACGCGTACGCTTACGCGAGACTGGTTCTACCGACGTGCTTCGCACACAGGTGGCTGGCGGGTGTCAGTTTCTCCCACTTTAGTTGAATCGAGTGTGGCTACGTCCGGTCCTTGTTGAAGGTTAAAACAGCTCATACTTGACAAAAAATCGTTGTGGTTTTGATGCGTAGGTAAGAACGGTTCTTGCTAAGCCCGTAGGAGCCACGTAAAACTTGCAACAACAAAGTAGAGGACGTCTAACTTGTTTTTGCAGGGCATGTTGTGATGTGATATGGTCAAGACATGGTGCTAAATTTAATTGTATGAGATGATCATGTTCTGTAACAGAGTTATCGGCAACTGGCAGGAGCCATATGGTTGTCGCTTAATTGTATGAAATGCAATCGCCATGTAATTGCTTTACTTTATCACTAAGCGGTAGCGATAGTCGTAGAAGCAATAGTGTAACATCCCAAAATTCTAAATTTTGGAATGTTATAATAAACAGATAGATTGGATTGATTGTTTGATTGATTGACTGAAAGTGAGTGGAATTCGAAACTTTTTGAAAGTTAAATGAGAGGGAATAAAAGGACTTTCCCAAACTTTCATTTTGCTTTTATGATCCCCATGAATTCAAATTCTTTTCATCACAAAACCCTCGAGAGAAGATGACATGACTTCTTCCATTTATTTAAATGACAAGGGGTGTTGAAAATATTTGAATTTTATTGAAAATATTTTTCATTTCAGAAACTTTATGCAACTCAATGATTTTCACGAGAGAAGATAAAATGACTTCTTCAAAACAAATGAAATATGAGTTGGGAGTTTCAAAGGATTAAAATCAAAGTCCCATTGAAATTATTTCAATATTGGAGTTATTTGGGTTTTATTCAAATTATTTTTCTCCAAAAACAAAATATACAGAAAATAGGGTAACATGATTCCCTACATCAGAAAATTGGAGAGAAATAAATTTGAAATCATTTTGGTATTTTTAAAATGATTTTTATTGGATTTTATTAAGGCAGCAGCACTGTTTGATTTATTAAAATTTGTGTGGATTTTATTTGACTTTACAAAAATGTTCACGCTGTTGGAAATCTTTTTCTGAAAATTTTGATATATTATATGCCTATATAATATTTTTATTTTTATTTGTTTTTCTTTTGTTTGTCGGAGTTTTAAAAAAAAATCTCTTCACCGCCGAACTGGGCCGGCCCCCGCTAGCCGCCAGGCCAGCCCAGCCCAGCATGCCGCCCCGTCACCCCCACGCGACCGACTCCAGGCGGGAGTCCGCCGCCGCCACGGCTCGCCGGAGCCGTCTCCCCGCCGGACTCCTCCTCTCCTGCCCCTCCCGCACGCCACCGCGCCGCCCCTCCCCCCCTTAAATAGCGCCGCCCCGGGCCCCTCTCTCTCTCTCTCTCTCCCCGCGCCGCCGCCCTCCCGCCGCAAGCCGCGCCGCGCCGGAGCTCGCCTGCCGCCGCCGCACTTAGCCGCCCGCGCCGCCTCCTTGCGCTGCACGCCGCCGTCGCGCCTGGATCCGCCGCCCGCACCGCCGTTGCCCGCCGCTGCGACCTCGCTGCCTCGCCGCACCTCTCCGCCGCCGCGCCACCGCCAACCGTCGCCGGAGCCGCTGCTGCCGTCAACCGTCGCCGTTCGGTTTTCTTGCCCGAACCGCTGATCCGGTAAACCGCCAGGCCCGGTTTATTTTGTTTAGGGTTTAGGTTTTTTTCGGTTTTCTGTTTTAAAACCCGGTTTTTCTTTTAGTCTAGTTATTTAGTGAACGTTCGCTAGTTAGGGTTAGAAAATGAACGTTCTTTATTTAGTCCTTTTCTTTTTCTGTTAGTTTTACGTCAGAGACCTATCCGTAAATATTTTATTTGCAGATTAGCCCCTGGTTTTCAAATGATCACAACTTTTCAACCGTTTGTCCAAATCCAACGAAACCAACGCCCACGTCTTCGTTATGATCTCCTCTATCCAGTAAAACAACTTAAACGTGTTTTTGAAAGTTTTAAAATTTGAATTCAAACAGATTTGTATTCAAACTTCTTTTGTTCATAACTTGAGTTCCGTAACTCCGTTTGAGTTGATTCTTTTTGCAAATCGAAGCTCTTGACCTAAACTTTCTAATAAGGCCAAATTCACATAATTTTGGTGCTGTTAGAAATTGTTTTATGTTGCAAGAGTTATTTGCTTGGTTTTGAAGTTTTCCGAATTGTTTTCTTCGATCTTTCTGGTCTTGAGTGATTGCTTATGTATGGTTGCTACTGCTTGCTTACGATAGATTGACCAGAGTGTGACAAGTAGATCTATCAAGAGTTTTGAGTGCGAATCATCTTCATCAGCATTGCAGGCAATTTCACACTTTGATCATATCCCTTTCATACCCAGTTTTTATGCATTAGATTCAACCCTCAAACATTGCATGGTTAGGACCTAATTAAATTGTGGGTATTGGGAAGTAGTTGAGGTAGTACCTATTACCTGTTTTATTATCAAACCCTTGGGAGTTACTTCTACGTTTGCTTATATTGCTATGCTATGCTCGTAGACGTGGATTGGGTTTGAGTGAATTTTCCATGACAGATGTGAGATTGTTAATTTAATGGTTTACTTAAGGTGGCAACTTAAACACACATCTGGGTGGATTGAGGTACCTGGGTATTCCAGGATTGCCTGTTTTTCTTGGACCGCCACCCAGGTTCAAAGGGATCATGAGATTATTCATGCTAGAAACTTCCGTGTGCAGCCACAAGCTATTATGGGCTCTAGCATAGTTGATTAAGTCGTGTGAACTCTTACAGTGGTAGACTAGCGGATGTAGGGGATGTAGGTGTACCGGTCTACCCATCGTAAGGTGCTAACGCTTCTGAAAGACTATGTCTCGGTCATCCGTTTCTCAAACACCTTGTAGTGCGAGAAATCCAACGGAGGAGATCGAGTCTTGTGGGGAAAAGTGCACAAACCTCTGCAGAGTGTACAAACTAATCATGATTAGCCGTGTCCCCGGTTATGGACATCTTGAGTATCTAGTTCTTGGATTATCCCGTTGATCTCATCATCATGTTACTTTAATTAATATTGTTGGGTTAATGATGATACTTAATTGGGATTGAGATGCTGTCAACCATCTCAATGTTTCACAACCACCATGATAGTTAAATAAAATTTATTCCTTTGAAGTAGGGAAAAATTGGCTTTTCGCAAAAAACATTATAACCATAGAGCTTTTCCACCAGCCATATATGCATGTAGTGATAGCCTTTGTTCATCATTTCTCTATGGTGTGAATTTGCCAGCATATTCCATGTGCTGACCCGTTTTCGGGCTGCAACGTTTCATGTTGCAGGATTCTTACGACGAGTAAGTGATACGTTAGGGTTACGATTTCTACACTCAACTTTGCCGTTGGTGTTGATGGGAATCCACAACCTTGTTACTTCCGCTATTTGGATTGAGGTAATAGTATTTACGTTACTTTATACATGTGATTTACCTCTGTTATAAATCCTCGAGTACTGTGTGTGTCAGCATACCGATCCAGGGATGACACTTAAGCACAGAGACTTGATCCATTCGGGTCGGGTCGCTACAAGATGGTATCAGAGCACATGTTGACTGTAGGACGTGACCCTAGAAACTGGCAAGCCCATAGGAAGGATTTTCTCAAAAAACTTTCCTTTTCAAAAAGATCTTTTACCTCTCTTCTCTTCTGAGCTTATTCAAATATTCCCTTTTAGTGAGACCATATCCCTTTGCCCTTTTGACCACTCGAAGATTCGACGGATGAGACCACTTCAAGAAGTACAAGATATCGGACAACTAAGACCATTCGGAATGAAGAGGATTTTACCGTGCATTATGATAATGGAAACTACAATGGTTGAAGACTCCGAAGACTGGGAGAATTTGAAGGCTCTGAAGAATTGTCAGATGTGTATGACCTAGGAAGGTTACCCTTATGGAACTTGGCAGACTATGGAAGCTGTCAATACTCGAGAGCGAGGTGTATCGGAGAAAGACCGAAACATGGAGAGTTAGAAACTCAAAGTTTTGTCAAGGAAACCCTAAGGCAGGAGATATCAACTATGGAATGATAGCTCATGGTAATGACAAGAGCAGAAACACGGATACCCATGAGGTTATCGCCCGCTTATGATATTGTCACCGTGCAGAGTTAAGCATGCAGATGCATGGAAGGATTGGATGGTAGAAAGCTGATGGATCACCTATCAGCAAGATGAAGTTTTAACCTTAGCCGGTGTATCACCAGGATCTGGAGTATTACATCAGGAAGTTAAGATGAACCTTCAGGAAGCAGTATTCGACAAGTAAGCATTTCGTGAAGGACTCAGGACCCAGAAGTTGAAAGTAGCCAAGCTGGGAAAGCAAAACCTCGAGATAACGGAGACTTGTCAGGAACTAAAGGACAGTAGTATCATGGTTCATGCCAAGGATGTTGAGACCCAGAAGTTTGGAACGCAATTATTAAAGGACGCCACGAGAGAATTCTCGTCAACAGAGATGATATGGCAAAAGAACTTGAGAAGGACAAGCATGATTGGAAGAAGCCATCGGAGACATTAACAAGACTTGAAAAGTTTGGCGACGTTGAAGACTTATTGACCTTTAGAAGACCCAACCCCTGTTATATGCCTACGTTAGATGCGACGTTTGTGAGCTGTCATTTGTTTGTTGTTTTTCCGACAGCCACAATAAAAATCTGTCTTTTCAAAACTATTGTTTGTATTGTGTGTATCCCTCTCTACCCCTCTTATCTCACCCCAAACCCTTGGACCCAATAGAGGATGAATGGAGATGAGCTTGTATTTTCTGGACCGATGAGTCAATTGGAGACGGACCGATGGATTCAGAACATGGAGGATCACATGAAGAATAACCCTATAGTCGGAAAGGATATGACCCGGCATGCTCTTCAATGTTTTGAAAGAGGTGCTGCTACTTGGTGGAGGATGTACCAAACCACCAATGGATGGCAAGAAGTAACCACTTGGAAAGAATTTAAGTGGACTCTACAAAGATCTCGTCTTGTGTCCCAGAAATTGAAGCCTTATGGAAAGGATATGAAGAAACCTTGTGCATACAAGCCTTGTGGAGAAATAGGACACAACCATAAGGAACACAAGGATGAATGCCCTAATTGTGAAGGAAGTCACCCAGCTGAAGAATGCCCAACTAGGCAGATCACTTGTTTCTTGTGTGAAGGGACTACCCACTACCCTGCTCAGTGTCACATCTACCCCATGGTACAAAGGACCATCCAGCAGAAGAAAGAAGCAATGAAAAGAGCCCTCATGGAAATTTTAGAGGAATCTGTGATGAAGGAAGAGGTGGAGGACACACCCAAAGAAGAACCAATTAAACCCTGCACCAAGTCATGCTATTCATGTGGAGAAGAAGGACACATCTCCCAAAATTGTCTGAATGGGGATTTAGTAGAATTCCCGACAGAGGAAGTAGAGTATGACCCACAGGAAATAGAAGCCCTGATTGGAACGGAAAAGTCCAGGAAGAGAAGTAGATTGGATCCCAGGAACAACCCAATTTCTACAAAGAGAGACCTGAGTCATATCACATGTTTCAGGTGCAAAAATTCAGGACACTACCAAAATGATTGCCCAAAAGGGAAGATGAGGACCCCAGGAGGCTATATAATCACAAGGAAACCTCGAGATATGTCAGAAGTAATATGTTTCCGTTGTGATGAAGCAGGGCACTTTGCCAGAGAATGCCCCAAGGAGACGGAGACTTGAGACAAATAGTTGAGTGCAACGAGAAACGTAGTAGTAGTGTGGACATTTCTTTTATTAGTGAAGAGTCGGATTGAGGCATGTAATGGAATGCAGGAGATTGTAATATTTGAGAATCAATAAAGTTAGCATCATTGGTATTGATTTGGATTTTATGAGTTGTTACTCTATGAAGAAAGATTTTGACCATTTTCGAGGATATGAGAAATATGGTCTATGGAAGATTGTGCATTTTAAAGGTGGTAGTACCCTGTGAGGAAACTTGACCCTTGGAAAAGGTAATGATATTCCACGAAGTGGATTTCGAACAAAATAAGTATGAGTTTTATCTCGATATGTTGGATACCCCAAGAATATGAGGGTATGGAGTATTATTGGATGTAAAGGAGGTAGTCTATGAAATTGGAGACAGAGCATGTCCTCGTGTGTTCCCTCTGCGAGGAGTTAAACTATTTGGAGTTAAGGGAAAGTTAACCCCGAGATTTGTAGGACCATACCGAGTTTTGGAGCGTATGGGAGAAGTGGCCAACAAGCTGGAGTCACCCGAAGGACTGTCATGAGTTCATGATGTGTTTCATGTTTCCCAGTTGAAGAAGTGCCATGCAGAGATGGCCAATATTCCCCTGTAAGGACGCTTGACCCTGGAAAGGATAATGATGTTCCACGAAGTGGAGTATGGACTTCATAAGTATAAGTTTTTATCTCGGTATGTGGGATATCCCCGAGGATGAAGAGATGAATTACTATTGGATATAAAGGAGGTATGATGTTGGAAATATGGATCAATGGAAATTCCATGATGAGTCTGAGCAATCATGTCCTAGTTTGGTGCCAATAGAAGGAAGGAAGACAGTACAATTGGATGGATTTAAGAATACCAGGAAGTTGGATGTTGGATTAAGGACCAGTTGCCTGATGATGAGTTCAAGGTTTACAAGTGATGAGATGGGCCATAACCCACAGGCCCCAGGACCTGCCAAGAAGCAAGCGCATTCTTGCTGAAGGAAAGACCCCGGAAGAAGTTACGATTTTATCGACACACGATTTTATAGGAGTAACGCAAAACCTGAGAGTTGTGAAGGAACGACAGATGTTTGGCTTGCAGACTCCATGGATTTATCCGAACTTGGTTCGTCGACAAGAGAAATTCTGCAATGCTTGCGAGGATGACCGAGTGTTAGAATGCGAGATTCGCTAAACCATATACATGGTAATGATTTGGGTGCGGGATGGATTGATCACCATACCGACTTACTCTTATTGTTCACCTTGCTATACGGGATGGTAAATCTGAGTGACTTACCTATAGTAGAGTGACGACGATTTAAACCTTGTTTAAACCTTAGAATGGTGTAAGTATTTTTTTCCCCTTGTACGAGGCAGCTCTTGCCAATCGTAGGTTATACGGTGAGGATCAACCAGACCCATTTCCTGCAGGAGAAACCATAAATTGTTGACCACCAGGAGATGTCGATAGTTGTTTAGTTTTGGCGCTAGACCCGTCAGCTAAGAAGACCCAGTCATGGAATAACCTTACCAAGATGGAATGGACACAAAAATTGAGGAAAAAGGTTATGCCACCACCGGAAGAGCCTAGAGAAGGAATTATACTGAAGATCTGAGAAGACCAACACTGTCAAGAATAATGGATGGAGTATATGAGTTTGGATGGAACCGTAACCATGCTTCTAAGGGTGGTAGCACCCCAGACCCCCTGTGATGATCAATGGATTTTGAGAAGACCCCCAAACCCTAACCTATTTCTTTCTAGCCTCTCCGAATCTCGAGGACGAGATTCATTTTAAGGGTGGTAGGTTTGTAACATCCCAAAATTCTAAATTTTGGAATGTTATAATAAACAGATAGATTGGATTGATTGTTTGATTGATTGACTGAAAGTGAGTGGAATTCGAAACTTTTTGAAAGTTAAATGAGAGGGAATAAAAGGACTTTCCCAAACTTTCATTTTGCTTTTATGATCCCCATGAATTCAAATTCTTTTCATCACAAAACCCTCGAGAGAAGATGACATGACTTCTTCCATTTATTTAAATGACAAGGGGTGTTGAAAATATTTGAATTTTATTTGAAAATATTTTTCATTTCTGAAACTTTATGCAACTCAATGATTTTCACGAGAGAAGATAAAATGACTTCTTCAAAACAAATGAAATATGAGTTGGGAGTTTCAAAGGATTAAATTCAAAGTCCCATTGAAATTATTTTCAATATTGGAGTTATTTGAGTTTTATTCAAATTATTTTTCTCCAAAAACAAAATATACAGAAAATAGGGTAACATGATTCCCTACATCAGAAAATTGGAGAGAAATAAATTTGAAATCATTTTGGTATTTTTAAAATGATTTTTATTGGATTTTATTAAGGCAGCAGCACTGTTTGATTTATTAAAATTTGTGTGGATTTTATTTGACTTTACAAAAATGTTCACGCTGTTGGAAATCTTTTTCTGAAAATTTTGATATATTATATGCCTATATAATATTTTTATTTTTATTTATTTTTATTTTGTTTGTCGGAGTTTTAAAAAAAAAATCTCTTCACCGCCGAACTGGGCCGGCCCCCGCTAGCCGCCAGGCCAGCCCAGCCCAGCGTGCCGCCCCGTCACCCCCGCGCGACCGACTCCAGGCGGGAGTCCGCTGCCGCCATGGCTCGCCGGAGCCGTCTCCCCACCGGACTCCTCCTCTCCTGCCCCTCCCGCACGCCACCGCGCCGCCCCTCCCCCCCTTAAATAGCGCCGCCCCGGGCCCCTCTCTCTCTCTCTCCCCGCGCCGCCGCCCTCCCGCCGCAAGCCGCGCCGCGCCGGAGCTCGCCTGCCGCCGCCGCACTTAGCCGCCCGCGCCGCCTCCTTGCGCTGCACGCCGCCGTCGCGCCTGGATCCGCCGCCCGCACCGCCGTTGCCCGCCGCTGCGACCTCGCTGCCTCGCCGCACCTCTCCGCCGCCGCGCCACCGCCAACCGTCGCGGGAGCCGCGGCTGCCGTCGACCGTCGCCGTTCGGTTTTCTTGCCCGAACCGCTGATCCGGTAAACCGCCAGGCCCGGTTTATTTTGTTTAGGGTTTAGGTTTTTTTCGGTTTTCTGTTTTAAAACCCGGTTTTTCTTTTAATCTAGTTATTTAGTGAACGTTCGCTGGTTAGGGTTAGAAAACGAACGTTCTTTATTTAGTCCTTTTCTTTTTCTGTTAGTTTTACGTCAGGGACCTATCCGTAAATATTTTATTTGCAGATTAGCCCCTGGTTTTCAAATGATCACAACTTTTCAACCGTTTGTCCAAATCCAACGAAACCAATGCCCACGTCTTCGTTATGATCTCCTCTATCCAGTAAAACAACTTAAACATGTTTTTGAAAGTTTTAAAATTTGAATTCAAACAGATTTGTATTCAAACTTCTTTTGTTCATAACTTGAGTTCCGTAACTCCGTTTGAGTTGATTCTTTTTGCAAATCAAAGCTCTTGACCTAAACTTTCTAATAAGGCCAAATTCACATAATTTTGGTGCTGTTAGAAATTGTTTTATGTTGCAAGAGTTATTTGCTTGGTTTTGAAGTTTTCCGAATTGTTTTCTTCGATCTTTCTGGTCTTGAGTGATTGCTTATGTATGGTGCTACTGCTTGCTTACGATAGATTGACCGGAGTGTGACAAGTAGATCTATCAAGAGTTTTGAGTGTGAATCATCTTCATCAGCATTGCAGGCAAGTTCACACATTTACCATATCCCTTTCATACCCAGTTTTTATGCATTAGATTCAACCCTCAAACATTGCATGGTTAGGACCTAATTAAATTGTGGGTATTGGGAAGTAGTTGAGGTAGTACCTATTACCTGTTTTATTATCAAACCCTTGGGAGTTACTTCTACGTTTGCTTATATTGCTATGCTATGCTCGTAGACGTGGATTGGGTTTGAGTGAATTTTCCATGACAGATGTGAGATTGTTAATTTAATGGTTTACTTAAGGTGGCAACTTAAACACACATCTGGGTGGATTGAGGTACCTGGGTATTCCAGGATTGCCTGTTTTCTTTTGGACCGCCACCCAGGTTCAAAGGGATCATGAGATTATTCATGCTAGAAACTTCCGTGTGCAGCCACAAGCTATTATGGGCTCTAGCATAGTTGATTAAGTCGTGTGAACTCTTACAGTGGTAGACTAGCAGATGTAGGGGATGTAGGTGTACCGGTCTACCCATCGTAAGGTGCTAACGCTTCTGAAAGACTATGTCTCGGTCATCCGTTTCTCAAACACCTTGTAGTGCGAGAAATCCAACGGAGGAGATCGAGTCTTGTGGGGAAAAGTGCACAAACCTCTGCAGAGTGTACAAACTAATCATGATTAGCCGTGTCCCCGGTTATGGACATCTTGAGTATCTAGTTCTTGGATTATCCCGTTGATCTCATCATCATGTTACTTTAATTAATATTGTTGGGTTAATGATGATACTTAATTGGGATTGAGATGCTGTCAACCATCTCAATGTTTCACAACCACCATGATAGTTAAATAAAATTTATTCCTTTGAAGTAGGGAAAAATTGGCTTTTCGCAAAAAACATTATAACCATAGAGCTTTTCCACCAGCCATATATGCATGTAGTGATAGCCTTTGTTCATCATTTCTCTATGGTGTGAATTTGCCAGCATATTCCATGTGCTGACCCGTTTTCGGGCTGCAACGTTTCATGTTGCAGGATTCTTACGACGAGTAAGTGATACGTTAGGGTTACGATTTCTACACTCAACTTTGCCGTTGGTGTTGATGGGAATCCACAACCTTGTTCTTCCGCTATTTGGATTGAGGTAATAGTATTTACGTTACTTTATACATGTGATTTACCTCTATTATAAATCCTCGAGTACTGTGTGTGTCAGCATACCGATCCAGGGATGACACTTAAGCACAGAGACTTGATCCATTCGGGTCGGGTCGCTACAAATAGTTGGCGAGACGACAACGATGCTATGATTGAGATCAAGGTGTCGCGCCGGTGACGATGGTAATCATGACGGTGCTTTGGAGATGGAGATCAAAGGCACAAGATGATGATGGCCATATCATATCATTTATATTGATTGCATGTGATGTTTATCCTTTATCCATCTTATTTTGCTTAGTTCGACGGTAGCATTATAAGATGATCTCTCACTAAATTTCAAGGTACAAGTGTTCTCCCTGAGTATGCACCGTTGAAAAAGTTCGTCGTGCAGAGACACCACGTGATGATCGGGTGTCATAAGCTCTACGTTCACATACAACGGGTGCAAGCCAGTTTTGCACATGCAGAATACTCGGGTTAAACTTGACGAGCCTAGCATATGCAGATATGGCCTCGGAACACTGCCGAAAGGTCGAGCGTGAATCATATAGTAGATATGATCAACATAGTGATGTTCACCATTGAAAACTACTTCATCTCACGTGATGAACGGACATGGTTTAGTTGATATGGATCACGTGATCACTTAGATGATTAGAGGGATGTCTATCTAAGTGGGAGTTCTTTAGTAATTTGATTAATTGAACTTTAATTTATCATGAACTTAGTACCTGATAGTATTTTGCATGTCTATGTTGTTGTAGATAGATGGCCCGTGCCGTTGTTCCGTTGAATTTTAATGCGTTCCTATAGAAAGCTAAGTTGAAATATGATGGTAGCAACTACACGGACTGGGTCCGTAACTTGAGGACTATCCTCATTGCTACACAGAAGAATTACGTTCTGGAAGCACCGCTAGGTGCCAAACCCGCTGCAGAAGCAACGCCAGATGTTATGAACGTCTGGCAGAGCAAAGCTGATGACTACTCGATAGTTCAGTGTGCCATGCTTTACGGCTTAGAACCGGGACTTCAACGACGTTTTGAACGTCATGGAGCATATGAGATGTTCCAGGAGTTGAAGTAATATTTCAAGCAAATGCCTGGATTGAGAGATATGAAGTCTTCAATAAGTTCTACAGCTGCAAGATGGAGGAGAATAGTTCTATCAGTGAGCATATACTCAAAATGTTTGGGGTATAACAATCACTTGATTCAACTGGGAGTTAATCTTCCTGATGATAGTGTCATTGACAGAATTCTTCAATCACTGCCACCAAGCTACAAGAGCTTCGTGATAAACTATAATATGCAAGGGATGGATAAGACAATTCCCAAGCTCTTCGCAATGGTAAAGGCTGCGGAGGTAGAAATCAAGAAGGAGCATCAAGTGTTGATGGTCAACAAGACCACTAGTTTCAAGAAAAAGGGTAAAGGGAAGAACGGGAACTTCAAGAATAACGGCAAGCAAGTTGCTGCTCAAGTGAAGAAGCCCAAGTCTGGACCTAACCTGAGACTGAGTGCTTCTACTACAAAGGGACTGGTCACTGGAAGCGGAACTGCCCAAGTATTTGGCGGATAAGAAGGATGGCAAGGTGAACAAACGTATATGTGATATACATGTTATTGATGTATACCTTATTAATGCTCGCAGTAGCACCTGGGTATTTGATACTGCTTCTGTTGCTAATATTTGCAACTCGAAACAGGGACTACAGATTAAGCGAAGATTGGCTAAGGACGAGGTGACGATGCGTGTGGGAAATGGTTCCAAAGTCGATGTGATCGCGGTCGGCACGCTACCTCTACATCTACCATCGGGATTAGTTTTAGACCTGAATAATTGTTATTTGGTGCCAGCGTTAAGCATGAACATTATATCTGGATCTTGTTTGATGCGAGACGGTTATTCATTTAAATCAGAGAATAATGGTTGTTCTACTTATATGAGTAATATCTTTTGTGGTCATGCACCCTTGAAGAGTGGTCTATTTTTGTTGAATCTCGATAGTAGTGACACAACATTCATAATATTGAAGCCAAAAGATGCAGAGTTGATAATGATAGTGCAACTTATTTGTGGCATTGCTGTTTAGGCCATATTGGCGTAAAGCGCATGAAGAAACTCCATTCTGATGGACTTTTGGAATCACCTGATTATGAATCACTTGGTACTTGCGAACCATGCCTCAAGGGCAAGATGACTAAAACTCCGTTCTCCAGAACAATGGAGCGAGCAACAGATTTATTGGAAATCATACAAACTGATGTATGTGGTCCAATGAACATTGAGGCTCGCGGCGGGTATCATTATTTTCTGACCTTCACAGATGATTTGAGCAGATATGGGTATATCTACTTGATGAAACATAAGTCTGAAACATTTGAAAAGTTCAAAGAATTTCAGAGTGAAGTGGAAAATCATCGTAACAAGAAAATAAAGTTTCTACGATCTGATCGTGGAGGAGAATATTTGTGTTATGAGTTTGGTCTTCATTTGAAACAATGCGGAATAGTTTCGCAACTCACGCCACCCGGAACACCACAGTGTAATGGTGTGTCCGAACCTCGTAATCGTACTTTACTAGATATGGTGCGATCTATGATGTCTCTTACTGATTTATCGCTATCATTTTGGGGTTATGCTTTAGAGACGACTGCATTCACGTTAAATAGGGCATCATCTAAATCCGTTGAGACGACACCTTATGAACTATGGTTTGTCAAGAAACCCAAGTTATCGTTTCTTAAAGTTTGGGGATGCGATGCTTATGTGAAAAAGCTTCAACCTGGTAAGCTCGAACCCAAATCGGAGAAATGTGTCTTCATAAGATACCCAAAGGAGACTGTTGGGTACACCTTCTATCACAGATCCGAAGGCAAGACATTCGTTGCTAAGAATGGATCCTTTCTAGAGAAGGAGTTTCTCTCAAAAGAAGTGAGTGGGAGGAAAGTAGAACTTGATGAGGTAACTGTACCTGCTCCCTTATTGGAAAGTAGTCCATCATAGAAATCAGTTCCTGTGATTCCTACACCAGTTAGTGAGGAAGCTAATGATGATGATCATGTAACTTAGATCAAGTTACTACCGAACCTCGTAGGTCAAGCAGAGTAAGATCCGCACCAGAGTGGTACGGTAATCCTGTTCTGGAGGTCATGTTACTTGACCATGACGAACCTACGAACTATGAGGAAGCGATGATGAGCCCAGATTCCGCAAAATGGCTTGAGGCCATGAAATCTGAGATGGGATCCATGTATGAGAACAAAGTGTGGACTTTGGTTGACTTGCCCGATGATCGGCAAGCCATCGTGAATAAGTGGATCTTCAAGAAGAAGACTGACGCTGGCGGTAATGTTACTGTCTACAAAGCTCGACTTGTTGCGAAAGGTTTTCGACAAGTTCAAGGAGTTGACTACGATGAGACCTTCTCACCCGTAGCGATGCTTAAGTCCATCTGAATCATGTTAGCAATTGCTGCATTTTATGATTATGAAAGTTGGCAAATGGATGTAAAGACTGCATTCCTGAATGGATTTCTGGAAGAAGAGTTGTATATGATGAAACCCGAAGGTTTTATCAATCCAAAGGATGCTAACAAAGTGTGTAAGCTCCAGCGATCCATTTATGGACTGGTGCAAGCATCTCGGAGTTGGAATAAACGTTTTGATAGTGTGATCAAAGCATATGGTTTTATACAGACTTTTGGAGAAGCCTGCATTTACAAGAAAGTGAGTGGGAGCTCTGTAGCATTTCTAATATTATATGTGGATGACATATTGTTGATTGGAAATGATATAGAATTTCCGGATAGCATAAAAGGATACTTGAACAAGAGTTTTTCAATGAAAGGCCTCGGTGAAGCTGCTTATATATTGGGCACCAAGATCTATAGAGATAGATCAAGACGCTTAATTGGACTTTCACAAAGCACATACCTTGATAATTTTTTTGAAGAAGTTCAAAATGATCAAGCAAAGAAAGGGTTCTTGCCTGTGTTACAAGGTGTGAAGTTGAGTCAGACTCAATGCCCGACCACTGCAGAAGATAGAGAGAAAACGAAAGTCATTCCCTATGCTTCAGCCATAGGTTCTATCATGTATGCAATGCTGTGTACCAGACCTGATGTGTGCCTTGCTATTAGTTTAGCAGGGAGATACCAAAGTAATCCAGGAGTGGATCACTGGACAGCGGGCAAGAACATCCTGAAATATCTGAAAAGGACTAAGGATATGTTTCTCGTTTATGGAAGTGACAAAGAGCTTGTCGTAAATGGTTACGTCGATGCAAGCTTTGACACTGATTCGGATGACTCTAAGTCACAAATCGGATACGTATTTATATTGAACAATGGAGCTGTCAGTTGGTGCAGTTCTAAGCAAAGCGTCGTGGCGGGATCTACGTGTGAAGCGGAGTACATAGCTGCTTCGGAAGGAGTCTGGATGAAGGAGTTCATATCCGATCTAGGTGTCATACCTAGTGCATCGGGTCCAATGGAAATCTTTTGTGACAATACTGGTGCAATTGCCTTGGCAAAGGAATCCAGATTTCACAAGAGAACCAAGCACATCAAGAGACGCTTCAAGTTCATCCGCGATCAAGTCAAGGAGGGAGACATAGAGATTTGCAAGATACATACGGATCTGAATGTTGCAGACCCGTTGACTAAGCCTCTCTCATGAGCAAAACATGATCAGCACCAAGACTCCATGGGTGTTAGAACCATTACTGTGTAATCTAGATTACTGACTCTAGTGCAAGTGGGAGACTGAAGGAAATATGCCCTAGAGGCAATAATAAAGTTGTTATTTATATTTCCTTATATCATGATAAATGTTTATTATTCATGCTAGAATTGTATTAACCGGAAACTTAGTACATGTGCGAATACATAGACAAACAGAGTGTCACTAGTATGCCTCTACTTGACTAACTCGTTGAATCAAAGATGGTTAAGTTTCCTAGCCATAGACATGAGTTGTCATTTGATTAACGGGATCACATCATTAGAGAATGATGTGATTGACTTGACCCATTCCGTTAGCTTAGCACTCGATCGTTTAGTATATTGCTATTGCTTTCTTCATAGCTTATACATGTTCCTATGACTATGAGATTATGCAACTCCGGAATACCGGAGGAACACTTTGTGTGCTACCAAACGTCACAACGTAACTGGGTGATTATAAAGGTGCTCTACAGGTGTCTCCGATGGTACTTGTTGAGTTGGCATAGATCAAGATTAGGATTTTTCAGGTATCTCTGGGCCCTCTCGGTAATGCACATCACTATAAGCCTTGCAAGCAATGTGACTAATGAGTTAGTTGCGGGATGATGCATTACGGAACGAGTAAAGAGACTTGCCGATAACGAGATTGAACTAGGTATTGAGATACCGACGATCGAATCTCGGGCAAGTAACATATCGATGACAAAGGGAACAACGTATGTTGTTATGCGGTTTGACCGATAAAGATCTTCATAGAATATGTAGGAACCAATATGATCATCCATGTTCCGCTATTGGTTATTGACCGAAGATGAGCCTCGGTCATGTCTACATAGTTCTCGAACCCGTAGGGTCCGCATGCTTAACGTTCGGTGACGATCGGTATTATGAGTTTATGTGTTTTGATGTACCGAAGGTAGTTCAGAGTCCCGGATATGATCACGGACGTGACGAGGAGTCTCGAAATGGTCGATTCGTAAAGATCGATATATTGGAAGCCTATGTTTGGATATCGGAATGGTTCCGGAAGAGTTCGGGCATTTACCGGAGTACCGGGAGGTTACCGGAACCCCCCGGGGAGTATATGGGCTTTATTGGGCCTTAGTGGAATGGAGGAGAGGAAGAGGAAAAGGTGGAGGACGCGCCCCCTAGCCCAATCCGAATTGGGTGGGGGGCCACCCCCCTCCTTCCTTCCCTCTCTCCTCCCCTTCCTTCTCTCCTACTCCTACTACTTGGAAAGGGGAATCCTACTCTCGGTGGGAGTAGGACTCCCCAGGGCGCGCCATAGTAGAGGGCCGGCCCTCCCCCTCCTCCACTCCTTTATATACGGGCGAGGGGGGCACCCCATGGACACACAAGTTGATCATTGATCTTTTAGCCGTGTGCGGTGCCCCCCTCCATCATAATCCACTTCGGTCATATCGTTGCAGTGCTTAGGCGAAGCCCTGCGTTGGTAGCTTCATCATCACCGTCATCACGCCGTCGTGCTGACGAAGCTCTCCCTCGACACTCTGCTGGATCGTGAGCTCGTGGGACGTCACCGAGCCGAACGTGTGCAGATCGCGGAGGTGTCGTACTTTCGGTACTAGGATCAGTCGATCGTGAAGACGTACGACTATATCAATTGCGTTGTCATAACACTTCCGCTTATAGTCTACCAGGGTACGCGGATAACACTCTCCCCTCTCGTTGCTATGCATCACCATGATCTTGTGTGTGCGTAGGAATTTTTTTTAAATTACTACGTTCCCCAACACTACCCCATGCATGTCTCCGCCACTGCCCAAGAGGGTACCCAACACATGTGACTTCATCGTTTGCCCCGGGAAATTTGAATCTAGGCTTTTCCTTGGAGCAATGAGGGCCATAACTAAAGAAGAGGAAAAACATTCAGCGAGACGAGAGCTATTCTCACTATAAGTGAGAAGAGAGATATAGCTCTCATGAACATTTTTTAATGTACGGTGAATTTTGTTAGCATATGCTGACCTTTTTATATAGGCTGAACTGTTTGAAATCAAATTTGCTTTTTCATATCTAGATGTGAAATAGTTATCTCACATCTAAGTTGTCCACCAGAAGATCAAGGCTGTAAAGTTCGTGCAAAATCTGTTGATGCGGCGTTGTTTTGTCCCTTGCGTCGCTATGTGTGTCCTGCATCGTGTGTCCCTCCTGGGGCTGTCTCTGCCCATTGTATGGGCCTGCTATCCCCTCTGAAGTGCTTGTGTTTTTTTTTCAAGCAGATGTGTACAATTGAAAGGGTCTCACTCATCCGATACCATCTCCGTGTGGACTGTTTTAATCTTTTTTTCTCTATTAATGTATTGGTTTTCTTAAGTCTAGGGTTGTATATTAGTATTTTTTTTTCTGTTTTTTGTTTTTGTTTTGAGTTGTTTGTGTGCTTACAGAGGTGTCAGTGGAGAATGGACGAGACACCAACTTTCCTTTTTTGTTTTGAGTGTTTTTGCGTTTTTCTATGCATTTTCTTAACGGGTTTGCTATTTTAACATCTAGATGTGAATGTGAAATAGTTACATCACAACTAACTTTTAACTGCACGATTTAGACATCAAGATTCATGTTCTTTGGTCTTCTTTTGTTGTTTGGTGTTGTCTCTGTATGCGTCACTCGCGAGAGGGGTTCTCATCGTAGCGTTTAGCCCGTTGTTTCCTTTATAACAGCCCTGGTGTCTTTGCCTCGGCGTGGGTTGCAGCCACAAGCAAACATTTTATTTTATTTTTGTTTTTTTGCTTTTTCCTTCTTTTTCTTAAATTTGTAAACTTTTTGATTCACGAAATTATTTATTTTATTTTTCCTTTTTTCTTTTTTCTTTTTTAAATTAATGATTTTTTACTTCTTTGTCAATTGACTGTCCACAATCAAAGATGATGTCTTTTTTCTTGTTTCAGTTACAAGTCCATCCTCAACTTGCAATCGGGGCCTGACCTTCTTTTGTCCCAGTTGCAATCCCAACCTTGAATCGTAATCGGGGCCCGAAATTTTTGTCCCAGCTGCAAGTCCATCCTCAACTCGCAACTCAGGGCTGGCCTTTTTTGTCCGAGTAGCAAGTTCACCTTCGACTCACAACTGGAGCCTGATATTTTTTAGTCAATTGCAAGCCCACCATCGGCTCGCAACTGAGGGCCCAACCTTTTTTGTCTCATTTGCAAGTCCATCATCTACTCACAACTGTAGCCCGGCCTTTTTTCTCCAGTTGATAATCCAACCTCGACTCACAATTGGGTTCAACCTTTTTTGTCCCAGTTGCAAGTCTACCGTTGACTCGCAAGTGGACCCAACCTTTTTTGTCCCAGTTGCAAGTCCACCATTTAACTCGCAACTAGGGTTTAACTTTTTTTCTTCTCAGTTGCAAGTCCACCCTCGGCTCGCAACTAGGACCCAACCTTTTTTTGCCCTAATTGCATGTCTACCCTTGACTTACACCTGGAGCGCGACCTTTTGTCTCAGTTGCAAGTCCAATCTTGACTCGTAACTAGGGCCCAACCTATTTTTGTGCTAGTTTCAAGTCCACCCTCGACTCACAACTCGGGTCTCACCTTTTTTTCCAGTTGCAAGTCCACACTTGACTCGCAATTGGGGCCAGACCTTGTTTTTTGGTTCAATTGCAATCTCACCCTCGACTCGCAACTAGGTCCAAACCTTTTTCCCTAGTTGTAAGTCCACCCTCGACTCGCAACTAGAGCCTGACCATTTTTTGTCCAAGTTGCAAGTCCACCCTTGACTCGCAATTGTGACCCAATTTTCCCTTCCAGTTGCAAGTCCATTGTGACTCGCAACTAGGGTCTGACCTTTTTTGTCTCAGTTGCAACCCCATCCTCGACTCGCAATTAGGGTCCAACCTTTTTCTGTCCTAGTTGCAAGTTTATCCTCGACTCGCAACTGGGGCCGACCATTTTCTGTCCTAGTTGCAAGTCCACCCTCGACTTGTAACCGGAACCTGACTATTTTTGTCCTAGTTGCAAGTTCACCTTCGACTCGCAACTGGGTCCCAACCTTTTTTTGTCCTAGTTGCAATCACACTCTCAACTCGTAACTAGGCAACGACATTTTTTGTCCTAGTTGCAAGTCCAACTATATTCCTGACATACAATTTGTGGGGCATCTGTCTGATCATCAAGATTTTTTAAGAATTACGAACTTAACAACTTTTTCCCAAATTTTTGTTTTTAAGAAACATGATCTTTTTCCAAATTCGAATTCTTATAATTAATATAATTGTGGTGTCTCTCTTTTCCAAATTTATTTTTCGGATGATATTACAAATTTTTGACTTCACCAAAATTTTCATAAACCGGTTGGTTTTCTGAAAAAATTACATCCAAACGTCGGAATAATTTTTTGTGCTTGCCAGTTAATTTTACAACATGCTTCTGTGTTTGAAAGAACTAGTTGAAAGCATCACTGCTTGTTCTTGTCTCTGTTCCTTTTGTCTGTAGTTTTGTATTTCATGATTCCAAAATTTTCTGTTACAGAAAAGTGAAGTATCATGATATGCATGCAGTCTCAAAGGCCCTTTTTATGGAGTACAACTTATTGCAAGTATTCATATGTGTGTGGTGAGAGGAAGTAATAATTTGAAGGATCTTTTCTGCTCTCTTTTTTTAATCAATTTTTGTACTTGATGCTTCCTGTACAGTATGTCAAGTTGCACATATATCCAATCAATTGGTGATGCAATTTCCACGTCATGAACTGGATCATTACTGATTTTGTTGCTGCCCAATCCGTTGATACTAGTGCAACGTTTTTCTATTTTGTAAGTACAATGCATCTGCAGTTTTTTTTCAGTAAACAAAGCATCTGCAGTTATGCATCTGAAATATACGAGGAAATTTCATGTGTAAGTTTTTCATTTCATAAGCTTTTTCCCACAAGCCCAGGCCCATAAAAGAGCAACAACCACAATAAGGCAAAACTTATTGAGCCTTTTGTTTGGTTTTTTTATGCACAACCCCAACAAGTATAACGACCACAAGGCCCATGGTAGGCCATGCCATGTCTGAGAGGTGCGTTGTTTATCACTGGAGTGTCGCGGTGGGATGAAGCGGGAGTCGCAGAAAATAAGACGTGAAACAAGATCGTTACAACAGAGACAAACAAACAAAGCGGCCTTCAGCTTGAAGAGAGGTTACATATGGAGAATAGGTGATGGATCCAAAGTGAATATTTGGGATGATCCGTGGATACCCCAATCACCGTCTAGAAATTTTTTGACAGTTCGTGGAAGTAATATCATCTCGAGATTGAGTGATCTTATTGATCCTACCACAGGGGATTGGGACGAGCAGCTGGTACAACAGACCTTCTAGTCTCTAGATGCCCGCAGGATCTTGTCTATCCCACTCCCGCTACATGAGATGGAAGACTTTGTGGCATGGAATCCGTCAAGAAACGGAATTTTTTCAGTAAGGTCGGGCTATTGCGCCGAGTGGGAATTCCAGTATGGGCAGGAAATCCAGCCTAGTAGCACGTCATCTACCCCTAAAAATAACTGGGAATCGCTATGGAATCTACAATGCCCAGCAAAAATCAAGATCTTTATTTGGAGAGCATTGCAAAGCGCAATCCCATGTCGCGCCATACTCGCAGCTAAACATATGAAGGTTAAAACAGGTTGCCCAGCTTGCAACAGAGGACCTGAGAGTATTATGCATCTACTCTTTCAATGCAAGAAAGCTGTCGAAGTTTGGCAATTATTGGGATTATATGACATTATCAAAAAAGCTTGATGTGCGAGTAGGTTTGGTGAAGCAGTGCTTGAGCATCTTTTGTGTTTCTAGGACTCGGACATCCATGTACTTGGGCTGCCTAATCTGAGGGAGACAATAGCAACTACCGCCTGGTATTTGTGGTTTGAGCGGAGGAAACTAACACATGGTGAGACAACACAAACTGCAGCCCAAATTCAATTGGCAGTAAGGGGACTAGCAGCAAACTTTGTTATAGCATGTAAGCCCAAAGCGAAGATGAGAGTGATGGCTTGGTCTAAGCCACGGTCAGGATATATGAAACTTAATTTAGATGCTGGGTTTGATCATGACAATCTGAATGGTACGGTTGGTGCAATTCTCCGAGATGATAATGGCAAATTTATAGCTGCAGCAAACGAAAGACTGAATTTTTGCTATGACTCTTTTTCTGCTGAAGCAACGGCTGTGAGATTTGGGTTAAACTTAGCACAGACAGTGGGATGTAGCAAAATTGAGGTTGTCTCCGACAATGAAGAAGTTGTTAATGCTTTGAAGGAAGGCTTTTCCAGTTCAGTGGCAAGTGCTATATTCGATGACTGTTATTACATGTCGCTAGACTTTAATCACGTTTTATTTGATTCATGTATTAGAGATAATAATCAGGTAGCCCATGAATTGGCCAAGTTGGCCAAGTTCTCTCCTCCTAGTATCTGGATGGATTCACCTCCGGATGAGATTATACATTTTCTTGTAAATGATACAATTGTGATTGAATAAAGGAGGAGATGATTTGTCAAAAGAAAAAAACAAAGTGGCCACAAAAATTGATGACATCATATTTAGATGTGAGATACATAGACGGACCCTTTTAAAATATACGATGAACTATTTTTAGCATACGTTGAGCATTCTTTAATATGCATAAAACTTTTTAAAAACACGAACTGAAAAAAGAGATAAAAACATCCAACAGGCAGTTTATGGAGAAGAAAAGAAAAATCTCAAGTGAGGTCGCCAGATTGGGCCTGCCCATTTTACGCTCACTTCAGGCGTCTCGTTCGGACGCTTCCAGTTCCGCTTCGCCTTCCCTTCTGCGCCGCCGTGCCGGACCAACCTCGCTCCGTCGTCCAAACCAGATGCCCCAGCGCTTAACCCTCCTCCGCCGCCTCTCCACCCACGGCGACCGCAACCTCGCCACCCTCCTCGCCGTCCTCCGCTCGCCGGAGGCCTCATCCACGCCGCTCCCGCGCGCCCTCTCCCGCGCCTTCCCGTCCCCGTCAGACGCCTTCCCCCTCCACACGCTCCCCGACCTCCTGCCGCGCCTCCCCTCCCCGCTCCTCTCCCTCCGGTTCCTGCTCTGGCGCCTGCCCCCCTCCCCGCCGCTCCCCTCCCCGCACACCCTCTCCTCGCTCGCCGCCTCGCTCCCGGACCTCCCCTCCGCCGTGCCCCTCCTCCTCTCCTCCTCCCCGCACCCGCTGCCCCTCCCGCACTACGCCCTCCTCCTCGGCATCTCCACTCATGCCGGCCTTTTCCCCGTCTCACTCGCCGTCCTCCGCCACATGCGATCCTCCGGCCTCGCGCCCGACGTGGCCTGCTTCCACTCCGCCCTCCGCGCCGCACGCTCGCATTGTGATGTCTCCGCCGTTCTGGACATCATGTCCAGGTCCGGCGTCAACCCGACCGTCCCCCTGATCGTGACCGCGGTGCATAGGCTGGCGTACAGGGGCGACTTCGAAGGTGCCCGCTGTCTGATTGACAAAATGCCTGAGTTTGGATGCGCGGCCAATCTGGTGGTTTACACCGCGATGCTCGACGGGATGCTCGCTTTTGGTCATGTGGATGCCGCAGTGGGGCTGCTGGAGGAGATGGAGGGTGGCAGACTCGGTGCTGGGTGTGTGCCCAATGTGGTGTCCTACACATGTTTGGCGAAATGCCTGTGCCGAAAAGGGAGAATGGTGGAAGCTCTGAGCGTGCTGGATAGGATGGTAGCTAGAGGGGTGATGCCGAATCGCGTTTTTGTGCGGACGCTGATCGATGGGTTTTGCGCGGCCAGGGGGGCTGGCTTGATTTCCAAGGCATATGATGTGGTGGAGCGTTTGGTCGTTGACGGAACTTTGTCAAGCGGGCAGTGCTATAATGTTCTTCTGGTAGGCTTGTCTGTGGCTGGGATGACAAGGGAAGCTGAAGGCCTCGCGCAGAGGATGATGAAGGCAGGGGTGCAGCTGAGCCCGCTCGCAGGAAGTGCAATGGCGAGGGAGCTGTGTCAGAGGAAAATGTGGTTGCATGCTTGCTGTTGGTTGAGACTGATGGATGATAATGGGGTGCTCTGTGATTCTGATGCCTATGCTGGCGTGTTGTTGGGGCTGTGTCAGGAGGGGCATGTCCTTGAGGCCTCGGCGTTGGCGAGGAAGGTCATGGATAGGGGAATACGCATTGACGCTTCCTGCGCTGATTGTTTGGTGGAGTTACTGAAGCAACATGGTGATGAGGAGCTAGCATCACATGTATTAGGATTGAGCAGATCCCCTGAAGTGATGTCGCTGTGAGCATTGTGTGGTTCTGTGCTCAATTCTTGTGGAAGATGGTTTGAAGAACAAGAACAGTGCAGGGAAAAAACTACCATTCATCGGAGGACCTGTTGTTTTTACATTCTTGTGAGTAGATTGCACGATCTGCTATTGTTCGCGGAAGAGAGACCCCCGAGTTTGTCAAAGCTATCACAATAACTCTAGATATCTGCAGAGAGGGAAGCAAATTATAGCAACTAGAATACCTGCATCAATTTTATGCACATGTGCAATTCTTTAGTGCACTATCTTAATATGATATTTTTTGTGCATATCCATGCAAATGCAACCTTCTCCATAAACATGCTTTTTTTTCCAACGGAAATATACACCCGGTATTTGCATTGAGACATAGAGAACTTCTGAGAATACTGTCACCGCTGTGTTCGCACCTGAAGATTTTGATATACATTTATGCAATTAGTTTATTAAATTATAAATCATTGTATTATACTATTCCCCAAAAGGCTTTTTTTTAGGCAAGATTTCTACTCAGATAAAGAGCTCATATACAAGCAACTGCAAAAGGATAATTGTCTTAACATTAGTTGTTACTTTCTTAGCATGGGCATGCGATGAAGCTGCAGATGGAGGCAGTGTTTATGGGCATTGGACTAATGGACACGCTTCTTGCCGCATAGATGCTTAAAAGGGGCTCTAGGCATATGAAGTTACCGGGCATTGCGTGCATCCCCCTGGCCACCTGCATCGAAGAGAACCAAGCATACAATTGGTAACGATTTCCCTTGTATGACATGTACATTCTGTTCCAGTATAATTGGTGCATCATATATTTTCTAATTGCCAGCTTCAGTTGAGTACCAATGCAAGTTGTTGATGCCTGGCGGTCAGATCGCCTCGTACGAAAGTACCCTATTGAATGATGCACTGTTAATTGAAATAATTGTTCCGATTCTAGTAATTTCATTGTTCATTCATCGGATGGTTATAGCACAATGCTGTTATATCCTATCTAAACTCTTCTATGATGCATATGTTTTTCTATTTTCTGATCTCATTGCAGTATGACTTAATTGGACATTTGATATATCCTAGCAGGCGCCGATTGCCAGGCAATGGGAATCTCCTGTGAACTGTCCTTGTTTAATCATGCGGGAGAAGTACATTTTTAGTCCCTCAACTCTTTCGAAAGTTTACAAATGATCCCTAAACTCCAAAACCAGCAAACTATAATCCCTCAACTTTCAAAACTGGATAAGTTTAGTCCCTGGTGCTGCTTCGTGTGCTTTCTTTGCTGACCAGGAGTAGTTTTTGACTAAAACTGGACACATCATGTGCGGGTCCCACTTGTCAGCGTCAGGAGAACGAAAATAATAGCTTTACACAAAATGCACAATGCATAGTTCGAACCTGAGACCTCCAACATAAAGAGTGCACAAGCTAGCCACTCACCAGGAGATGTTTTGTGTTTAATATAGAGGTATATATTGATTTATATTATATACGGGGGTATTAAACGTGTTCAAAATTAACTAATTTAAAAGCGATTTCTTTTTCTTTATTCCTAATTAAAACTGAAGAATAAGTAGTTATGCCATGCTGTGTATTTCTTTTCCTTGTTTTTCTCAATTAATTAGTAGTTTGACTCGTGCTTTTGCATTTGTATTAGGTGTTTGCTGATTCAACTCTGCGCCTTCTTTTTTTCTGGACTCATGTGCATGATGGAGTAGCTATATTGATGTGTACGAATTCATACAACAGAGATATAAATGTCAAAATTTGTAAAAATAATGTAAGTAGTTATTAGTCTTTTTAAATTTAATAAGTAGCTAACTAACTAGTTGACTGAGACGTACCATTTGTTCTGCATTTCTACTTATATCCGTTGCGTGTGCACTCTGCGTGTGGTGCTGATTTCGAGTGTGTGCACCCTGCGTGAGGTGTGGTCATGTGGAGTTCGTGTGTGCACCCAGTACTTCCTCTGTAAACTTTTATAAGATCGTTTAGATCACTGAAGTAGTGATCTTAAATGATCTTATACAAGTTTACAGAGGGAGTAATATGTAACATGTATCACTCAATACAACATCAGATTATTTTGGATAGGTGGCTAGCTCCAGTGTGCACGCTGTGGGAGGTGCCCAGTTCGAACATTACACGCCATTTTTTGCCGTGTTGATTTATTTCATGTTTCCACCACTGACAGATGGGTCCCACTATATATTTTGTGCATCTCCTGTCACCGACAGGCAGGTCCTGCCCAGTTTGAGTAAAAAATGACACCAGTCAGCAAAGAAACCACCTAAAGCAGCATCAGGGTCTAAACTTATCCGGTTTTAAAAGTTGAGGGACTGCAGTTTGCTGGTTTTGGAGTTTAGGGACCATTTGTAAATTTTCGTAAAGAGTTAAGGGACGAAAAATATACTTTTCACTGGAGTTACTTATTTATATGGGAATCCACATACAAACATGTGATAAACTGATAATAGCTCATAGGGAGTTACTTATTTTACTGGAGCCTTATAACTGCATGTGATTACTAAAAAGCCTTGCGATTTATCAACTACATTAAGAAATTTTGATCGCCTACGCATTTTAGAAATTGAATTTCCTGAATCCTGATTGATTTATCTGTGACCAGGTGAATCTCACCAACCGTTCAAGCAGAGCAGTTAGCATCTTCAATTTATATTTGGATACTTTATTTGTAATCTAGTGAATTAAGCATTGTAAGAGTAGTGCTTCAGGCAATTCATGACAACTGGTGATTATTTTCCACTTGCATAGACCGTATAGCCTGCTCTTTTCCCAAGTTAAACCCACCGCATCAACCTTTTGGTTACACATGATTAGAATCGTAGCCTTTTTCTGTAGGGTCTCGTTAAGGTTTTTGAGCCTGAATTCGGTTGGCTCTTTCTTGTTCTTGCTTAGCCTCGAACACTTATTAAAATTACGTTCACTATGTGGTACCCTGTCTTATTCAGAATCAGTCCAGCTCTTCTGAATGTGAGCTAATGTTTATTAGAGGTCCACTCACTTTTGCATTACACTGCAGTACTTTTGAAACGGAATTGCACTGCCCTATCGCTGTTGAACTTCTGAATTTTGTTCTCTTTTATGTCAGCACTTGTTCCCTGTTCCTTTTTTTGTGCAGGACAATATACTGTTATAGTCTTATGCTATCTCCTATCCTGCAAATACCTTTCAAAGTAGAAATCATTACTTCAAACTGGAGTAAGGTTGTTGCTACGGACTAGCTGGTTTCGTGAGGTTCTCAGCCCAGCCTTGCTCTCACTTCTGGACCATAAACCCCTTCGCCTCCTGGCCTCAACCGTGGTGGCAGCCCCTGCTTGCCTTTCTAGAGACGGGTCCTGCCATTTGTTTTGGTACTAGAGGTAATTTTGACCTCCTCCATCGAAGATGTACATTTGTCTTATCTTTGGTTCAGAATATTGATAAGGCGTAATGATCCCAATAACGAACTGTTGCTTTCCCGTAATACAAGACGAGGACGAACAACGATCTGCCTGCACGCTAATGCTTAGACCTGTTCTTTTTTTTCTGCGTGACTTCAATCTTTTCCTCACTCCCTGGTGTTATGAACTGGACTAACATTCATAATCCGTGGTCTGTTCCTGCAGAGTCTCCAGTAGCTGGTCAGCTTTGCTTCACAGTAACCTTCACCTTCAGCTGATTCCCGGTAACACAACACATCAGTCATTTAGCATATCTTTTGCATGCACCGTTGGTTTGCACGGTGGTGTAGACATACAAAGAGGCAAGGAATCAGGTCCCACGAAATTTTGGCACTGCACTGTCAACCTCAGGGACAACTGCCAGTAGGCTGTCTTTGCATCTTGGTTTGCTATCGGGGAACAATTAACGTCAGATGTCGTTGTGTTGCTCTAATTATATTTCTTCAACCAATGGCGGCGTTGATAATTAGTGTCCGACTGGTATTTGTTATGATGACGAAAGATCCTCACATCAAATGAGTCTCACAGTGTCTAGCTGTTGCCCCCATTATTGAGGATTGCACACAACAAATATAATGTTTGGTTAACCGAAAATCCCAAAGAGCATCAATGCTTGTTGCTCAACAACAATCCTTGCATATACCCTTTAGTTCATAAGATCGTTTATCTGGTTCAACACTCACTTATTCCCATTTTCCACCTCACTATAAACACATGTGGATTAAAAGTTCCAGCAAGTTTTTAGTTACTAAAATTGCACGTCTTAAAACGACTTAGTCCTAGGAGGAACTAGGAACACTGTTCGTCCCTGCTTGAATTTCATGTTTTGCTAATATCTACTCCCTCCTTTCCTAAATATAAGTCTTTTTAGAGATTCCAATATAGAGTAGATGCGGAGCAAAATGAGTGAATCTACACTCTAAAGTAGGTCTATATACATCCGTATGCAGTTCGTATTGAAATCCCTAAAAGGACTTGTATTTAGGAACGTAGGGAGTAGAAAATTGAAGCGGCTGAAAATTAGCAAAATGGCGAATGTTCTTCTCCTCTCCGAACTGAGCTCCAGGATGCATCGCGAAGGGTACGTACCTATCCCAGCGGGGCAACTGAAAGGCCGAGGCCATCGGTGTCACGTGCTTTCAAGCTCGAGCGGTGGGCCTGGCTGGCTGCAATCGGCCGACGCCGCAGCCACTTGGATTGTGGCTATAAATGAGCACAGGAAAAGAATGCGTGCCATTTGGAACATCCTACTACTGTATACGCGCTCGTGCATGTGCCTCAGGCACTAGCAAATCCGTATACTGTGCTGTGCTGGCATACATCTCCCCTTTTTCCCAGTTGCGCTTGCCCTCGTTTTCATTCGGGGAGCCGTCTCGTCTTCATGAGCTCCAGATTGGAGATGGATAAGGTTGCGCTTGCACGTTCGGGCAAACCGCGAAAACGGCAGTTGGTTATCGACCTAAACCTAAACCTGCAGCTGCAAGTTGATCGGTGCACAAGTTGATACGTACGCAGAGACGCACACGGTAAATTAACACATGTCACATGTCCATGTCCCCCCAAAGGTAGGCGGTAGGAACTCGCCCACGGTTGCGGAAAGTGAAAATCAGAACTCTCCAAGCAGCGTCCAATTCCGTCACGTGTTACCTCGCCTTGGTTACTTCCAAGGCATATAAGTATCTTTTTTATATTCCTCAGCAAGAAACAAAAGCAAGGCAAAAAGTTATTATACTACTAGTTGAGATGGAGACGGTGCGATGGGGACGAGTGACAAGTTGGGCAGCTGGCTGGTTGCGCCTAAATTAAACCGGCCCCGGATGGAGATGGAGATGGAGACGGATCATGATTATCTTATCACAAACACTGCGTGCGTCATTTGCAGTTTAATTTGTCTATGCCGTGGGGAAAAGCAGACGAGGGAGGCATGCCAAACAACACACGGGGGCCTACCCGAAAACATGGGTCCATTCTTTATATATCAAAACAAAAGCTATAGAGGTCACCTCAACATGGATAATTCTCTAATCCTCTGAAAATGGGTTGGTTTTCTATCTTTCCAAATGTCCCTCATAACGTAGATAAAATGCACACTCCGTTTGCCCTTGATGTCTTTTCAGCCCAAAGAGCAGCGCATCCCACCATAAAAAAAAAATCAAGTAATAGACTTCGCCGTCCTATGACCAGGGACAGACGTCCTCGGACCAGGTATACACCTTCTCGGAGAAACGGCAATTCTTGCACAAATGAGTAGCAGTCCCGAGACATGCAAGCAAAGCTGACCGAAATGGTAGAGAAGAATGCTCAGAGTCTCCAATTTTCAGTTTTAGACATTTAAAATGTTTATTTTACACGGTTAGGGTCTTTCTGATTTGCAGGATTTCAAAAATACAAGAATGAAAAATATCACATGATTCCAGTGTCATGTCCTTTTGAATCTTGTAGGAATTTGGATGGCATCGGTGAAAATACAGGGGATTCTTTCAAGAGATTTGAGTGGATGATAAAATTCCTAAGTGATGTAGCACTAAGGAATCCTTGAGAAAAGTCTTACGAATCAATGTAGGATGAACTCCTAAGGATTCTAATCCTCAGAATCACTACTATGAAAATCTGTTGAATCAAAGAGGGCTAGAAATAGGAAGCAAGGAAAAACTACACCTTTGCCTTCTTATGAGGTTGAAGAAAGAGAGAGCCATGTGAGAAGAGTTTTTTGTTATGAGTGAAAAACTAGCTAGGTCAGTGAGAAGAGTTTTTTGTTATGAGTGATGATCTCCTGGTTGTATGAGAGACGTCGTCACAACTCATCACATTCTAATTTAATTAAGCGAACTCTTGCTTACCAGGAATAAAAAAAGACACATGGTAGGGAGAAATATACTAGCCCAAACAGGTCGTGGTGGTTGCCGAGGGCGGGAGGAAGGGCGAGAACAATGTCAAGGCTTGACGCCACGCAGTCATGACCTATTAATAGAATGTCCACACACAGCTTTCTCACTGCAACTGGCCGGTGCTAATCCTTTACATTCATAGATTATTAACGGGAGCGTACAAAGACAATCGCACAGGAGACAAAAAAGAAGAAGAAGAAAAAGAAAGGAAATCCGCAGCGACTCGGTGAAGATCTTGAAACAAAACAGAATCTATCGATAGGTGGAAATAGAGGCTCTGAACCCTGGCTGTCTAGCCCACCACCTCATGGTGCTAACCAGTAACACTCAGGGCCTTTCTCAAATTTGCACATCTTCCATGCTTAAATTTCACGTTTTACTGATATTCACAAAATTTAAGCAGCTCAAAATTCGCAAAGTCGCCGTGCTCTTATCTCTGAACTGAACTCCACGATGAGTTGTCCAAAAAAAAAAAACTGAACTCCACGATGCATCACAAAAGGGTACCTATCCCAGTGGAGGGCACTATAAATGAGCACAGCAAAAGAAGGCGTGCCATTTGGAACATCCCACTGTCACTGTATATATACGTTCATGCATGTGCGTGTCTCAAGCACTAGCAAACCCATACACTGCACTGCCGCACACATCTCTTTTTTCCCAGTTGCGCTTGCCCTCGTTTTCATGTGGGAGCCGTCGCGTCTTCATGAGCTGAGCTCGATCTGGCGCAGATGATGTGCCAGCCGCATGTGCTGCTGATTGTGCTCAACTAAGAGCATCTACAGCCACATATGACAAATATGGCCCCTCAAACGTTCGTGGACGTGTCTGGACATGTCCGTGTGCAGTGATCAGACAGGCCTCAAATTTCACTTCTTGCATCCGGACATCTCGTACTAGATTCTTATATCCATATAAAGACATGCAAAAAAATAGAACGTACGTATTACGTCGATTCTAGCTATTCCTCGTCGGAGATCACGACGATCTCTGAGCTCGGCTCCGGCAACATGAGCGGCAGCTGCGGCTTCGGGTCCTCAGGCGCCTTCGGCTGCTCCCCTCCGGCCTCCTCCGCCTCTATCTCCACGTCGAGCTCGGTGAAGAGCGCACCGGACTCCGCCTACTCCCGCCGGAGGAACGCCCGGTTGGCTTCCACATAGGCCTTATCCTGGATGGGCTCCAGGATGGCTTGCTGCTCCGTCATCTCGTCGGACTGGGCGACGGCAAACTCCGCCTTCGCCTGCTCCAAGTTGAAGGCCGACACCTGCTGGTCCGGCTCCTCTGGCTCCTCCACCTTCATCGGAGCCATCTCCTCCTCCTCCTCTTCCCCGACCGCTCCTCCTCCTCCTCCGGTCCGGCAGCGATACGGGCGGCGCGCGCGGCTTGCCTCGCGCGGAAGAGGAGGAGGAAAAGAAGGCGTGCCATTTGGGACATCCCACTATCACTGTATATATGTTCATGCACTAGCAAACCCATACAGTGTACTACTGCATGCAGCTCCTCTTTTTTCCCAGTTGCGTTTGCCCTCGTTAAAAGGGAATTTTTTTAAATAATACATTTTTTTAAATTACAGAAATATTACGCGGAAAAAAGAAATTTCAAAAATAATACACCGTCGGCCCGCAGCAGGCCGACTGCAGGCCCGGCTGGCACGCGGTGGCCTGTGGTTGGTCGGGCCACGTCGCGCGAGGGGGAGGCAGTGGGCTGTCGGCTTGTGCGCCCCTGTCGGCCTACCGCCCGCCGATCGGCCAGCTGCTGGCCGACAGGGGGCTGCCACCTGACACGCTGGCCGGCCCGGCCTTATCCTCTCCTTCCTTCCTCTCCTTCCTCCATTCTTCTTCTCCCGTTGCTCCTTTCTTCTGTGTTCTTCCTTCTCTTCTCTCTACAGAAAAATGGCACCCAAAATGAGCAACATTTTCGCGATTTTGGCACCGTGAATGGGTTCAACTCATTTTGGGCAGCCAAAAGAGGTGTCGATCTACTGACGGGGTAGCTCGTGGTGGTCGTGGTGAGCATTTTGGTGGAGGTGGTGGTGGTGAAGTTGGGGCAGTGTGGTGGTGGTGAAGTTGGGGCAGTGTGGTGGAGGTGAAGCTGTTGTTCGTCGTTCTTCGTTGGAGCCGGAGCACCGGCAGTTTTTCGTTCGTCGTTCGTCGTTCTTCGTTTGCACGCACGCTTCAAGGGTATATTTCAGCCCACATTTTTTTTGTAGGTGCTCCGGTAGTATACGTAAATATTGTTATTTGTCCCGGTAGTATAAGTAAATATTTGTGTGCGATTATTGTTATTTGGCCCGGTAGTATACGTAAATATTTTTATTTGGCCCGGTAGTATACGTAAATATTGTTATTTGCCCCGGTAGTATACGTAAATATTATTCGTTCGCACGCACGCTTCGTTCGATGTGAAATTAAATTTGTGTGCGATTATTGTTATTTGCCCCGGTAGTATACGTAAATATTTGTAGTTGCTACGGCAAATTTTAGTAATATAGTTTTAGGTGTGTGAATTGTATTAGTTGTTAGTGGAGATAATAAGTTGTTACTTAATAGTTGACACGTACACAGGTGCGTGATAAGAAGTTGGAAACATGAATAAAAAGTTCGAAAGAAGAGACAATTTTTTTTAAAATTGATTAAAATTAAAAATACATCAACATGGGCCATATAATTCAAATAAACTGAATTATCATATTTGTCGGTTATATTATTATTATTATTTGAGGCCTATTTATTATTAGTGAACATGGGCCTATTTATTATATTATTATTAAAACAAGAGTCAAGCAACTCATCATAATCGTCCACATAGATTAAATTATATTGATCGTGAAATTTACTATGGTCCTGGTAATATATAGACATGTCTAATACTTGTATTTCGTTGTTGAAAAAAAATAGGTGAGTCGAGATGTCCGATGTAGTGAAGTTGAGATCTTACTATGGTCCTGGTACTGTCCAAACAAATGAGTTGGGAGCAGATCTGAGTGAATTTACTCACATAGAGGTGGCAATCAGCGCACCACAAACATGGTCTGTTAGTCAGTTGAAAGAATGGATTGCGGCAAGTTTAGGTCTTGATACTGAAACACACACCGTCGGTGTTCATGCATTGTGGACACGGTCAAGTTCAAAAATTTACTTTTATTTGAGGCCGATAGAGGGAGACTCCGATTGCGTGCGGTGGTTACAAGGTTGTGAACGAAGGGGATGCAATCCTGTTGCTTTAGTGCTTCCCGTCGTGAAGGAGGTCACTGCACATGAAGGCGAGGGTGGCTACGAAGGACAGAGCAGTCAGGTAGAAGGAGGAAATGCTTATGGTTACGAACAAGGACAGAGCAGTCAGGTAGAAGGAGGAAATGCTTATGGTTATGAACCAGGGCAGAGTAGTCAGGTAGAAGGAGGAAATGCCGATGGTGATTACAATGGCGAGGTGGACGCTGACGAGGTAGATGGGCACATGCAGAACCAGATGGAAGAAGAAGACACCGATGTTGAAAGGGGTCATGCCGATGATTCCGACGAGTCAGATGAAGAAGAAAATGCAGAGGAGGTCCTGAATCCTGCATGGTGGAATCATGACTTCTCATCTGCAATGACCGTGAATGATGGACATGATTCAGCCTGGCAATATCGCCAGAACAATATTGCGACGGGTGCTATGTATCCTGAACAAGCAAGCCCTGAAGGATGCAATAATTAATTGGGCAATGTCCACGCAAAGGGTTTTCAAAGCTGAGGTGTCCAGTCAGAAATTCCTGACAATGGTATGCAAGAACGCAGATTGTCCCGCAAGGGTGCACAACTTTCTCCCTAAGTATGGCACAAGTTGGGTGATAAGTGACTTAGTTAATCACACTTGTCTTATTCCCCGCATCCCTCAAGATCATGCCAACCTTTCATCCACGCTTATTGCTCGATTGTTTTACGATGAGATAGTGCAAGGCAAAGCTATGGAAGTGAAGGCAGTCCAGACAAAAGTCTTCGCCAGGTTGAAGTACAGAATTTCTTATGGCAAGGCTTGGAGGGCTAAGCATGCAGCGCTTGAGAGGAGATTTGGTTCTTATTTTGATGCATATGACTCTGTTGTCCACCTCCTCCACACCCTGCAGCAGCGGAATCCAGGCACCTATATCGATATCCAAGACATGTTCATGCCAGAGTTCCCAACTGTGAGGGTGTTGCATTGTCTCTTCTTCTCTTTCGGTGTATGCATCGAAGCTTTCAGGCATTGCCGACCGGTGATATGTGTTGACGGTACTTTTCTCACAGGCAAATACAAGGGTCAGATCCTGACAGCCATAGGTCAAGACGGCCAAAATCAAGTCGTCCCACTGGCATTTGCTTTTGTGGAGAGTGAGAACATTGAAAGTTGGACATGGTTCTTCAGGCAGTTGAAAATATCAGTTGTGAAGGAGAAGCCCAATGTGTGCATCCTTCATGACAGGCATGCAGGTATACTCAGTGCGATAAGGACACTAACAAACCCAGGCCCTGAGGAACAAGTTCCATGGCAGGACTTGCAGAGCCGTTGGTGCATGCGCCATCTCGGGGCTAATTTCTTCTCGCAGTTTAGAAATAAGAACCTGATGAATCTGTTCAAAAAACTCTGCAAGCAGAACCAGTTATGGAAGTACAATTTGATACGCGACAGACTTAATGTGTGCACGCAGAGACACGTGAGGGACAGGAAAGCTGCAAGAGATGCAGCGGTGAGGGCACATGTTGAAGCAGTAGCTGCACAGTTGGCAACAGGAACAGCGGCCGTGGAGGAGGAGGCTGTTGGGCTATGTGACCTGCCAGGCTTTGACCCACCTGGTACTAGGAGAAGGCTCGGGAGGTCCATTAAAACCTTCGAGCAGTGGATAGAGCATGAGCCTCTGGAGAGGTGGTCTTTGCTACATGACACACATGGAGCAAGGTACGGTGTCATGACAACGAACCTCGCGGAAACATACAACTTTGTCCTCAGAGGAAACCGGGCATTGCCACTTACAGCCATCGTTGAGGGTATTTTCTATGGCACCGTCAAGTATTTCAGAGACAGACGTCAAATAGCAGAGCAGCATATCTTGAACAACCCAAATACACGGTACTGTGAAAGAGTCACGAAGTACATGGACAACAAGATGCAAAAAGCTAGGTCACACACTGTAGTCGCCATCGGTAATCAAGAAAGAAGGTTTGAGGTCCGCTTAGCCAACAACAAATTCGGATGTGCAAATGAGTTGAGGACGCATGAGGTGAAAATTGGCAATGAAGCCTGGCCAACGTGTGAGTGCACATGCAATAAACCGAAATTGCTTCACCTACCTTGCTCACATGTACTTGCTGCTTGCGGGCAGCTTGGAATGGACGCAATATCGTTTGTGTCTCCATATTTTCTGAAAGAGGCTGTCCTCAATACCTGGACAGGTGAGCTGATGGGTTTTCGATCAATGGGTAATTTCAACAGCGTCAACCCCGCCGAAAGGCGTTACATTCCAAACCCAGAGCATATGCGTACAAATAGAGGCAGACGGCAGTGTCAGCGCATCCGAAATGATATGGATGAATCTGAAGCAGGAGGTCCGACTAGGCAATGCATTCTATGCAATGAATTTGGCCATAGGGACACTAATTGTCCCACTTTCGTCACTGGGCGTGGACGAGGCAACCGGGGAAGAAGAGGAGGTAGAGGCAGTAGAGGAGTAAGGGCGAGAGGAAGAAGCTAAGCTAGCACTAGTTTGTTCTGAATTTGTATTAAGTGTGGTGTGGCACTATGTTCTGAATTTGTATTAAGTGTGGCACTATGTTCTGAATTTTTATTAAGTGTGGCACTATGTTCTGAATTTGTAATAAGTGTGACACTATGTTCTGAATTTTTATTAAGTGTGGCACTATGTTCTGAATTTGTAATAAGTGTGACACTATGTTCTGAATTTTTATTAAGTGTGGCACTATGTTCTGAATTTTTATTAAGTGTGGCACTATGTTCTGAATTTTTATTAAGTGTGGCACTATGTTCTGAATTTTTATTAAGTGTGACACTATGTTCTGAATTTTGTATGTGCAGGAATGTCGGGATTGTGGTTGCTGAATGGGGACATTGATAGGGGTCATCGTGCTGCGATATGGTATGAGCGCAAGCTTGAGCCTCTGGTCACTCGCACTCCTAAGGAAAACTGGAAGATACACTCAGGATGGCTTCAGCAGTACGTGATTTATTAATTTGCACACTGACATGCATATTAATGGTTGAAATGGGAGACACTAACTGAAAAGTTCTCTGATGAAGGTTGAAATGGGCCGGCCTTTTACCTTTCGCGCGTCTGGTTGAGTCTATCCCGGGTGAGAAACGCCTCGCCATCGATGGGTCTTTGCTGAGCTGCTTAGTGGACCGTTGGAGGCCAGAGACCCACACGTTTCACTTCAGATGGGGAGAGATGGCTCCTACTCTGGAGGATGTGTCACTTTTGCTCAGACTACCGTTGGCAGGTCATGCCGTAGGACCGTTGGACGCACCGGCTGGTTGGGAGCGAGCTCTTACAGAACGTTTTCATGGTGTTTTTCCGGATGCTCCGGATCCGGTATGGGAGCATCACGGACCTAAGTATGAGTGGTTGCTAAATTTCCGGGTAATTTCCCCTACCTATTATCTTCAAGTTATCGTGCATAAAGTTTTACAGAAAATAATTGCGGCTTACTAAAACTTTCTCTTCGCTTAATGCAGATCCAGAACTTCCGGGCGCCGTTGACTGCGGAACAGATCACTCGGAGCCTGGAGGCCTACTTACTGTGGCTTTTCGGCAAGGTGATGTTCACGGAGAACCATGTCACCACTATTAGCGCCCTCTACATCCCTATGGCACTCGAGATAGCGAGCGCTCAGACGGCGGATCAGATCAGACAGAGGAGTTGGGGTTCGGCGGTCTTAGCGGCTACATACCGAGGTATGTGCAACGGTTGCCAGCTTACATCGAGAAAGCCAGCCCTTCTTGGATGCCCTCTATTCCTACAGCTGTGGTCGTGGGGAGGTTCTCTATAGGGCGACCAGATGTACGTGTTCATGAGCCTATAGACGCCATGTTTGATGTTGACGGCATCGACATGCCTACTTTCGGTCTGTGTTGGACTCGTCGCGAGGTATGCACCGTGTTGTAGTTTAATGCAACTTTTTCTGCAGAAGAGATAGTTCGATGCTAGCGGCTACTAACTTTTCTTCTCTGCAGAGACGCTTTGCTAGTGATCAGACCAGGAAGGCATACACAGCATTGAACGAGCAGTTCGATGCGTACACCGGGGTCATCTGGCAGCCCTACACGGAAGCAGCCATACAAGCGAGATACCCTGCTGGTATGTCTGTGCTATGCACAAGGGACCGAGATTACTGGATGACAAAATCTAAGATCATCTTCGATGTCTTCGTCGAGGAGATGGCACAACAGAGGGTTATGAGGCAATTTGGTCTTCTGCAGTTGGAGCTACCTCCCCCTATAGAGAACCCGCTGCCAGCACACATCCACAGGTATTAACCAGTTTTTCAATGTTGCATTATCTTTCATAGTACTCCATTCGAAGCTTTAGGTAATTGTTGAACACACACCACAATTTTAGGACGACAAGGAAGGGCATGAACAGGACAACTGCTGACTGGCTAGTTAGACTAGAGCCGTATGTTATAGAATGGGAGACAGCAAACACAAATCTATGGCACGAGAATCACAATTTCGATCTCGATGAATTCAATCTCTATTTGCGGCGCTACATGACCGGAACACGGTTACGCATTGTTGAGTACTCCCACCCAGAGGAGATACCGGATCCTACTCCGTCGGATATGTACCCGAGCTATGATACTTCCGGCTCTAGGCAGTACGCGGTAAGATATATTTTCTTTACGTAATGTTGTCACATACTTTGACGTGCAAGAGACAGACATTATTAATCGTCATGGAAATTTGCAGGCTACCTTGACACGCGAACTCTACGACGACGTGACCACCTTTGGACGATCACTATCGTCTGGACCTCTTCTTCATCATCGTCCAGTGGTACAGCCCTTTTTGGAAAGAATTCAGAATAAGATACGGACTGTGTACGAGGCTATCACGTGCACCCGGAGAACCGATGTTGTTCAGCACCAGCAGGAGCAGCCGCGTCACTCCATGCACCGACATCAACCACGTCCACGTCTAGCACATCAGCCGACAGCCAGGCCACCCCGTCCTGACCAACCTGGCAGTTCTACGTGGCACCCGCATCACTATGGTCCCACGTCGAGCTTCGTGTTTTCTCCACAGCCACAGCAACATGGTCCCTCGTCGAGCTTCGTGTTTTCTCCACAGCCACAGCAGCACGGTCCCTCGTCCAGTTTCGTGTTTGAGCCAGAGCAGACGTCACACCCAGCAGGTATGTGTCTTCATATTTACTGTTTTCAATATTAATTGACGCGACCTCATTCTTCATGATGATACATTCCATCGCGTAGGAGCCTATGGATATCAGGCGTCTATGTCGGCATTACATGATACGTGGGGGAGTGATCAACATCCCGAGGACAACATACAGGCTCAGATGTCGCAGCACACCCAGTGGATGAACATGTTTTTGACTCCTCCACCAGGCCCCACACAGGATACACAGCATGACCAGGGAGAGTCTGAGATTCCTCCTCGTCACGTTAGGGCACCCGACAGGTTGGGATGGTCCCCGATTCCAGATCCGCCTCCCCGCCAGGCCAGACGTCGTCACTGACGCTTCTATCTATCAGTAGAGACATTACCATCTATTTCTGTGTGAGACTTATGTCTATTCTATGTATGAGACAAATGACTATGTACTTATGTACGAGACATATGCCTACTCTATTTTAGTACTCTGTTATCGGAACTGCAAGATCAAATTTAGATAGAACATAATATTCATACAACGAGACATTACAAACAATTAGATAGAACTACAAATAAATTAAATGGTACGTAACTGAACTCACAACATACAGCATAAAAACTACATGAAGTCATCATCGTCATCCTCGATCGATGCAGAAACCTTGCCCTTCGATGATGAAGAACCCTTTCCCGCCATATGTTCGCGCCAACTTTTTCCCGCCACCCGTTTCCCGCCACCCGTTTCCCGCCAACCCTTTCCCGCCTTACCGCAGTCGTTCTTTCCCGCCATTTTCTCCTCTCTACCTATAAAACCCCCTTCAGACGGAGCTGGATAAGCATTGCAGGTGTGGGTGGGTGGGTGAAGCTGTCGTTCGTCGTTCTTCGTTGTAGCCAGAGCACCGGCAGTTTGGTGGCCGCCGTTCGTCGTTCTTCGTTCGCACGCACGCTTCAAGGGTATATTTCAGCCCACATTTTATTTTTCGTAGGTGCTTCGGTAGTATTTGTTAATATATTTAGATGTCAACTAATTAGTTGTGTAAAAATGTGTAGTTGCTCCGGTAATAATCCGTCCTATATGTCGATGTCAAGTATTTAGGAGTGTCAGTATATGTAGTAGTCCAGAAAAAAGGTCCGTAGTATAGGCAGTCCAGTCAAATATATTAATCTGTCAATATTTGTAGTTGCTACGGCAAATATTCGTAATATACTTGTAGGTGGGTGAATTGTATTAGTTGCTCCGTTAATATTCTGTAATATATAGCTTGGCAATATATAGACATGTCTAATATTTGTTAGTGGGGATATTAAGGGGTAGGTTAGGTACTCAATGCGATTTGTGTGTTGCAGATGGCTAAGGGTACTCAGTGGGTGCTTAGCCCTACTGTTCATGTCCAAGGTTTTTCTCCAACTGTTGTGCAAGTTAGTGAAGTGGACCTCACTTTTGATTGGTTGAAGACTAAATTCATGTTGAAGTAAGGGTTGAAGGAAGACGATTTTGTGTACTACGTCAGCAGGAAGCAGTCAGATGGCCCTGGGGAAAGAAAATTGATTGACATAACTGATGATGGCAAGATTAAAGAAATGCTGAGCGAATGGGAATGGAAAAGGGTTGTTGAGTTGCATTGCTACAGGAAACCGAGTTATATGTGATGAATTTTTCATTCGAGATCCGCCTCCCCGCCAGGCCAGACGTCGTCACTGACGCTCCTATCTATCAGTAGAGACATTACCATCTATTTCTGTGTGAGAATTATGTCTATTCTATGTATGAGACAAATGACTATGTACTTATGTACGAGACATATGCCTACTCTATTTTAGTACTCTGTTATCGGAACTACAAGATCATATTTAGATAGAACATAATATTCATACAACGAGACATTACAAACAACTAGATAGAACTACATCTAAATTAAATGGCACGTAACTGAACTCACAACATACAGCATAAAAACTACATGAAGTCATCATCGTCATCCTCGATCGATGCAGAACTCTTGCCCTTCGACGATGAAGAACTCTTGCCCTTCGACGATGCAGAAACCTTGCCCTTCGATGATGAAGAACTCTTGCCCTTCGACGATGCAGAACCCGGAAGCGGCGGCATGAAGATATCATCTTCGTCCTCGCTCTCCTCAGTCCATAAACATGGATTATTTGCTGCAATCCTTCTGAAAGTTTCACTCTTCGGCACCACTACCTTCTTCCACCTGTCATGCAACCTAAGAAGTTCTTTACGTACCTCCTCATAGGTCCTTTCCGGCCACCCAGACCTACGTAATTGGTGAGCCAACTCATTCATTATGGTGTCACTACCGGTGAGTTCGTCCCATGGAACTATCCTTAGAAGAGTCCTGCTCATCCCAGGGTGAAAACTACGATCGAAAGGATAATGGGACATCTCAACTACACTACACTGCAATGCTTATCCACCTCCGTCTGAAGGGGGTTTTATAGTTAGACAGGAGAAAATGGCGGGAAAGCGAGCTCCAGTATGGCGGGAAATGGGTGGCGGGAAACGGGTGGCGGGAAAGGGTTGGCGGGAAATGGGTGGCGGGAAACGGGTGGCGGGAAACGGGTGGCGGGAAAGGGTTGGCGGGAAATGGGTGGCGTGAAAGGGGTGGCGGGAAACGGGTCGCGGGAAATGGGTGGCGGGAAAGGGTTGTCCGGAATACGTCAAAGTTTTACAAAATAAACAACCGATCGTTCGAAAAAATGCTGGCCATGCACCAGTCGGCCCACAGCAAGCCTAGTCGGTCCACTGCAGGCCTATTGGCCAACTGCAGGCCGACTGGACCCTGTCGGCCAACTGCAGGCCGACTGGGCCTGATCTGGTCGTCGACAGCCCAATCGGCCAGCAGCAAGCTGATGGGCCACCAGTCGGCCTGCTGTGGGCTGACTGGGCTCAGTCGGCCTGCAGCGGGCCGACGGTGTATTATTTTTGAAAATTCTTTTTTCAGCGTAATATTTCTGTAATTAAAAAAAAATGTATTATTTAAAAAAAATTAGCCGTTTTCATTTGGGGAGCTGTCGCGTCTTCATGGGCTGAGCTCGATCTGGCCCAGATGATGTACTAGCTAGCCGCATGTGCTGAACCAACTTGATCAATGAAACCTCGCAATCCCGAAAAGAGAGGAGAAGATTGGGATGTTCCTGGAGGGAGATAAAGGTTGCACGTCAGGGCAAACCGCGAAAACGGCAGCTCGTTATCGACCCGCTCTCTCTTCCAGCCCTACGGCCGCAACTGCAAGTTGATCGGTGCACTAAGTTGATACGCAGAGACGCACACAGACACAATAAATTAACACATGTTCCATTGTCCCCCAAAAGGAAGGCGGCAGGAACTCACAGACGGTTGGGGAAAGTAAAAATCAGAACTCTCCAAGAAGCGTCCACTCCGCCACCTCCCTTGTCTCGTGCTCACTGCGCCATTCCGTCACGTGTTACCTCACCATGGTTACTTCCCAAGGCACCGTTTTTATATTCCTCTGCAAGGAACAAAAGCAAGGCAAAAAAAAGTTAGTTGAGATGGAGATGGTGCGATGGGTACAAGTGACAAGTTGGGCAGCTAGTTGCGCCTAAATTAAACAGGCCCCGGATGGTGACGAGGATGGAGATGGGTCATGATTATCTTATCATAAACACTGCATGCGTCATTTGCAGTTTAATTTGTCTATGCCGTGGGGAAAGAGATATGAGACTGACACCGGTCTCCCCAATAAAGAATATGTAATCGGCCACACTTAGCTTTCGGGCCTGAACTAGTAAAACGTAGGTTTTGAAAGAACTGGGTCAACCCTCAAAAGGGTGTCCTATATATATATATATATATATATATATATATGATGACATACAAGTCCAATACCAATAAGGTATGGTTTACACAGTAAAGTCTAACACCCTCCCTCAATCTCAACTCACTTCTGAAGTATCTAGAAGGTTGAGATTGCGCCTACAGACCTCAAACATGGGAGAAGGTAGAGGCTTGGTGAAGATGTCTGCAAGTTGATCTTTTGAAGAGATAAACCTGACTTGTAGTAGCTTCTGTGCAACACGTTCCCTCACAAAATGATAGTCAATCTCAATGTGTTTAGTCCGTGCATGGAACACCGGGTTTGACGACAGAAACGTAGCACCGATGTTGTCACACCAAAGGACCGAAGGATGTGGCTGAGCAACTCCTAGCTCTCAAAGTAGGGACTCAATCCATATAAGTTCAGCAGTTGCATTGGCAACCGACTTGTACTCAGCTTCTGTGCTGCTGCGGGAAACAGTGGCTTGCTTGCGTGCACTCCAGGCGATCAGATTAGGACCCAAGAACACAGCATGCCCCCCCCCCCCCCCCCCCCCCCGTGGATCGCCTGTCATCTGGACACCCAGCCCAATCAGCATCAGAGAATGTAGAAAGAACTCCGGAGGAACTGAGGCGCAGGTGAAGACCAAAGGAGATAGTGAGACGCACATAACGCAGTATGCGCTTCACAGCAGACCAGTGTACATCAGTGGGAGCATGAAGATACTGGCACACCATGTTAACCGCAAAGGAGAGATCAGGACGCGTGATCGTCAGATACTGCAGGCCACCAACAATACTCCTGTACTCAGTAGCATCCTCAGGAGAGAGAAGAGCACCATCAGCAGCAGAAAGGGTGTCAGTGGAGGACATGGGCGTAGGCGATGGCTTGCACTTGAGCATACCAGCACGGCGCAAAAGATCAAGAGAGTACTTCTTCTGGGTGAGAGCTAAACTGCCACGAGACTGATGAGCGACCTCAATACCTAGGAAGAAATGAAGCTGTCCCAAATCCTTAACTGCAAAATCACGACCAAGTGCAGTCACAAGAGCATCAGCAGCCGTCGGAGATGAGCTCACCAGGACAATATCGTCCACATACACAAGGAGGTACATGGTCACACTCGGTCGCTGAAACAAGAACAGTGAAGTATCAGCCGTCGAAGGAATGAACCCATGAGTGCGTAAAGCTGAAGCCAGGCGAGCATGCCAGGCACGGGGAGCCTGCTTCAGTCCATATATGGCCTTCGTCAGATGACAGAGATGATGAGGCTGAGTGTGATCAACAAATCTAGGTGGCTGCCGCATGTAAACCTCTTCTTCAAGCAATCCATGAAGAAAAGCGTTCTGCACATCAAGCTGGCGGAGAGACCATCCGCAAGAAACTGCTAGAGACAGAAGAAGTCGAATAGTGGTAGGCTTGACAACTGGGCTGAATGTATCCTCATAGTCCAGGCCCTGACGCTGTTTAAAGCCCTTAGCCACGAGGCGCGCTTTGTAGCGCTCAATGGAACCAACTGCATGTTTCTTCACCTTGAACACCCACTTTGAATCAATGATGTTGATGCGAGACGGAGGGGGAACAAGTGTCCAGGTCTTATTCTTCATAAGAGCATGATATTCTTGTTCCATAGCAGCCCTCCAGTGTGGAATACTCATAGCGGCTTGATAACTGCGTGGTTCGGCGGTTGGATCATCCACAGCATGAGCCATGCAAGCAGCAAGATAGGTGACCGTGCCATCGGTGCGCTCCTTGGGACGAACAATGCCACTGCGGCTGCGAGTGTGTGGACGCCGCGGGGGAGCAAACACCGGGGCCGGCGGGATGTCCGGAGCAGGTGAGGCTGGTCCAGGGGACTCCGGCGAAGAAGGACCGGGTGACGTCGGGTCGGGCGACGGCGGATCAGGTGACGTAGGCCTCGGCGGCGTGTGAGCCGCTGCAGACCCGGGCGAAGTAGGCACCAAGGACGCCCGCGCGGATGGCGTGGGCGACGATGGATGGGAGTCCGGGCGAGGAGGTGGCGACGGAGACTGCTCAGAGGAGGCCGTCGTAGGCTCTGGCCCGGTCGCAGTATCCAGCATGGGCTCCGACCCAGGCGCGGTTGGAGACAGGGCGCCCGGTGTGGGGTCGAGGGCAGGAGGCGGTGCATGCACCGGCCGATCGACGTGCACCACAGGCGACGTAGCGGGTCCGTCAGGGAGGAGTTCCAGGCGAGCTCCACGTCCAATTCCTGCACCATGATTAGGTAACAACACAAGCAAATATGCAACATCTTGAAATTGGCCAGGCATAAGAGGAGATGAATGCATAGAAAGTGTTGTGGTAAATGACTGAGGCATGGTAGAAAAGGGAAAGACGGTCTCATCAAAAACAACATCCCGAGATATGTAGACTTGATTGGTTGGGACATGGAGACACTTGTAGCCTTTATGGAGATAACTATACCCTAAGAACACACACTTTTTGGAGCGAAACTCAAGTTTGCGATCATTATAAGGACGAAGATGAGGCCAGCACGCACACCCGAACACCTTAAAAAAGGTATAGTCAGGAGTTTCACCTAAGAGAAGCTCAATCGGAGTTTTCATATTAAGAACACGCACAGGTAATCTGTTAATGAGAAAACACGCGGTAGCAAAAGCATCACTCCAAAAACAAAAGGGTACAGAAGCATGAGCAAGAAGTGTGAGGCCGGTCTCAACTATAAGGCGATGTTTGCGCTCAACAGCGCCATTCTGTTGATGTGTATGCGGGCATGATAAACGATGAGAGATCCCAAGCTTATTAAAGAAGGTGTTGAGGTTGCGATATTCGCCCCCCCCAATCTGATTGAACATGGATAATTTTATGCTTGAGTAGACGTTCAACATGCAATTGAAACTGTATGAATATATCAAACACATCAGATTTGCGCTTAAAAAGATAAAGCCAAGTGAAACGACTATAGGCATCAACAAAACTCACATAATAGTTGTGACCACTAACAGATGTGAGTGCCGGACCCCACACATGAGAAAACACAATTTCAAGAGGGTTCTTTACTTCTCTAGTAGATGAAACAAAAGGTAGTTGATGACTCTTGCCTTGCTGACAGGCATCACACACGGACATCTCTTTATTGCTAGACACTAATGGTAGCTCATGACGGTGGATTATGTGGCGAACGATGGGTGTGGCGGGGTGACCAAAGCGAGAGTGCCACTGGGAAGGCGACACACGAACACCGCTGAAGACGCACGGGGCGGATGGATCCTCCAAACGGTACAAGCCTTGGCTCAACCGGCCACTAAGCAGAACGTCCCGGGTTGCTCGATCCTTAACAAAAAGATTAAAAGGGTGAAATTCACATAGGACATGATTATCAAGGGTGAGCTTAGGGACAGATAAAAGACTACGAGTTACCGAGGGTACCCGTAAAACATTACGAAGATGGAGCTGCCTAGAGGGATGACTAGTTAAAAGAGATGCTTGGCCAATATGAGAGATGGGCATACCTACACCATTGGCGGTGTGAACCTGATCGTGCCCGTAGTAGGGCTGGTAGGTGGAGAGTTTCTTGAGCTCGTTCGTCATGTGATCCGTGGCGCCGGTGTCCATGTACCAGGCTGGATCAACAGGGTAGGATGGTGTGTATCCCTGCTCGACGCGCGGGTCCTTGCCCTTGGCGGCGATGTGGGCAGACGGGGTGGCAGCGATGTGGGCAGCCAGGGCGGCGGCGGGAGGACCAAAGTCTGCCATGGCAAACTGGCGCTCGTTCCCCTTGCCGTCGTTGCCGATGCCAAGGAAGCTCCTCTGAAAGCGGCGGTGACACTTGGAGGCGACATGGCGTTCACGACTACATAGCTGGCACACCACCCTAGTGTTAGGGCCCCCACCCAGGGTCGATGCAGGGGGCGGGGCTGCCTTGCCAGGTGACGGGGCAGGTGGGCGCTGGCCACTGATACATCTCCAACGTATCTATAATTTTTGATTGCTCCATGCTATATTATCTACTGCTTTGGACATTATTGGGCTTTATTATTCACTTCTATATTATTTTTGGGACTAACCTATTAACCGGAGGCCTAGCCCAGAATTGCTGTTTTTTGCCTATTTCAGAGTTTCGCAGAAAAGGAATATCAAACGGAGTCCAAACGGAATGAAACCTTCGGGAACGTGATTTTTAGGAAGAATATGATCCAGGAGACTTGGACCCTACGTCAAGAAACAAAAGAGGAGGCCACGAGGTAGGGGGGCGCGCCTACCCCCCCAGGGCGTGCCCTCCACCCTCGTGGGCCCCCTGTTGCTCCACCGACGTACTCCTTCCTCCTATATATACCTACGTACCCCCAAACGATCAGATACAGAGCCAAAAACCTAATTCCACCGCCGCAACCTTCTGTACCCACGAGATCCCATCTTGGGGCCTGTTCTGGAGCTCCGCCGGAGGGGGCATCAATCACGGAGGGCTTCTACATCAACACCATAGCCCCTCCGATGAAGTGTGAGTAGTTTACCTCAGACCTTCGGGTCCATATTTAGTAGCTAGATGGCTTCTTCTCTCTTTTTGGATCTCAATACAATGTTCTCCCCCTCTCTCGTGGAGATCTATTCGATATAATCTTCTTTTGCGGTGTGTTTGTTGAGACCGATGAATTGTGGGTTTATGATCAAGTTTATCTATGAACAATATTTGAATCTTCTCTGAATTCTTTTATGTATGATTGGTTATCTTTGCAAGTCTCTTCGAATTATCAGTTTGGTTTGGCCTACTAGATTGATCTTTCTTGCAATGGGAGAAGTGCTTAGCTTTGGGTTCAATCTTGCGGTGTCCTTTCCCAGTGACAGTAGGGGCAGCAAGGCATGTATTGTATTGTTGCCATCGAGGATAACAAGATGTTTTTTTATCATAGTGCATGAATTTATCCCTCTACATCATGTCATCTTGCTTAAGGCGTTACTCTGTTTTCATGAACTTAATACTCTAGATGCATGCTGGATAGCGGTCGATGAGTGGAGTAATAGTAGTAGATGCAGGCAGGAGTCGGTCTACTTGTCTCAGACGTGATTCCTATATACATGATCATACCTAGATATTCTCATAACTATGCTCAATTATGTCAATTGCTCAACAGTAATTCGTTCACCCACCGTAAAATACTTATGCTCTTGAGAGAAGCCACTAGTGAAACCTATGGCCCCCGGGTCTATCTTCATCATATTAATCTACCAACAGTTAGTTATTTCCTTTGCTTTTTTACTTTGTTTTTATTTTACTTTGCATCTTTATCATAAAAATACCAAAAATATTATCCTATCATATCTATCAGATCTCACTCTCGTAAGTGACCGTGAAGGGATTGACAACCCCTTATCGCGTTGGTTGCGAGGATTTATTTGTTTTGTGTAGGTGCGAGGGACTCGCGCATAGCCTCCTACTGGATTGATACCTTGGTTCTCAAAAACCGAGGGAAATACTTACGCTACTTTGCTGCATCACCCTTTCCTCTTCAAGGGAAAACCAACGCAGTGCTCAAGAGGTAGCAACAAGGATTTCTGGCGCCGTTGCCGGGGAGGTCTACGCAAAAGTCAACATACCAAGTACCCATCACAATCCCTTATCTCCCGCATTACATTATTTTCCATTTGCCTCTCGTTTTCCTCTCCCCCACTTCACCCTTGCCATTTTATTCGCCCTCTCTTTTCCGTTCACCTCTTTTTCGCTTGCTTCTTGTTTGTGTTGGGGAACGTAGCAGAAATTCAAAATTTTCTACGCATCACCAAGATCAATCTATGGAGTAATCTAGCAACGAGGGGAAGGGGAGTGCATCTACATACCCTTGTAGATCGCGATGCGGAAGCGTTGCAAGAACGCGGATGAGGGATTCGTACTCGTAGCGATTCAGATCGCGGTTGATTCCGATCTAAGCACCGAAGAACGGTGCCTCCGCGTTCAACACACGTGCAGCCCGGTGACGTCTCCCATGCCTTGATCCAGCAAGGAGAGAGGGAGAGGTTGGGGAAGACTCCATCCAGCAGCAGCACGACGGCGTGGTGGTGGTGGAGGAGCGTGGCAATCCCGCAGGGCTTCGCCAAGCACCGCGGGAGAGGAGGAGGAGGGAGAGGGGTAGGGCTGCACCGAAAGAGAGACGTTCTCGTGTGTGTTGGGCAGCCCAAACCTCAACTATATATAGGGGGGAGGGGGCTGCGCCCCCCTTAGGGTTTCCACCCCCAAGAGGAGGCGGCCAGCCCTAGATCCCATCAAGGGGGGCGGCCAAGGGGAGGAGAGGGGGGGCGCCCCACTAGATGGGCCCTAAGGCCCATCTGGACCTAGGGTTTGCCCCCTCCCACTCTCCCATGCGCCTTGGGCCTTGGTGGGGGGGCGCACCAGCCCACCTGGGGCTGGTCCCCTCCCACACTTGGCCCACACAGCCTTCTGGGGCTGGTGGCCCCACTTGGTGGACCCCCGGGACCCTCCCGGTGGTCCCGGTACATTACCGATTTCACCCGAAACTTTTCCGGTGACCAAAACAGGACTTCCCATATATAAATCTTTACCTTCGGACCATTCCGGAACTCCTCGTGACGTCCGGGATCTCATCCGGGACTCCGAACAACATTCAGTAACCACGTACATACTTTCCCTATAACCCTAGCGTCATAGAACCTTAAGCGTGTAGACCCTACGGGTTCGGGAACCATGCAGACATGACCGAGACGTTCTCCGGTCAATAACCAATAGCGGGATCTGGATACCCATGTTGGCTCCCACATGTTCCACGATGATCTCATCGGATGAACCACGATGTCGGGGATTCAATCAATCCCGTATACAATTCCCTTTGTCTATCGATATGTTACTTGCCCGAGATTCGATCGTCGGTATCCCTATACCTTGTTCAATCTCGTTACCGGCAAGTCTCTTTACTCATTTCGTAACTCACATCATCCCGTGATCAACTCCTTGGTCACATTGTGCACATTATGATGATGTCCTACCGAGTGGGCCCAGAGATACCTCTCCGTTCACACGGAGTGACAAATCCCAGTCTCGATTCGTGCCAACCCAACAGACACTTTCGGAGATACCCGTAGTGCACCTTTATAGCCACCCAGTTACGTTGTGACGTTTGGCACACCCAAAGCATTCCTACGGTATCCGGGAGTTGCACAATCTCATGGTCTAAGGAAATGATACTTGACATTAGAAAAGCTCTGAGCAAACGAACTACACGATCTTGTGCTAGGCTTAGGATTGGGTCTCATCCATCACATCATTCTCCTAATGATGTGATCCCGTTATCAACGACATCCAATGTCCATGGTCAGGAAACCGTAACCATCTATTGATCAACGAGCTAGTCAACTAGAGGCTTACTAGGGACATGGTGTTGTCTATGTATCCACACATGTATCTGAGTTTCCTATCAATACAATTCTAGCATGGATAATAAACGATTATCATGAACAAGGAAATATAATAATAACTTATTTATTATTGCCTCTAGGGCATATTTCCAACAGTTTGCCGGTGTGTTGGATTGCTCGTTTGTCACGATGGCTCAAGATAATACCAAATTATGTAACTTTACCAATACCAACAATAATGATTTCCTTAGCACTCCGATTGCTCCTCTTACCGATACTGAATCTTGTGAAATCAATACTCCTTTGTTGAATCTTGTCATGAAAGATCAATTCGCCGGCCTTCCTAGTGAAGATGCCGCTACTCATCTAAATAGCTTCGTTGATTTGTGTGATATCCAAAAGAAGAAAGATGTTGATAATGATATTGTTAAGTTGAAGCTATTTCCTTTTTCGCTTAGAGATCGTGCTAAAGCTTGGTTTTCGTCTTTGCCTAAAAATAGTATTGATTCATGGAATAAGTGCAAAGATGCTTTTATCTCTAAGTATTTTCCTCCCGCCAAGATCATCTCTCTTAGAAACGATATTATGAATTTTAAGCAACTTGATCATGAACATGTTGCACAAGCTTGGGAGAGGATGAAATTAATGATACGTAATTGCCCTACTCATGGTTTGAATTTGTGGATGATTATACAAAACTTTTATGCCGGATTGAATTTTGCTTCTAGAAATATTTTAGATTCGGCCGCGGGAGGCACTTTTATGGAAATCACTTTATGAGAAGCTACTAAACTCCTAGATAATATTATGGTTAATTATTCTTAATGGCACACTGAAAGATCTACTAATAAAAAAGTGCATGCGATAGAAGAAATTAATGTTTTGAGTGGAAAGATGGATGAACTTATGAAATTATTTGCTAGTAAGAGTGTTTCTTCTGATCCTAATGATATGCCTTTGTCTACTTTGATTGAGAATAACAATGAATCTATGGATGTGAATTTTGTTGGTAGGAATAATTTTGGTAACAACGCGTATAGAGGAAACTTTAATCCTAGGCCTTATCCTAACAATTCCTCTAATAATTATGGTAATTCCTACAACAACTCTTATGGAAATTTTAATAAGATGCCCTCTGAATTTGAGACTAGTGTTAAAGAGTTTATGAATTCGCAAAAGAATTTCAATGCTTTGCTTGAAGAGAAATTGCTTAAAGTTGATGAATTGGCTAGGAACATTGATAGAATTTCTCTTGATGTTGATTCTTTAAAGCTTAGATCTATTCCTCCTAAGCATGATATCAATGAGTCTCTCAAAGCCATGAGAATTTCCATTGATGAGTGCAAAGAAAGAGCCGCTAGGATGCGTGCTAAGAAAGATTGCTTTATGAAAGCGTGTTCTTCAAATTTTTATGAAAATAAAGATGAAGATCTAAAAGTTACTGATGTGTCCCCTATTAAATCTTTGTTTTGCAATATGAATCTTGATAATTATGGGACTGAATATGATCCACCTTTACCTAGAATGCGTTCCAAAAATTCGGAGTTTTTAGATCTTGATGCTAAAATTGACAAAAGTGGGATTGAAGAAATCAAAACGTTAGATGCTAATAAACCCACTATTTTGGATTTCAAGGAATTTAATTATGAAAATTGCTCTTTGATAGATTGTATTTCCTTGTTGCAATCCGTGCTAAATTCTCCTCATGCTTATAGTCAAAATAAAGCTTTTACCAAACATATTGTTGATGCCTTGATGCAATCCTATGAAGAAAAGCTTGAGTTGGAAGTTTCTATCCCTAGAAAACTTTATGATGAGTGGGAACCTACTATTAAAATTAAGATTAAGAATCATGAGTTCTATGCTTTATGTGATTTGGGTGCTAGGGTTTCCACTATTCCCAAAACTTTGTGCGATTTGCTAGATTTCCGTGATTTTGATGATTGCTCTCTAAACTTGCACCTTGCGGATTCCACTATTAAGAAACCTATGAGAAGAATTAATGATGTTCTTATTGTTGCAAATAGGAATTATGTGCCCGTAGATTTTATCGTTCTTGACATAGATTGCAATCCTTCATGTCCTATTTATTCTTGGTAGACCTTTTCTTAGAACGATTGGTGCAATTATTGATATGAAGGAAGGGAATAATAGATTCCAATTTCCACTAAAGAAAGGCATGGAACACTTCCCTAGGAAGAAAATAAAACTACCATATGAATCTATTATGAGAGCCACTTATGGATTGCCTACCAAAGATGACAATACCTAGATCTATCCTTGCTTTTATGCCTAGCTAGGGGCGTTAAACGATAGCGCTTGTTGGGAGGCAACCCAATTTTATTTTTAGTTTTTTGTTTTTTGCTTCTGTTTAGGAATAAATATTTGTTCTAGCCTCTGGTTAGATATGTTTTTATGTTTTAATTAGTGTTTGTGCCAAGTTAAACCTATAGGATCTTCTTGGATGATAGTTATTTGATCTTGCTGTAATTTCCAGAAACTTTCTGTTCACGAAAATAATTGTTAAAAATCACCAGAACGTGATAAAATAGTGATTCCAATTGCTGCTGATCAATAAACAAATTGTCTAGGTCTTCCTATGTTTTCTGATTTTTTGGAGTTCCAGAAGTTTGCGTTAGTTACAGATTACTACAGACTGTTCTGTTTTTGACAGATTCTGTTTTTCGTGTGTTGTTTGCTTATTTTGATGAATCTATGGCTAGTAAAATAGTTTATAAACCATAAATAAGTTGGAATACAGTAGGTTTAACACCAATATAAATAAATAATGAGTTCATTACAGTACCTTGAAGTGGTCTTTTGTTTTCTTTCGCTAACGGAGCTCACGAGATTTTCTGTTAAGTTTGTGTTGTGAAGTTTTCAAGTTTTGGGTGAAAGATTTGATGGATTATGGAACAAGGAGTGACAAGAGCCTAAGCTTGGGGATGCCCATGGCACCCCCAAGATAATCTAAGGACACCATAAAGCCAAAGCTTGGGGATGCCCCGGAAGGCATCCCCTCTTTCGTCTACTTCCATCGGTAACTTTACATGGAGCTATATTTTTATTCACCACATGATATGTGTTTTGCTTGGAGCGTCTTGTATGATATGAGTCTTTGCTTTTTAGTTTACCATAGTCATCCTTGCTGTACACACCTTTTGATAGAGCCATACATGATTTGGAATTTGTTAGAATACTCTATGTGCTTCGCTTATATCTTTTGAGTTATATAGTTTTGCTCTAGTACTTCACTTATATCTTTTAGAGCACGGTGGTGGATTTGTTTTATAGAAACTATTGATCTCTCATGCTTCACTTAGATTATTTTGAGAGTCCTATATAGCATGGTAATTTTCTTAATTAATCCTAATATGCTTGGTATTGAAGATTAGTAAAAACTTTCTTATGAGTGTGTTGAATACTATGAAAAGTTTGATGCTTGATAATTGTTTTGAGATATAAATATGGTGATATTAGAGTCATGCTAGTTGATTAGTTGTGAATTTGAGAAATACTTGTGTTAAAGTTTGTGATTCCCGTAGCATGCACGTATGGTGAACCGTTATGTGAGCACTCGATTCAGTAAATCAATAGTTCAAACCAGCCCACTAATAGCTTAGATAGTGGCCCTTCCACTTTGGTATAGTTGACCCTACCTATTGACTCAAGGTTCATAGGAAGGGGGAACCCATTCACAGGTCTTGTGGGAACTCCTTCAGTTCAGGTAGCCATAGTCACTCAGGGCTATAGTGGTAGTAGCAAGATCGAAATTGTGAGATTGGCGACTTGCATGTGTTAAGCATATAGCTAGCGTTCCTTCTGAGCGAGGATCAAACTCAGATTTTGACTATGATTAGGCGGGGACAGGATTCGAACCTGCAGTCTTCAGGTCATGAGCCTGATGAGTTGACCAATTCCTCTACCCCGCTTCTTCCCCTGATCTTTCTTTCCCTCTTCCCATAAACATTGATTCTGTGAAGTCGGAGCATGATTTATTTATTGATTGTCTTCCTTATGAGTGGCGGTCGGGGACGAGCAATGGTCTTTTCCTACCAATCTATCCCCCTGGGAGCATGCACGTAATACTTTGCTTTGATAACTTGTAGATTTTTTGCAATAAGTATATGAGTTCTTTATGACTAATGTTGAGTCCATGGATCATACGCACCTTTCTTCCTTCCACCATTGATAGCCTCTCTAATACCGCGCACTTTTCGCCGGTATCATACACCCACCATAAACCTTCCTCAAAACAGCCACCATACCTACCTATCATGGCATTTCCATAGCCATTCCGAGATATATTGCCATGCAACTTTCCACCGTTCCGTTTATTATGACACGCTCCATCATTGTCATATTGCTTAGCATGATCATGTAGTTGACATCGTATTTGTGGCAAAGCCATCGTTCATAATTCTTTCATACATGTCACTCTTGATTCATTGCATATCCCGGTACACCGCCGGAGGCATTCATATAGAGTCATATTTTGTTCTAAGTATCGAGTTGTAATTGTTGAGTTGTAAGAAAATAAAAGTGCGATGATCTTCATTTTTAGAGCATTGTCCCAAGTGAGGAAAATGATGATGGAGACCATGATTCCCCCACGAGTCGGGATGAGACTCTGGACGAAAATAATAGGCCATAAAAAGCAAGAAAATGCCCAAATAAAAAAATGAGAGAAAAAGAGAGAAGGGACAACGCTACTATCCTTTTACCACACCTGTGCTTCAAAGTAGCACCATGATCTTCATGATAGAGAGTCTCTCATTTTGTCACTTTCATATACTAGTGGGAATTATTCATTATAGAACTTGGCTTGTATATTCCAATGATGGGCTTCCTCAAAATGCCCTAGCTCTTCTTGAGCAAGCGAGTTGGATGCACACCCACTTAGTTTCTTTTGTTGAACTTTCATATACTTATAGCTCTAGTGCATCCGTTGCATGGCAATCCCTACTCACTCACATTGATATCTATTGATGGGCATCTCCATAGCCCGTTGATACGCCTAGTTGATGTGAGACTATCTTCTCCCTTTTTATCTTCTCCGCAACCACCATTCTATTCTACATATAGTGCTATGTCCATGGCTCACGCTCATGTATTGCGTGAAGATTGAAAAAGTTTGAGAACGTCAAAAGTATGAAACAATTGCTTGGCTTGTCATCGGGGTTGTGCATGATTTAAATACTTTGTGTGGTGAAGACAGAGCATAACCAGACTATATGATTTTGTAGGGATAATTTTCTTTGGCCATGTTATTTTGAGAAGAAATGATTGCTTTGTTAGTATGCTTGAAGTATTATTATTTTTATGTCAATATTAAACTTTTATCTTGAATCTTTCGGATCTGAATATTCATACCACAATTAAGAAGAATTACATTGAAATTATGCCAAGTAGCACTCCGCATCAAAAATTCTGTTTTTATCATTTACCTACTCGAGGACGAGCAGGAATTAAGCTTGGGGATGCTTGATACGTCTCCAACGCATCTATAATTTTTGATTGCTCCATGCTATATTATCTACTGTTTTGGACATTATTGGGCTTTATTATTCAATTTTATATTATTTTTGGGACTAACCTATTAACCGGAGGCCCAGCCCAGAATTGCTGTTTTTTGCCTATTTCAGAGTTTCGCAGAAAAGGAATATCAAACGGAGTCCAAACGGAATGAAACCTTCGGGAACGTGATTTTTAGGAAGAATATGATCCAGGAGACTTGGACCCTACGTCAAGAAACAAAAGAGGAGGCCACGAGGTAGGGGGCGCCTACCCCCCAGGGCGCGCCCTCCACCCTCGTGGGCCCCCCTGTTGCTCCACCGACGTACTCCTTCCTCCTATATATACCTACGTACCCCCAAACGATCAGATACGGAGCCAAAAACCTAATTCCACCGCCGCAACCTTCTGTACCCACGAGATCCCATCTTGGGGCCTGTTCCGGAGCTCCGCCGGAGGGGGCATCAATCACGGAGGGCTTCTACTTCAACACCATAGCCCCTCTGATGAAGTGTGAGTAGTTTACCTCAGACCTTCGGGTCCATAGTTAGTAGCTATATGGCTTCTTCTCTCTTTTTGGATCTTAATACAATGTTCCCCCCCTCTCTCGTGGAGATCTATTCGATGTAATCTTCTTTTGCGGTGTGTTTGTTGAGACCGATGAATTGTGGGTTTATGATCAAGTTTATCTATGAACAATATTTGAATCTTCTCTGAATTCTTTTATGTATGATTGGTTATCTTTGCAAGTCTCTTCGAATTATCAGTTTGGTTTGGCCTACTGGATTGATCTTTCTTGCAATGGGAGAAGTGCTTAGCTTTGGGTTCAATCTTGCGGTGTCCTTTCCCAGTGACAGTAGGGGCAGCAAGGCACGTATTGTATTGTTGCCATCGAGGATAACAAGATGGTTTTTTTATCATATTGCATGAATTTATCCCTCTACATCTTGTCATCTTGCTTAAGGCGTTACTCTGTTTTCATGAACTTAATACTCTAGATGCATGCTGGATAGCGGTCGATGAGTGGAGTAATAGTAGTAGATGCAGGCAGGAGTCGGTCTACTTGTCTCGGACGTGATGCCTATATACATGATCATACCTAGATATTCTCATAACTATGCTCAATTCTGTCAATTGCTCAACAGTAATTTGTTCACCCACCGTAAAATACTTATGCTCTTGAGAGAAGCCACTAGTGAAACCTATGGCCCCCGGGTCTATCTTCATCATATTAATCTTCCAACACTTAGTTATTTCCTTTGCTTTTTACTTTGTTTTTATTTTACTTTGCATCTTTATCATAAAAATACCAAAAATATTGTCCTATCATATCTATCAGATCTCACTCTCGTAAGTGACCGTGAAGGGATTGACAACCCCTTATCGCGTTGGTTGCGAGGATTTATTTGTTTTGTGTAGGTGCGAGGGACTCGCGCGTAGCCTCCTACTGGATTGATACCTTGGTTCTCAAAAACTGAGGGAAATACTTACGCTACTTTGCTGCATCACCCTTTCCTCTTCAAGGGAAAACCAACGCAGTGCTCAAGAGGTAGCAGCCACGAGAGGTCCAGAAGGCCGCCGGCTGGGCGGTGATGGTGGCGGAGGAGCGACGAGCCTCGACGCGTTGCTCGGTGAAGAGGATGCGTGAGTAGAGCTCGTGAGGAGGCATCGCTGGCTTGGCGTTGTGGACGGCCTCAGCGAGATTGTCGTAGTCGGCGTCGAGGCCTTTGATGACGAAGCCGGCGAACTCCTCGTCGCTAAGCGGCCGACCAATAGAGGTGAGCGTGTCCGCCAGCACCTTCATCTTGTTGAAGTAGGTCGTAGCGGAGGAGTCCAGCTTATTGATGTCGGCGAGTTCGCTGCGAAGGGCCATCGAGCGGGAGGTAGAGACCTGGGCAAAGGCGTTCTCCAGGGTTGTCCAGGCGTCCATGGAGGTGGCGGCGAAGAGACAAAGGCCAGCGACCCCGTCGCCGAGGGAACCCTGGATGACAGAGAGGATCGCCTGGTCCTGCTGCACCCACATACGGTGTTCCGGGTTGATGGCCGGGCCGTGGACGATAGGGATGACCTGCGGAGGACACGGTAGCGAACCATCAACAAACCCGAGGAAAGACCGGCTGCGTAGCAGCGGTAGGACCTTGGCGCGCCAGAACAAATAGTTGTCCGGCGTGAGTCGGATGGCGATCAAGTTGTCGAAGTGAAACGGCCTGGTGGGCGTGATTGCGCCAGCAGCAGGGACGATTGGTGGCGGAGCCGCGACCGCGACCGATGCCGCGGGTGGCAGTGCGGGGACGATCGGGATCACGGCCGCGGGTGGTGCCGTGAGCGAGGCCGCGGGTGGCTCCGCGGGCAGTGTCTCCCCCGAGGTCGCCGGGATGACGGCGAGTGTCGAGGAGGATCCAGAGGAGGCCATCGCGGGCGGCAGCGGCGCGACTGGTGCTGAGGCTGTCGCAGGCGGTGACGGTGGGATCGGCGCTGAAAACAGGGAGTCGACGGTGGTGGTGCCGAAGAACTGAGGCACTGACGGAGCCAAGGGGTGAGGTGGGAGGTTGAGGAGGGCAGCAAGCGACGCGGGGATAGACCCGGAGCTGGCGGCGCCCGAAGCGGAAGCGATCATGTCGCCGGCGGCAGCAGCCCTAGGGTTTAGGGTTTTGGTGCGGCGGCGGCAGGTGGGGTGGAGGTGGAGGACCTAGGTTAGACTCGATACCATGTAAAACGTACGTTTTGGCGGAACTGGCTCAACCCTTAAAGGGGTGGCCTATCACATATATATAATGATGACATACAAGTCCAATACCAATAAGGTATGGTTTACACAGTAAGGCTACAATACGAAGTCTAACAGAACTATATGATATGATCCAGTTGTTATCCCAACGAAAATAGAATATGATCTTTTTAGGGTGACATGGAATACATTGACGTTCGTATTACGTGGGCAGAAATAAAATTGTGGACTGCCTTCCTTTTGCAGGAAGATTAGTCCCAGTATGAACATAGGGTTTTCAATATGGAGTAAGTGTCCTAACAAAAAATGTGTGTTCTTCTTTCTTTTCACTTTAGTTTTCTAGGGATATTCACCGCCCACATTCAAAATTTGTGGGATTGCGCCCGCGTCATCGATGGCTATAAAGTTAGATAAAAAAATATTGAGCTAAGGTAATATTTCGAGCCACTAATAAGACCGCTGCATTTTCATTTTGAAGAGTGTGAACCGGGTTTAAATCTTAGAGTTGTCACATGTGATCGTATTTTTCTGGATTTATTTCAGGTTTGTCGGTGCTATTTTTTCGGTAGTACGACTTTTCTACTATCTATAAGGTGTTTGTGGTGACTTTATCAATCTCAAGATCTATCAGGTCGGACTCTAAGTGGTGCTCATAAGGATATGGTGTGTATGTGCTCATAGGCGATAGTATGCACATGTATGTTAGAATATGTGTATGTTGATGTATTTTCCAAAAATAAATATTAAATAACCACAAACAGTGAATCTTTTTTGGGAGGAGGGACACATGCCAAAAAATACAAACACATGCGCAAACTATCTTTGTCCATTTTGAAACTCATGGGAACCCTACTGAAAAACATGGATCCATTCTTCATATATCCTCGAATGCCATAGAGGTCACCTCAACATGGGTAATTCTCTAATCCTGTGAAAATGGGGCGGTTTCTATTTTTCCAAATGTTCCACATAACGTAGATAAAATGCACACTTCGGTTGCATTTGATGGTCTTTCTGCCAAAGAGGAGCGCATCCCACCATAAAAAACCGAGTAATAGACTTTGGGGTCCTATGCCCGAGGACAGACGTCCTCGGACCAGGTAACCTTCTTGGAGAAAGGACAATTCTTGCACAAATGAGTAACAATCCCAAGACATGCAAGCAAAGGTGACCGAAATGGCAGAGAAGAATGCTTGAAGTGTCCAACGTTCAGTTTTAGTCATTTAAAATGTTTATTTTACATAGTTAGGGCCTTTTAATTTTTAGGATTTCAAAAATACAGGAATAGAAAATTCAGAGGATTACAATGCCATGGCATTTTGAATACCATAGGAATTTGGTTTGCTTGAATGCATCAGAGAAAAAACAGAGGATTCTTTTCAATAGATTGGAGTGGATGCTAACATTCCAATGTGATGTACTCCCTTCGATCCCAAAAAAAGTGTCATGGTTTTAGTTCTAAAACCACGTCGCTTTTTTGAAGGGGGGAGCAGTACAAAGGAATCCTTAAGAAAAGTCCTATGAATCAACGATCAATGTAGGAAGAACTTCTAAGGGCATCTCCAACACGGACCCTGAAATTGCCCCTATATGTGGTTGCGGGAGTCCGGACACTTTTTACCATCCAGTGCTATCCCCCAAGTGTCCGAAAACACGTCCGGGCGTCCAAATTCTCCCATTGTAGAAGTAATTTTGGGGGGGGGGGGGACCAAAAGCCACCACGTTGGACATCCCCTCTCTCTCCTCAACCGTGACATGCACATGCATGGAAGGACATTTAGGGGACATGGTTGGATGGCCGACTCTTGCATCAGTGTCGACGGAATGGTCCCTACCGTTTCACGGACAAATAATGTGTCTGTTTTAGAGGTCAGCATTGGAGATGCCCTAAAGATTGTACTTCTTCAAAATTATTATGAAAATCTCTTGAATGAAAGAGGGTGTTAAATAAAAAGATTAGAAGCAAGGAAAACCTACACTAGTGGTTGGGGCCCGCCATTACGGGCCACTTGAGAGGAAGCTGTGGACACCTCACCTTCGTCTCGAAATAAAAAAAAAACATTATCGCGCCATGTGGACATCACATCCATCTTAAACAGAATAAGGAGAAGCCTAGAAAAACTTTTCTCGAAAAGAAAAAGAAAAAAGTCTCACTTTCATTTAAAAAAATATAAAAAACTTCCTCACCGCGACGAACCAACATGTGCCACATGCTGTAGGTGGTTGGCCACCATTCTACCTCTTCTTAATGGGCTTAATGAGGTTGAAGAAAGAGAGAGCCATGCAGTAGCACATGAACTAGCTAGGTTAGTGAGAAGAGGTTTTTTTGTTATGGGCGATGATCTCCCGTTTGTATGATGAGAGACGTCGGAACAACTAATCACATTCTTTTATATTATGGGACGGGGAGTAATTTAATTAAGCAGACACTTGTTTACCGGGAGTTAAAAAAAGACACATGGTAGGGAGAAATATACGAGCCCAAACAGGTCGTGGTGGTTGCCGAGGGCAGGAGGAAGCGCGAGAAAACGTCAAGGTTTGACGCCACGCAGTCATGAACTATTAATAGAATGTCCACACACCTTTCCTAGTGTAATTGGCCGGTGCTAATCCTTTACACTATAGATTATCAACGGGAGCGTAGAAAGACAATTGCGAGAAGACAAAGAAGAAAGGAAATCCGCAGCGACTCGTGAAGATCTTGAAAACAAAACAGAATCTATCGAGGTCCTGGCAATCCATTTCACACTTGTGAACCAAAATTTCCACACAAACAAACAAACGAACAGAGAGAAGCTGAAGCAAACGCCCTCCCATGTGACGCCACGGCGCCACCGCGGCCAATGGGAGTTCCACGCAGCGCGACCCGGGTGCCGCGCTGACGAGCGGCCATGCGTCACCGCCGGCGCACCGCGCCCAGCGCTCTCGTGGCGCCGGGAGGGGAGCCCCGGCCGGCCGGGGGCCACCGCGACGTGACGCGAGAGAAAGTTCTCCGCCTCTTCCTTCCGTCCCACTCCGGCTGCGGATCACGAAACCCCGCCCTGTCCCCGTCGGCTTCCCCCACCACTTTCCCGGTTGGATCTTCTTCACCGCGCCCGGCCCCACCACACCCGGGACAGGCACGTTTTCTTGCTCGGTCCGCTCACCTCCTCCGGTTCACGTACCTGTACCTCCCTCCGGCGATGGCTGCTCCAGCTTCATCCATCCACTGTGCTTATCATGATCAGGCTCGTAATATATTTAACCGCCCACCTGATGGAAAGCGGAAACGGATGGGACCGTCGCCGGCGGGCCTAATTTCGGGTGGCATGATCACGCAGGACTGCTGTTGGGTTCCTGGTACGTGCCGATGTGTCACGTGCTTTCGGAGCTCCACCTCCAAAAGGAGAAGGAAGGGGCGGTTTGTGGCTAGAGGACAAGATCATTACCGGCCATCTGGCTACCTAAATTGCGTGCAGAGACCAGCTAGATTAGCTGCGTGGCGTGGCGTGGCGTGCGGCTTTATTCTGCAAGTTGCAAGCGAGCAAACTAACATGTGCACAGAAGCTAATATGACATGCCAAACATGTTGGGCACGGCGAGTGGATATGTATTATATGCTACTCACTCGAAGTGATTGTATCTTTAACAGAGAGAAAGTTTCAAATTCTTTACAGGATATCTTCAAGGCCCATCAGTTGGATCCACATCTGATCGTTAGAACATCTACAACCGGACTTTGCGAATCCGGCCCTCAAACAAATTAGACACTCTGCATCCGTCTTTCTCATATTTCATCTCCTAGACTCATACAAAGCATGCAAAGAAATCCTACGTACTACATATTACGTAATACCCTAACTAGTCTTCGTCGTCCGATATGTCCACGGCGAAGGTGTCGGGCGCCGGATGACGGGCGGGTAGGAGGGCTCCGGCTCATCCTCCTCCTGCTCGACCTCATCCATGTAGGCGAGCATCTCCACCTCCTCCGCGGCCTGCTGCGCCTCCATCTCCTGCAGGCGACGACATCTGTCCTCCGCAGCCGACTCCGACCGGAGGGAATCAAGGATGGCCTGCTACTCCGCCTGCAGATTTGCGTCGCCAGCGTCCCACGCATCCTTCTCCTCTAGCTCATCCTCCTCCTCCTCCGGATCCACTACATCTGGAGGTAGCCCCTCGGCGATCCGGGCTTCGTGCCTAGCCCAGATCTGCTCAAGGAGCTCGAGTCGGCGCTCCGGCGTCAGAAATGGCTCGCAACTCACTACAGGAATCAGCTTCTTTGCCGTCTACCATCGTAGACGACAAATGACCAGAAAACGGACGGCAAAGACCTTTGCCGTCCGCCACGGACGGCAAACATGCCCGGCAAAGGAAGTGATGGTAAACAGCTTCTTTGTCGTCTGCTTTCTCGCAGCGGACGGCAAAGGGCCGTTGCCATCGGTGGCTGACGGCAAAGAACGTGGACGGCAAAGAATAGTTGTTAGCCCCATTAGGTGGCTAACGGGAGGCTTTGCCGTCTGCCGGCTGACGGCAAAGAACTGGGTCGTCAGCACACACGTCAGCTTCCGGACGTCAGTAGAGACGTCGTGCGGACCGCGTGGCGTCGTGCGGCCCGCGTGACCGTCAAGGCGGCGGTTCCTGAGGTGTCCGCCGCCCGTACGTCTCCCGACGCGCCATTAAGGCCGTCGTTACTCCGGTGGGTCGCCGCCCACCTACCCTGCCGCCCGTCTGCCTATATAGGCCCCCGTCGGCCTCCTTCCTCCACACCGACGCCCACCGACGCCCTTCACTCCACCCCCCGGCGCCCTTCCCTCTCTTGTCGACCTTCTCCACCCCGACGCCCTTCCCTCTCTCGACGGCGACCATGGCGTCCGGCGGCAGCGGCGTTACTTCGAGGGGCCGCTCGTGGCCGTCGAGCCTCGAGACACCGGAGACCGATGAGCTCATCGCCGTGGGGCTAATGGTGCCGTCGGGCTGCAGTCCGCCACGTGAGTTCCACGTCACCGCCGATGGCTACCCGACGAGGGGGCCCGGCGCGACGCCGGACCAGCTCCGCCGCCACCGCGGTGGCCGTTGGAACATCGCCGGCCGCCACCGCTATTGGGACGACAAGGATTATTGGGCGGTCGTTGATACATCTCCAACGTATCTATAATTTTTTTTGTTCCATGCTATATTATATTCTGTTTTGGATGTTTAATGGGCTTTATTATACACTTTTATATTATTTTTGGGACTAACCTATTAACCGGAGGCCCAGCCCAAATTGCTGTTTTTGCCTATTTCAGTGTTTCGAAGAAAAGAATATCAAACAGAGTACAAACAGAATGACCTTCGGGAACGTCATTTTCGGAACAAACGTGATCCAGAGGACTTGGAGTGGACGTCAAGCAATCAATGAGGAGGCCACGAGGCAGGGGCGCGCTTACCCCCTCCCTTGGGCGCGCCCTCCACCCTCGTGGGCCCCTCGTAGCTCCACCGACCTACTTCTTCCTCCTATATATACCTACGTACCCCCAAACCATCAGAACAGGAGCCAAAACCCTATTTCCACAGCCGCAACCTTCTGTACCAGTGAGATCCCATCTTGGGGCCTTTTCCGGCGCTCCGCCGGAGGGGGCATCGATCATAGAGGGCTTCTACATCAACACCATACCTCTCTGATGATGAGTGAGTAGTTTACCTCAGACCTTCGGGTCCATAGTTATTAGCTAGATGGCTTCTTCTCTCTCTTTGCATCTCAATACAAAGTTCTCTCTCTTTAAGATATGTTCCTAGAGAAAATTTAGTTGAAAGTTGGTAGTAGCAATTGTGCGGACTGGGTCCGTAAACTGAGGATTGTCCTCATTGCTGCACAGAAGGCTTATGTCCTTAATGCACCGCTCGGTGTGCTGAACCTCAGCGTCGTCTGTAGATGTTGCGAAACATCTGACATACACGTTTTGATGACTACGTGATAGTTCAGTGCATAATGCTAACGGTTTAGAATTGTGGCACCAAAGACGTTTTGAAACGTCGCGGAACATATGAGATGTTCCGAAGACTGAAATTGGGATTTCAGACTAGTGCCCACGTCAAGAGGTATGAGACCTCTGACAAGTTTCTTAAGCCTGCAGACTAAGGGAGAAAAGCTCAATCGTTGAGCATGTGCTCAGATTGTCTGAGTGCCACAATCGCTTGAATCGAGTGGGAGTTAATCTTCTAGATGAGATAGTGATGGTTCTCCATAGTCACTGCCACCAAGCTATTAGAGCTTCATGATGAACTATAACATATCAGGGATAGACATGATGATCCTTGAGCAACTCGCGATGTTTGACACCGCGAAAGTAGAAATCAAGAAGGAGCATCAATTGTTGATGGTTAGTAAAACCACTAGTTTCTAGAAGGGCAAGGGCAAAAGGGATACTTCATGAAACAGCAAATTATTTGCTGCTCTAGTGAAGAATCCCAAGGTTAAACCCAAACCCGAGACTAAGTGCTCCTGTAATGAGGGGAACGGTCACTGAAGCAGAACTACCCTAGATACTTGGTAGATGAGAAGGCAGGCAAGGTCGACAGAAGTATATTGGATATACCTTATATGAATGTGTACTTTACTAGTACTCCTAGCAGCACCAGGGTATTAGATACCGGTTCGGTTGCTAAGTGTTAGTAACTCGAAATAAAAGCTGCGGAATAAATGGAGACTAGCTAAAGGTGAGATGACGATGTGTGTTGGAAGTGTTTCCAAGGTTGATGTGATCAAGCATCGCATGCTACCTCTACCATCGAGATTGGTGTTTGCGTTGAGCATAAACATGATTGGATTATGTTTATCGCAATACGGTTATTCATTTAAGGAGAATAATGGTTACTCTATTTATTTGAATAATACCTTCAATGGTCTTGCACCTAAAATGAATCTCGATCGCAGTGATACACATGTTCGTGCCAAAAGGTATAAAATAGTAATGATAGTACCACATACTTGTGGCACTGCCATTTGAGTCATATTGGTATAGAACGCATGAAGAAGCTCCATGTAGATGGATCTTTGGACTCACTCGTTTTTGAAAAGATTGAGACATGCGAACCATGTCTATTGGTATGAAGAAACTCCATGCAGATGGATCGTTTGGACTCACTTGATTTTGAATCACTTGAGACATGCAAATCATACCACATGGGCAAGATGACTGAAAGGCCTCATTTTCAGTAAGATGGAACAAGAGAGCAACTTGTTGGAAGTAATACATTTTGATGTATGCAGTCCAATGAGTGCTGAGGCATGCAGTGGATATCGTTATGTTCTTACTTCACAGATGATTTGAGTAGATGCTGAGTGTATTTACTTGATGAAACACAAGTCTGAATTATTGAAAGGTTCAAGTAATTTCAGAGTGAAGTTGAAGATCGTCGTGACAAGAGGATAAAATGTCTGTGATATGATCATAGAGATGAGTATCTGAGTTACGAGTTTGGCACACAATTAAGACATTGTGGAAAGTGTTTCACAATTAATACCGCCTGGAACACCACAGTGTGATGGTGTGGCCGAACATCATTGGATATGGTGCATACCATGATGTCTCTTATCGAATTACCACTATCGTTTATGGGTTAGGCATTAGAGACAACCGCATTCACTTTAAAAAGGGCACCACGCAATTCCGTTGAGACGACACCGTTTAGAGAAACCTAAGTTGTTGTTTCTTAAAAGTTTGGGGCTGCGATGCTTATGTGAAAAGGTTTCAGGCTAATAAGCTCGAACCCAAAGCGGATAAATGCATCTTCATAGAATACCCAAAACAGTTGGGTATACCTCCTATTTCAGATCTGGAAGCAAAAGTAATTGCTTCTAGAAACGAGTCCTTTCTGGAGGAAAAGTTTCTCTCGAAAGAATTGAGTAGGAGGATGGTGGAGACTTGATAAGGTTATTGAACCGTCACTTCAACTAGTGTGTAGCAGGGCACAGGAAGTTGTTCCTGTGGCACCTACACCAATTGAAGTGGAAGCTTATGATAGTGATCATGAAACTTCGGATCAAGTCACTACCAAACCTCATAGGTCGACAAGGATATGTACTACTCCTGAGTGGTACGGTAATCCTGTCTTAGATATCATGTTGTTAGACAATACTGAACCTACGAGCTATGGAGAAGCGATGGTGGGCCCATATTCCGACAAATGGTTAGAAGCCATGAAATCCGAGATAGGATCTATGTATCAGAACAAAGCATGGACTTTGGTGAACTTGCCCGATGATCGGCAAGCCATTAAGATAAATGGATCTTTAAGAAGAAGACGGACATGGACGGTAATGTTACCGTCTATGAAGCTCGACTTGTGGCAAAGAGTATTTTCACAAGTTCAAGGAGTTGACTACGATGAGATTTTCTCATCCGTAGCGATGCTTAAGTCCGTCGGAATCATGTTAGCATTAGCTGCATTTATGAAATCTGGCAGATGGATGTCAAAACAAGTCTCCTTACCAGTTTTCGTAAGGAAAGGTTGTATGTGATACAATCAGAAAGGTTTTGTCGATCCTAAGGATGCTAAAAGGTATGCTAGCTCCAGCGATCCTTCCATGGACTAGAGCAAGCATCTCGGAGTCAGAATATACGCTTTGATGGAGTGATCAAAGTTTTTGGGTTTATACAAAGTTTGTTAGAAACTTGTATTTACAATAAAGTGAGGGTGGGAGCGCTACAACATTTCTGATAAGTATATGTGAATGACATATTGTTGATCCGAAATGATGTAGAATTTCTGGAAAGCATAAAGGGTTGTTTGAAAGGAGTTTTTCAAGGGAAGACCTGGATAAAGCTGCTTACATATTGGGCATCAAGATCTATAGAGATAGATCAAGACGCCTGATGATACTTTCAAAGAATACATACCGTGACAAGATTTTGAAGGAGTTCAAAATAGATCAGCAAAGAAGGAGTTGGCTGTGTTACAAGGTGTGAGTATTGAGTAAGACTCAAGACCTGACCACAGCAGAAAAGAGAGAAAGGACGAAGGTCGTCCCCTATGCTTTAGACATAGGCTCTACAGTATGCTATGCTGTGTACCGCACATGAAGTGTGCCTTGCCATGAGTTGGTCAAGGGGTACAATAGTGATCTGGGAATGGATCACATGACAGCGGTCGAACTTATCCTTAGTATCTAGTGGACTAAGGAATTTTCTCGATTATGGAGGTGAAAAGGAGTTCGTCGTAAAGGGTTACGTCGATGCGAACTTTGACACTAATCCGGATGACTCTGAGTAGAAAACCGGATTCGTATAGTAGACCAGTTATTTGAAATGGCTCCAAGTAGCGCGTGGTAGCATCCACAAGATGACATAGATATTCGTAAAGCACACACGGATCTGAAAGGTTCAGACCCGTTGACTAATAACCTCTCTCACAAGCATAACATGATCAAACCAGAACTCATTGAGTGTTAATCACATAGTGATGTGAACTAGATTGTTGACTTTGGTAAACTCTTTAGATGTTGGTCACATGGTGATGTGACCTGTGAGTGTTAATCACATGGTGATGTGAACTAGATTATTGACTCTAGTGCAAGTGGGAGACTGTTGGAAATATGCCCTAGAGGCAATAATAAATTGGTTATTATTATATTTCCTTGTTCATGATAATCGTTTATTATCCATGCTAAAATTGTATTGATAGGAAACTCAGATACATGTGTGGATACATAGACAACACCATGTCCCTAGTAAGCCTGTAGTTGACTAGCTCGTTGATCAATAGATGGTTAAGGTTTCCTGACCATGGTCATTGGATGTCGTTGATAACGGGATCACATCATTAGGAGAATGATGTGATGGACAAGACCCAATCCTAAGCCTAGCACAAGATCGTGTAGTTCGTTTGCTAAGAGCTTTTCTAATGTCAAGTATCATTTCCTTAGACCATGAGATTGTGCAACTCCCGGATACCGTAAGAATGCTTTGGGTGTACCAAACGTCACAACGTAACTGGGTGGCTATAAAGGTGCACTATAGGTATCTCCAAAAGTGTCTGTTGGGTTGGCACGAATCGAGACTGGGATTTGTCACTCCGTGTAAATGGAGAGGTATCTCTGGGCCCACTCGGTAGGACATCATCATAATGTGCACAATGTGACCAAGGAGTTGATCACGGGATGATGTGTTACGGAACGAGTAAAGAGACTTGCCGGTAACGAGATTGAACAAGGTATCGGGACACCGGCGATCGAATCTCGGGCAAGTAACATACTGATAGACAAAGGGAATTGTATACGGGATTGATTGAATCCCCGACATCGTGGTTCATCCGATGAGATCATCGTGGAACATGTGGGAGCCAACATGGGTATCTAGATCCCGCTATTGGTTATTGACCGGAGAACGTCTCGGTCATGTCTGCATGGTTCCCGAACCCGTTGGGTCTACACACTTAAGGTTCGATGACGCTAGGGTTATAGGGAAAGTATGTACGCGGTTACCGAATGTTGTTCGGAGTCCCGGATGAGATCCCGGACGTCACGAGGAGTTCCGGAATGGTCCGGAGGTAAAGATCGATATATAGGAAGTGAGGATTTGGCCACCGGAAGTGTTCCGAGCATCACCGGTAATGTACCGGGACCACCGGAGGGGTCCGGGGGTCCACCGGGAGGGGCCACCAGCCCCAGAGGCTTGCGTGGGCCAATAGTGGGAAGGGACCAGCCCCTAGGTGGGCTGGGGCGCCCCCCACCAAGGCCCAAGGCGCCTCAAGAGAAAAGGGGGGGCAAACCCTAGGGCAGATGGGCCCTAAGGCCCACCCCAGGTGCGCCTCCCCCTCTCCCCCTTTGGCCGCCACCCTACATGGGTTCTGGGGCTGCCGCACCCCTTGGGGTGGGAACTCTAGAGGGGGCGCAGGCCCCTCCCCTCCCCCTATATATAGTTGAGGTCTAGGGGCTGCACAACACACGAGTTATTCTCTCCCAGGCGCAGCCATACCTCTCTCCCTCCTCGTCTCTCGCAGTGCTTGGCGAAGCCCTGCTGGAGTACCGCGCTCCTCCACCACCACCACACCGTCGTGCTGCTGCTGGACGGAGTCTTCCCCAACCTCTCCCTCTCTCCTTGTTGGATCAAGGCGTGGGAGACGTCACCGGGCTGCACGTGTGTTGAACGCGGAGGCGCCGTGGTTCGGCGCTTAGATCGGAATCAACCGCGATCTGAATCGCTATGAGTACGACTCCTTCATCCGCGTTCTTGCAACGCTTCCGCATCGCGATCTACAATGGTATTTAGATGCACTCCCCTTCCCTTCGTTGCTAGATTACTCCATAGATTGATCTTGGTGATGCGTAGCAAATTTTGAATTTCTGCTACGTTCCCCAACAGAAACCTATGGCCCCCGGGTCTATTTTCCATCATACTAATCTCCCAACAACTAGCTATTTCTATTACCGTTTATTTTTTGTTCTTTACTTTTGTTCCTTACCATAAAAATACCAAAAATATTATCTTATCATCTCTATCAGATCTCACTCTCGTAAGTGACCGTGAAGGGATTGACAACCCCTTTATCGCGTTGGTTGCGAGGTTCTTATTTGTTTGTGTAGGTGCGTGGGACTCGAGAGTGGTCTCCTATTGGATTGATACATTGGTTCTCAAAAACTGAGGGAAATACTTACGCTACTTTACTGCATCACCCTTTCCTCTTCAAGGGAAAACCAACGCAGTGCTCAAGAGGTAGCAGTCGTCGGCGAGCTCTGTTGGGAGGCAGGCGGCTCCTCATCTGCCCCGCCCGCGATGGCCGCTCCCGCGGTCGCCCTCCGGCCGTCACGTCGCCCCGCCGTCTGGCACCCGCGGTCGCCGGACCCTCCGCCCCTCCCGCCGTCGAGATCCCGCCAAATCTAATCGCATTGCGCGAGGAGGGGGACCCTGACGACAGCCCCGGCTACCTCGTCGCCTTACGGGCGTCACAGGCAAAGGCGGTGGCGGCCTCCGCGGCCGCGGCGACGAGGGAGGCCGCGGATCTGCAGGCGGCATTAGATGCGGTGGCGGCGGCGGCTATCGCGGAGCCTGCGGACGCGCCTGCGGTGGAGCACGACGACGGCGTCGAATGGGAGGCCGCCGGCAAGAGCAGTGACGACGACGGCGACGACGGCAGTGCGGGCGAGGCCGTGAACCTCGCCGACTCCGACGACGAGTAGCTAGATTAGGGATGAAATGTAATATGTATGAATCGTTTGTCGGTTTGTCGTCAATTTCACCGGAAGGGGCTGATACGTCTCCATCGTATCTATTTTTCCAAACTCTTTTGCCCTTGTTTTGAACTCTAACTTGCATGATTTGAATGGAACTAACCCGGACTGACACTGTTTTCAGCAGAATTACCATGGTGTTATTTTTGTGCAGAATAAGAAGTTCTCGGAATGACCTGAAACTTCACGGAGATAAGTTTTGGAATTAATAAAAAGGGATAATTAGATTTATGCCCTTAGTTGTGTCCCACTCGTCTGTTTTACCCCTAATTCCCAAAAGTCACCGGTTCTGTCCAAGTCACTTTGCTCTTCTTATGCTTTTGCCCTTTGACCGTTTGACCGTCAGTTTGAAAAATTCATAACTAATTCATACTAAATCAGAAAAATGCAAATAAGATACCAAAATGTTCGGAAAAACATCACCTATATGCCAGTGTCATTTGCATTCATGAAAAAAGTGTTGGAAAATGCACATCCGAGTTTTAGCTCTTTTGATACCACCATGAATAGTAAAATCTGAAAAATTTCAAAAAAAAATCAAAATAATAGGAGGGCAAAGAACGACAAATGTTCTAAGTGCCTGCCAAGTTTCATCAGGGAATAACATTCGTGGGTGCCACGGCAAAAAAACAACCAGCACTCCAAAATAGATTATTTTTTTGCCACGACTTCCATGAATGTCATTCCCTGATGAAACTTGGCAAGCACTTAGAACATTTGTCGTTCTTTGCCCTCCTTTTTTTGAATTTTTTTGATTTTTTTTAGATTTTACTATTCATGATGGTACCAAAAGAGCTAAAACTCGGATGTGCATTTTCCAACACTTTTTTCATGAATGCAAATGACACTGGCATATAGGTGATGTTTTTCTGAACATTTTGGTATCTTATTTGCATTTTTCTGATTTAGTATGAATTAGTTATGAAGTTTTCAAACTGAAGGTCAAACGGTCAAAGGGCAAAAGCATAAGAGGAGCAAAGTGACCTGGACAGAACCGGTGACTTTTGGAAATTAGGGGTAAAACAGACGAGTGGGACACAACTAGGGGCATAAATCTAATTATCCCTAATAAAAAATATTGGAAAAAGAATCAAGTGAAGGGGGCCCATACCCTGGCCACAAGGGTGGGGGGCATGCCCACCCCCCTGGGGCGCGCCCTCCAACCTTGTGGGCCCCCTGGACCTCCGCCGACCTCAACTCCAACTCCATATATTCACGTGCGGGGAGAAAAAACAGAGAGAAGGATTCATTGCGTTTTACGTTACGGAGCCACCGCCAAGCCCTGTTCTTCCTCGGGAGGGCAGATCTGGAGTCCGATCGGGGCTTCGGAGAGGGGAATCCGTCGCCATCGTCATCATCAACCATCCTCCTTCACCAATTTCATGATGCTCACCGCCGTGCGTGAGTAATCCCATCGTAGGCCTGCTGGACGGTGATGGGTTGGATGACATTTACCATGTAATCGAGTTAGTTTTGTTAGGGTTTGATCCCTATAGTATCCACTATGTTCTAAGATTGACAAGTATAGGGGATCGCAACAGTTTTCGAGGGTAGAGTATTCAACCCAAATTTATATATTCGACACAAGGGGAGCCAAAGAATATTTGAAGGTATTAGCAGCAAAGTTGTCAATTCAACCACACCTAGAGATCAATTATCTGCAGCAAAGTGATCAGTAGCAAAGTAGTTTGATAGTTTTGATAGTAGTGACAACAGCAACGGTAATGGTAATAGTGATAGCAGTAGTTTTGTAGCAAGTGTAACAGTAACAGCAGCAGTAGTAACTTAGCAAGAACAATATAAGATAAATTCGTAGGCATTGGATCGGTGACTTGTAGGATGATATTCATCATGTGACAATTATAACCTAGGGCGATACGGCACTAGCTCCAGTTCATCGATATAATGTAGGCATGTATTCCGTAAATAGTCATACGTGCTTTATTAAAAGAACTTGCATGACATCTTTTGTCCTACACTCCCGTGGCAGCTGGCCCATATTGGAAACTAAGGGATATTAAGGCCTCCTTTTAATAGAGAACCGGAACAAAGCATTAACACATAGTGAATACATGAACTCCTCAAACTACGGTCATCACCGGGAGTGGGCCCGGTTGTTGTCACACCAGGGTTGCCGGATCATAACACGTAGTAGGTGACTATAACTTGCAATATCGGATCTAAAACATGGATATAATGATGAATTAATAAACGGTTCAGATCTGAGTTCATGGCACCCGGGCCCAAAGTGACAAGCATTAAGCATAACAAAGTCATAGCAACATCAATCTAAGAACATAGTGGATACTAGGGATCAAGCCCTAACAAAACTAACTCGATTACATGATGAATCTCATCCAAATCCTCACCGACCAGCGAGCCTACGAAGGAATTACTCACTCCCGGTGGGAAGCATCATGGAATTGGTGATGGAGATTGGTTGGTGATGACGAAGAACGAAGATCCCCCTCTCCGGAGCCCCAAACGGACTCCAGATCTGCCCTTCCGAGGAAGAACAGGGCTTGGCGGCGGCTCCTCCCGTGGATCGCGATAATTCTTTCTCCCTGATTTTTTCTGGAAATATGTGATTTTATAGTTTCAGGGGGGTCGTCAGCGGGGCGACCAGGTGGGTACAACCCACCTGGGCGCGCCATGAGAGGGGGGCGCGCCCTGGTGGGTTGTGCCCAACCAGGGGCCCCTCTCCGGTGGGTCTTGGCTCCAGAAATTCTTATTATCCATATAAAAAATCCTCGCAAAGTTTCGTTCCATTCCGAGAACTTTTATTTCTGCACAAAAACAACAGCATGGTAGTTCTGCTGAAAACAGCGTCAGTCTGGGGTTAGTTTCATTCAAATCATGATAATTAGAGTCCAAAACAAGAGGAAAAGTGTGAGAAAAAGTAGATACTTTGGAGACGTATCAACTCCCCCAAGCTTAAACCTTTGCTTGTCCTCAAGCAATTTAGTTGATAAACTGAAAGTGAGAAACAAAAACTTTTATGAACTCTTTTGCTCTTGTTTGCATAAATAAGCTTAAACAGCACCCAGGTTTTCAGCCAACATTATAACTAACCATGTCAACAATAACATTTAAAGATTATAATGATTCATATCAATGACATAATCGGCTAGCGAGCAATAATAAGAAATCTCAAAAGGAACATGTTGTCAAAACAACCATGATATAATATGACAATAGTGGTATCTCGCTAGCCCTTTCTGAGACCGCAAAACATAAATGCAGAGCACCTCCAAAGTTCAAGCAATGACTAAACATTGCAATTCATGGTAGAAAAGATCCAGGTATGATGCACCCAACATTAGCTATACACAATGCATAAATCATGACAGCTGTGCTCTACTCAGTTTCTGGCACTTGTTTTAGATGGTGGTTGTAACACCCCGCATGTAACTTGCCACAATTGTAACTCCGACTCTTGCCATTTCCGGCTATGTGATATGTTTTCCCTCCGTTGTTGGGTTTTGTCTTTCGTTTTGTATTTTGTCATGTCATGCATTTTCATATCATGTCATCATGTGCATTGCATTCGCATACGTGTTCGTCTTGTGCATCCGAGCATTTTCCCCGTTGTCCGTTTTCCAATCCGGCGCTCCTATCTCCTCCGGTGCACCCCTCTTGTTTTCTTTCGTGTGCATGTGTCAAACTTTCTCGGAATGGACCGAGGCTTGTCAAGTGGTCTTAATATACCACCCGGAGTCTACCGGTCAAGTTTCGTTCCATTCGGAGGTCGTTTGGTACTCCAACGGTTAACCGGGCATCCGCAAAGTCCATTTGAGTGTCCAGCAAAACCCCCCCTCCAAAACCAGCCCAAATCCTACCAAACTCTCTTCCATGCTCTAGGTCGTTCGATCACGATCGTGTGGGCGAAAACCGCACCTCATTTGGAGTCTCCTAGCTCCCTCTACCTATTTATATGTGGGCATCCCGAAAACGAAATCGCAGTCTCCCGTAACCCTAAATCCCCTCTCCGCGGGCGGACGCGTCCAGCGCCCGCCGGACAACCCGCGCCGCCGCCCGTAGCCAGTGGCGTAGTGCCACGTGTCCCACCGCCTCCTCCCTCCGCCGCGGCCCGCTCGGCCCACGGGAGGCCCTCCCGGCCCGCCGCCGCCGCGCGCCTGTCCCGCCCGCCGCCGCCGGCTCGGCCCCGCTTCGCCCCGCCGCCGGCCGGCCGCCGCCGTGCCGCGGTCCCCGCCGCCGACGCCGCCGGCCTCTCCTCCTCCGGCGACCGGCGCCGCCGGCCCCGCCGCCTCCTCCCTCCGGCCTCGCCTCCGGCAGCCCGCGCCGGCGCCGCTCCCTCCTCCGCCGGCGAGCAGCGCCCGACCTCCGCGAGCCCGCGCCCGAGCCGGCCCCGATCCGATCTGGGTCAACGGAGAAGGTTGACCCGAGACCCCCCCCTCTTTTTTTCTAAGTCCCTGAAACATTTCAGTATATGCTCCTGTTCGAGATGCGATAACTTTGTGCATGTAGCTCCGATTCGCGCGTATAATATGTCAAATTTTTCGTCTCGTGATGCTCTTCATTTTGTTCAATTGCACCATTTTCATTAGAGGTCATCTTGATGCCCAAATCCTCGTTGGAAGAGGGCTAGTTACTGTTAATCTCTGGTTCTTATCAGAACTTGGAGATTTGTCATTTTTGTATCATTTATTCTGTGCATCTTATGAGCATGAGCTCTACATGTGTTTTGAAGTATGCCATGCCATCTTTCCAGTGGTATAGTCCATGTATTTTTGTGATCTTTGTGGTGACTAGCACAAGCATGCAAAGTAGGCCCCGTAATATTTCTGATTTCAGGGACTTAGTGATTTCTCTAAGTCTTAGACTGCTGTAATTTTGTTGCCATGTAAACTTGATGCTACAGAGAGATCCATGCATATTTTGGAGATGTTCAGTAAGGATGTTTTGTAGCTATAGTTGTAATTGATCCATTCCTGCAATTGTTTGCAATTTTAGAGCACCATAGCATGACTCAATCTTGCTCTACTTTTGCTATAAAATATTTCTGGCAGATTCTTAACGTGACATGCATTTTTGCCAAGCTTATTCTAGTTGATCCATACATGCTATGCAATTGTTCTTGCCATGGATAGCTTCATAAACATGCCATCTTGCTGTAGGTATGCTTGGTTTTTCATGCATTGCTCTGTAGTGAGTGCATCAAGCTCACAAAGAGGCCTACATATTAACATTTCTGCCATGCTCTGTTTTCTGCTAAGTCTGAAACCTGATAACGATACTTGCTATGTTTACATGCTTTCCATCATATCTTCTGGTCCTTTTTGGGTTATGGTCAGTAAGGGACTTTTGTCATGTGCATTTAGTAGAACACTACCATGCCTTGTTTTGCTATGTTAAGTTTCTGTAGCATATTGATTTCGTGCTCTGAACATTGCTACCTGATGCCGATTTCTGCCATGTCCAGTTTTTCACTAAGTCTGTGAACCTGTAATCTTTTGCACTTTTGCCATGCTTGTTTGAGCTTGATATGTTGTGAACTAGAAGTAGCTCAGTGTTCATCTTTTGTCAAGCATCTCCTGTAGATTACTTCCATGTGCTTTGTTGCTATGTTGGGATGCTGTAGTATTGTTACTTGTTGTATTTTAAGTGCTATCTTGCTGTTTATCGCAGATTAGTGTCATTCTTGTTTTGCTTGCCATTTGCAAACCGTGCATCCGATTCCGGTGATCTTTATATCGATTTCGACCGAAATCATCTCATCTTTCCAGTGGCATGCTTGGTTTGCAAATTTACTGCCATGTTCATCATTTTCCTTCCGGAGCACGCATATGCATCACATATCATAACCTGCATATCATACATGTCTTGCATCATGTTGCTTGCGCATTCCTCGTTGTTGATTGTGGTTCCATTTGTTTGTATTCTTGTCTTGGGTAGAGCCGGGAGACGAGTTCGTGAACGAGGAACCTGTCGAGTACACTTACGAGGATCAAGCTTTCGACAACTCTGAGAATCTTGCAGGCAAGATGACCACCCCTCGAAATCACTTCTATCTTTGCTATGCTAGTTGTTTCGCTCTATTGCCATGCTCGCTACCTATCTCTTGCTATATCATGTCTCCTATTTCAGCCATGTCAGCCCCTAACCATCCTTTCCTAGCAAACCGTTGTTTGGCTATGTTACCGCTTTTGCTCAGCCCCTCTTATAGCGTTGTTAGTTGCAGGTGAAGTTGAAGTTTGTTCCATGTCGGAACATGGATATGTTGGGATATCACAATATCTCTTATTTAATTAATGCATCTATATATTTTGGTAAAGGGTGGAAGGCTCGGCCTTATGCCTGGTGTTTTGTTCCACTCTTGCCGCCCTAGTTACTGTTATACCGGGATTATGTTCCTTGAGTTTGCGTTCCTTACACGGTCGGGTGATTTATGGGACCCCCTTGACAGTTCGCCTTGAATAAAACTCCTCCAGCATGGCCCAACCTTGGTTTTACCAGTTGCTACCTAAGCCTTTTCCCCCGGGTTTTCGCGAGCCCGAGGGTCATCTTATTTTAACCCCCCCGGGCCAGTGCTCCTTCGAGTGTTGGTCCAAACTGAGCAGACTGCGGGGCCACCTCCTGGAAACTCGAGGTCTGGTTTTACTCGTAGGATGTCTCATCCGGTGTGCCCTGAGAACGAGATATGTGCAGCTCCTATCGGGATTTGTCGGCACATTCGGGTGGCTTTGCTGGTCTTGTTTTACCATTGTCGAGATGTCTTGTAAACCGGGATTCCGAGACTGATCGGGTTTTTCCGGGAGAAGGTTTATCCTTCGTTGTCCGTGAGAGCTTATGATGGGCTAAGTTGGGACACCCCTGCAGGGTATTATCTTTCGAAAGCCGTGCCCGCGGTTATGAGGCAGATGGGAATTTGTTAATGTCCGGTTTTAGACAACTTGTCACTTGACCCAATTAAAATACACCAAGTGCGTGTGTAGCCGTGATGGTCTCTTCTCGGCGGTATCCGGGAAGTGAACACGGTCTGTGTTATGTTTGACGTAAGTAGGTGTTCAGGACCTCTTCTTGGTCATTGCCAGATGACGCTCGTTCCATTGCTTCTCTTCTCGCTCTCATTTGCGCAAGTTAGCCACCATATATGCTTTTGCCGCTGCAGCTCCACCTCTTTGCACCTCTTTGTCCTATAAGCTTAAATAGTCTTGATCTCGCGGGTGTGAGATTGCTGAGTCCCCGTGACTCACAGATACTTCCAACACCAGTTGCAGGTGCCGACGATGCCAGTGCAGATGATGGCGTCGATCTCAAGTGGGAGTTCGACGAGGAACGTGGTCGTTACTATGTGTCTTTTCCTGATGATCAGTAGTGGTGCCCAGTTGGGACGATCGGGGATCTAGCATTTGGGGTTGTCTTATTTTCATCTGGATTTTGACCGTACTCGGTCTATATGATTGTAATTTGGATGATGTATGAATGATATTTATGTATTGTGTGAAGTGGCGATTGTAAGCCAACTCTTTATCCCATTCTTGTTCATTACATGGGATTGTGTGAAGATGACCCTTCTTGCGACAAAACCACTATGCGGTTATGCCTCTAAGTCGTGCCTCGACACGTGGGAGATATAGCCGCATCGTGGGCGTTACAGTGGTGACACAACATAAAAGTAAATAGAAAGTCCCTTCGCAGAGGGAAGCAGTGATTTGCAGAGGTGCCAGAGCTCAATTTTTAAAACAGAGATAAATGATATTTTAAGACATGCACCCTTCTTATTCACTTCACGACTATCAGTTATCAACATCTTCCATGCTAAGCACGCTAGTGGCGGTTCCCAACCAATAAAAGTAAAGGTTTTGACTCCATTGGAAGTTTTTGTTTGATTATTCAAGAGATGAACTCTTTTTCATGTTTGCAGTTTGGGACTGGGCAACCCTATTACCGCCCATTTTCTCGTGCGATGGCGAGTGAATAAACACTCGACCTGAGAATAACCCACTTAGCACGGAAGATATCGACCACCTCCTGTCGTTCCATGAACGATCCAGGCACACAAAACGGATAATTTTTTAGAAGTTTTTAGAGGTGGCACATGCAAATTTACTTAGAACGGCAGGATAATACCATATATAGGTAGGTATGGTGGACTCATCTGGAATAACTTTGGGTTCAAGGTTTTTGATGTACAAGCAGAATTCCCACTTAGTACAGGCGAAGGCTAGCAATTAAGATTGAGAAGCGGCCAACTAGACAGCAACAACGATCATAACCAGGCATTATGCATAAGTGACATTGGACACTAGCATGAGTAGGATATGAACACCATGAACATAAATATTATAGAGGCATGTTGGTTTTGATTCAACTACATGCATGAACATGTACCAAGTCAAACCACTCGAACATTCAGAGGAGGATACCATATCATCATACTACATCACAATCAATTTAACGCTATGTTGATATCCAACATAAATCATTATTCACTCCTAACTATTTATGCATGGCATGAGAAACTATAATTTCTAATTGTCATTGCAAACATGTTTAATCATAACGGGCTGAAGCCTGGATACTAGGTTAAACATATTTACACAGACAGAACAAGTCGAGTTCATACCAGTTTTTCTTTGCCACGGCCAGCTCATCGAATATAGTCATTATCGCCTGTCACTTGCACGACTCAATGATATGAAAATAATAATAGTGCAAGAGTGCCATGGACTAAGCTGGAATCTGCAAAACATTTTATTCAACAGGAGAAGACAAGGTAAAATGTGCTCTTTATTAGTTCAAAAGTTATTCTTGTGAGAGCCACTCAACATTTTCATCGTGGTCTTCTCCTTGGTAAGACTCGAATAAAAAGAAAATAAATTCAGAGAAACACACTGAAATATTTTTTGAGTTTTTGGTTTTCTTCAACAGGCAAATAAAAAGCAAAAGCAAAAACGAGAAAAACTATTTACACGGGAAAGCTCCCAACAAGCAAAAGAAGAACAAGGAAATCTTTTTGGATTTTCTTTCTAGTACTACTAGTAAGCATGCATGGAAAGTAAATTACTGCAATTATTTATTTTTTGGGTTTTCTAAAGTTTTTCAAACACACAAGAAGAAAGCAAGAAAATAAATTTAAGCATGGATGATACAATGAAAAAGTGTGAACAACAACAAATAAAATGATATGTAGACATGAATGTAATGTCGGTGATAACACGTACTCCCCATAGCTTAGGCTTTTGGCCTAGCTTGGTAGTCGATCAGTAGCTTGGAGGGTAGTAGTCGGCGTGGTAGCTCACCGAGGCTCTCGGTGCGGATGCCTCAGCACGCCGTGCCGCCAACACTGCTGCGTTGTGAGCTCGAGCCTCGCTCTCAAGAACAAAATATCTTTTCTGATGTTATAGTCAAAAAGAGCAGGCACACGCAAATATTGTTGGGGATCGTTGCAGAAATTAAAAATTTCTACGCATCACCAAGATCAATCTATGGAGAGACTAGCAACGAGAGAGAGGGGAGTGCATCTTCATACCCTTGAAGATCGCGATGCGGAAGCATTACAAGAACGCGGATGAAGGAGTCGTACTCGTAGCGATTCAGATCGCGGTTGATTGCGATCTAAGCGTCGAACAACGGCGCCTCCGCGTTCAACACACGTACAGCCCGGGGACGTCTCCTCCTTCTTGATCCAGCAAGGGGAGAGGAGAAGTTGAGGGAGAGCTCCGGCAGCACGACGGCATGGTGGTGGAGCTTGCAGTTCTCCGGCAGGGCTTCACCAAGCACTACTACTACGGAGGTGTTGGGGAGGGAGAGGGCTGCGCCAGCGGAAGGGCTGAGGCTCCCATGCGCCTCCCCACTATATATAGGGGTGGAGGGGGCTGGTTTCTTTCCCTCCAAGTCCAGGGGGGCGTTGGCAAAGGTGGGGGAAAGAAATCCCATCATTTCCCTTCCCCACCGCTGGTTATCCCCCTTTTTTAGGGATCTTGATCTTATCCCTTCGGGATATGATCTTATTCCTTCTAAGGGGGGATCTTGGTGCGCCTTGACCACGGGTGTGGGGCCTTGCCCCCACTACCCACGTTCATGTGGGTCCCCCCATGCAGGTGGGCCCCACTCCGGAACCTTCTAGAACCTTCCCGGTACAATACCGAAAAATCCCGAACATTTTTCGGTGGCCAAAATAGGACTTCCCATATATAAATCTTTACCTCCGGACCATTCCGGAACTCCTCGTGACGTCCGGGATCTCATCCGGGCCTCTGAAAAACATTCGGTAACTGCACACTAATTCCCATAATAACTCTAGCGTCACCGAACCTTAAGTGTGTAGACCCTACGGGTTCGGGAATCATGCAGACATGACCGAGACAGCTCTCTGGCCAATAACCAACAGCGGGATCTGGATACCCATGTTGGCTCCCACATGTTCCATGATGATTGCTACCTCTTGAGCACTGCGTTGGTTTTCCCTTGAAGAGGAAAGGATGATGCAGCAAAGTAGCGTAAGTATTTCCCTCAGTTTTTGAGAACCAAGGTATCAATCCAGTATGAGGCTACACACGACTCCCTCGCACCTACACAAACAAATAAATCCTCGCAACCAACGCGATAAGGGGTTGTCAATCCCTACACGGTCACTTACGAGAGTGAGATCTGATAGATATGATAAGATAATATTTTTGGTATTTTTATGATAAAGATGCAAAGTAAAATAAAAGGCAACAAAAATAACTAAGTGTTGGAAGATTAATATGATGGAAAATAGACCCGGGGGCCATAGGTTTCACTAGTGGCTTCTCTCGAGAGCCTAAGTATTTACGGTGGGTGAACAAATTACTGTTGAGCAATTGACAGAATTGAGCATAGTTATGAGAATATCTAGGCATGATCATGTATATAGGCATCACGTCCGAGACAAGTAGACCGACTCCTGCCTGCATCTACTACTATTACTCCACACATCGACCGCTATCCAGCATGCATCTAGAGTATTAAGTTCATAAGAACAGAGTAACGCTTTAAGCAAGATGACATGATGTAGAGGGATAAACTCATGCAATATGATATAAACCCCATCTTGTTATCCTCGATGGCAACAATACTATACGTGCCTTGCTGCCCCTACTGTCACTGGGAAAGGACACCGCAAGATTGAACCCAAAGCTAAGCACTTCTCCCATTGCAAGAAAGATCAATCTAGTAGGCCAAACCAAACTGATAATTCGAAGAGACTTGCAAAGATAACCAATCATACATAAAAGAATTCAGAAGATTCAAATATTGTTCATAGATAAACTTGATCATAAACCCACAATTCATCGGTCTCAACAAACACACCGCAAAAGAAGATTACATCGAATAGATCTCCACAAGAGAGGGGGAGAACATTGTATTGAGATCCAAAAAGAGAGAGGAAGCCATCTAGCTAATAAATATGGACCCGAAGGTCTGAGGTAAACTACTCACACTTCATCGGAGAGGCTATGGTGTTGATGTAGAAGCCCTCCGTGATCGATGCCCCCTCCGGCGGAGCTCCGGAACAGGCCCCAAGATGGGATCTCACGGGTACAGAAGGTTGCGGTGGTGGAATTAGGTTTTTGGCTCCGTATCTGGTAGTTTGGGGGTACGTAGGTATATATAGGAGGAAGGAGTACGTCGGTGGAGCAACGTGGGGCCCACGAGGGTGGAGGGCGCGCCCGGGGGGTAGGCGCGCCCCTACCTCGTGGCTTCCTGGTAGCTTTCTTGACTAGGGTCCAAGTCCTCTGGATCACGTTCGTTCCGAAAATCACGTTCCCGAAGGTTTCATTCCGTTTGGACTCCGTTTGATATTCTTTTTCTGCGAAACTCTGAAATAGGCAAAAAACAGCAATTCTGGGCTGGGCCTCCGGTTAATAGGTTAGTCCCAAAAATAATATAAAAGTGTATAATAAAGCCCGATAATGTCCAAAACAGAAGATAATATAGCATGGAGCAATCAAAAATTATAGATACGTTGGAGACGTATCAAGCATCCCCAAGCTTAATTCCTGCTCGTCCTCGAGTAGGTAAATGATAAAAACAGAATTTTTGATGTGGAATGCTACTTGGCATAATTTCAATGTAATTCTTCTTAATTGTGGTATGAATATTCAGATCCGAAAGATTCAAGATAAAAGTTCAATATTGACATAAAAATAATAATACTTCAAGCATACTAACTAAGCAATTATGTCCTCTCAAAATAACATGGCCAAAGAAAGTTCATCCCTACAAAATCATATAGTTTAGTCATGCTCCATTTTCGTCACACAAGAATGCTCTCATCATGCACAACCCCGATGACAAGCCAAGCAATTGTTTCATACTTTAGTAATCTCAACCTTTTTCAAGCTTCACGCAATACATGAGCGTGAGCCATGGACATAGCACTATGGGTGGAATAGAATATAATGATGGGGGTTATGTGGAGAAGTCAAAAAGGGAGAAAGTCTCACATCAACGAGGCTAATCAATGAGCTATGGAGATGCCCATCGATTGATGTTAATGCAAGGAGTAGGGATTGCCATGCAACGGATGCACTAGAGCTATAAATATATGAAAGCTCAACAAAAGAAACTAAGTTGGTGTGCATCCAACTTGCTTGCTCACGAAGACCTAGGGCACTTGAGGAGGCCCATTGTTGGAATACACAAGCCAAGTTCTATAATGAAAAATTCCCACTAGTATATGAAAGTGACAAAACATGAGACTCGCTATTATGAAGATCATGGTGCTACTTTGAAGCACAAGTGTGGTAAAAGGATAGTAACATTGTCCCTTCTCTCTTTTTCTCTCTTTTTTTGGGCCTTCTCTTTTTTTATGGCCTTTCTCTTTTTTTTTATTCCTCACTTGGGACAATGCTCTAGAAAATGATGATCATCACACTTCTATTTATTTACAACTCAATGATTACAACTCGATACTAGAACAAAGTATGACTCTATATGAATGCCTCCGGCGGTGTACCGGGATATGCAATGAACCAAGAGTGACATGTATGAAAGAATTATGAACGGTGGCTTTGCCACAAACACTATGTCAACTACATGATCATGCAAAGCAATATGACAATGATGAACGTGTCATGATAAACGGAATGGTGGAAAGTTGCATGGCAATATATCTCGGAATGGCTATGGAAATGCCATAATAGGTAGGTATGGTGGCTGTTTTGAGGAAGATATAAGGAGGTTTATGTGTGAAAGAGCGTATCATATCACGGGGTTTGGATGCACCGGCGAAGTTTGCACCAACTCTCAATGTGAGAAAGGGCAATGCACTGTACCGAAGAGGCTAGCAATGGTGGAAAGGTGAGAGTGCGTATAATCCATGGACTCAACATTAGTCATAAAGAACTCACATACTTATTGCAAAAATCTACAAGTCATCAAAAACCAAGCACTACGCGCATGCTCCTAGGGGGATAGATTGGTAGGAAAAGACCATCGCTCGTCCCCGACCGCCACTCATAAGGAGGACAATCAAAGAACACCTCATGTTTCAAATTTGTTACATAACGTTTACCATACGTGCATGCTACGGGACTTGCAAAGTTCAACACAAGTATTTCTCAAATTCACAACTACTCAACTAGCACAACTTTAATATTACTACCTCCATGTCTCAAAACAATCATCAAGCATCAAACTTCTCTTAGTATTCAACGCACTCATAAGAAAGTTTTTACTATTATTGAATACCTAGCATATTAGGATTATTTAAGTAAATTACCATGCTATTTAAGACTCTCAAAATAATCTAAGTGAAGCATGAGAGATCAATAGTTTCTGTAAAACAAATCCACCACCGTGCTCTGAAAGATATAAGTGAAGTACTAGAGCAAAAACTATATAACTCAAAAGATATAAGTGAAGCACATAGAGTATTCTAATAATTTCCGAATCATGTGTGTCTCTCTCAAAAGGTGTGTACAGCAAAGATGATTGTGGTAAACTAAAAAGCAAAGACTCAAATCATACAAGATGCTCCAAGCAAAACACATATCATGTGGTGAATAAAAATATAGCTCCAAGTAAAGTTACCTATGGAAGTAGACGAAAGAGGGGATGCCTTCCGGGGCATCCCCAAGCTTTGGCTTTTAGGTGTCCTTAGATTATCTTGGGGTGCCATGGGCATCCCCAAGCTTAGGCTCTTTTCACTCCTTGTTCCATAATCCATCAAATTTCACCCAAAACTTGAAAACTTCACAACACAAAACTCAGCAGAAAATCTCGTGAGCTCCGTTAGCGAAAGAAAACAAAAGACCACTTCAAGGTACTGTAATGAACTCATTATTTATTTATATTGGTGTTAAACCTACTGTATTCCAACTTCTCTATGGTTTATAAACTATTTTACTAGCCATAGATTCATCAAAATAAGCAAACAACACACGAAAAATAGAATCTGTCAAAAACAGAACAGTCTGTAGTAATATGTAACTAACGCAAACTTCTGGAACTCCAAAACATAAGCCAAAACAGGACGACCTAGAAAATTTGTTTATTGATCAGCAGCAATTGGAATCAATATTTCATCATGTTCTGGTGTTTTTTAACAATTATTTTCGTGAACAGAAAGTTTCTGGAATTTTCTGCAAGATCAAATAACTATCATTCAAGAAGATCCTATAGGTTTAACTTGGCACAAACACTAATTAAAACATAAAAATACGTCTAACCAGAGGCTAGAACAAATATTTATTCCTAAACAGAAGCAAAAAGCAAAAAAACTAAAAATAAAATTGGGTTGCCTCCCAACAAGCGCTATCGTTTAACGCCCTTAGCTAGGCATAGATAATTTCAATGATGCTCACATGAAAGACAAGAATTGAAGCGCAAAGAGAGCATCATAAAACACGTGACAAACACATCTAAGTCTAACATACTTCCTATGCATAGGCATATTATAAGTAAACAAATTTGCAAGGCAAGCAAAAACTAGCATATGCAAGGAAGCGGAAAGAAACAATAGCAATCTCAACATAACGATAGGTAATTTAGTAGCATGAAAATTTCTACAACCATATTTTCCTCTCTCATAATAATTACATGTAGGATCATAAGAAAATTAAACAATATAGCTATCACAAATCATATTCTTAACACGATCCACATGTATGCGAAGTTGACACTCTTCCAAAATAGTGGGATTAACATTAACTAAAGTCATGACCTCTCCAAACCCACTTTTATCAAAAAATTCATAAGATTGAACATTCTCCAAATATGTGGGATCTAAAGTTGACACTCTTCCAAACCCGCTTTCAATAATATTGCAAACACTATTATCAATCTCATATTCATCATGGGGCTTAAATAAATTTTCAAGATCATAAGAAGAATCACCCCAATCATGATCATTGCAACAAGTAGTAGACATAGCAAAACTAGCATCCCCAAGCTTAGGGTTTTGCATATTATTAGCACAATTGACATCAAGAGAATTTATAGTAACATCATTGCAATCATGCTTTTCATCGAAGGAACTACCAACTATGGGTGCAATACCAACGATCTCATGTTTAACATAAGGAACTATAGCAAATTCATCTTCATAAATATTGGCATCATGGCCACAAGAATAGCAAGCATCATGTTCATCAAGGGATATTTCAATCAAATCAACGGAATCATCATTATCTATAGATTCATGCATATCATTATTTTCTTCCAAAGCAACAGTCATTCTCTCAATAAATTCTTTGACATAGACATTATGAGCATAGTTTTCGTAGCAATATTTAAGTGTGTCAAAATTTTCAGATTCGTAGAGAGTAATATCATACTTTTCAATCAAAGAAGCAACTTCATAAGCACCCTTAAAAGCAACAAATTCTTCAATTTGTTCAATATCATAGTAACTATAAACATCCTTTGCATAAGAAGATAAGATTTCATTATCATTAAACTTACATAGGTAGGGAAGGTGCTTTTTGGGGTTCTTAGAGCAACAAGTAAAATCACAAATTTCACAAAGATTCCAAGCATAACACAACAATCTGTTTATTTGATTCCATAAGAGTTTCCCTTTTTTCAGACAAACGGTGACACACAAAATGAGCATGCTCATCTAAAGATTTCCCATCAACTAGGCTAGTTGGGGTTTCAGCACGAGCGCATAAGGATCGAAGATGATCCAAGTAGAACACTTTAAGTGGATCCATATCAATAGATTTTTAGCAAGCAAAGATGCAAGCAAATAGAAGGCACGTGGAAACACAAACAAAAATGCATACGGGAAGAAGGCGAATAAAACGACAAGGGTGAAGTGGGGGAGAGGAAAACGAGAGGCAAATGGTAAATAATGTAATGCGCGAGATAAGGGTTTGTGACGGGTACTTGGTACGTTGACTTTTGCATAGACCTCCACGGCAACGGCGCCAGAAATCCTTCTTGCTACCTCTTGAGCACTGCGTTGGTTTTCCCTTGAAGAGGAAAGGGTGATGCAGCAAAGTAGCGTAAGTATTTCCCTCAGTTTTTGAGAACCAAGGTATCAATCCAGTAGGAGGCTACACACAAGTCCCTCGCACCTACACAGACAAATAAATCCTCGCAACCAACGCGATAAGGGGTTGTCAATCCCTACACGGTCACTTAAGAGAGTGAGATCTGATAGATATGATAAGATAATATTTTTGGTATTTTTGTGATAAAGATGCAAAGTAAAATAAAAGGCAAAAAAAATAACTAAGTGTTGGAAGATTAATATGATGGAAAATAGACCCGGGGGCCATAGGTTTCACTAGTGGCTTCTCTCGAGAGCATAAGTATTTACGGTGGGTGAACAAATTACTGTTGAGAAATTGACAGAATTGAGCATAGTTATGAGAATATCTAGGCATGATCATGTATATAGGCATCACGTCCAAAACAAGTAGACCGACTCATGCTTGCATCTACTACTATTACTCCACACATCGACTGCTATCCATCATGCATCTAGAGTATTAAGTTCATAAGAACAGAGTAACACTTTAAGTAAGATGACATGATGTAGAGGGATAAACTCATGCAATATGATATAAACCCCATCTTGTTATCCTCGATGGCAACAATACTATACGTGCCTTGCTGCCCCTACTGTCACTGGGAAAGGACACCGCAAGATTGAACCCAAAGCTAAGCACTTCTCCCATTGCAAGAAAGATCAATCTAGTAGGCCAAACCAAACTGATAATTCGAAGAGACTTGCAAAGATAACCAATCATACATAAAAGAATTCAGAAGATTCAAATATTGTTCATAGATAAACTTGATCATAAACCCACAATTCATCGGTCTCAACAAACACATCGCAAAAGAAGATTACATCGAATAGATCTCCACAAGAGAGGGGGAGAACATTGTATTTAGATCCAAAAAGAGAGAGGAAGCCATCTAGCTAATAACTATGGACCCAAAGGTCTGAGGTAAACTACTCACACTTCATCGGAGAGGCTATGGTGTTGATGTAGAAGCCCTCCGTGATCAGTGCCCCCTCCGGCGGAGCTCCGGAACAGGCCCCAAGATGGGATCTCACGGGTACAGAAGGTTGCGGCGGTGAATTAGGTTTTTGGCTCCGTCTCTGGTAGTTTAGGGGTACGTAGGTATATATAGGAGGAAGGAGTACGTCGGTGGAGCAACGTGGGGCCCACGAGGGTGGAGGGCACGCCCAGGGGGGGTAGGCGCGCCCCCTACCTCGTGGCTTCCTGGTAGCTTTCTTGACGTAGGGTCCAAGTCCTCTGGATCACGTTCGTTCCGAAAATCACGTTCCCGAAGGTTTCATTCCGTTTGGACTTCGTTTGATATTCTTTTTCTGCGAAACTCTGAAATAGGCAAAAAACAGAAATTCTGGGCTGGGCCTCCGGTTAATAGGTTAGTCCCAAAAATAATATAAAAGTGTATAATAAAGCCCAATAATGTCCAAAACAGAAGATAATATAGCATGGAGCAATCAAAAATTATAGATACGTTGGAGACGTATCAATGATCTCATCGGATGAACCACGATGTCGGGGATTCAATCAATCCTGTATGCAATTGCCTTTGTCAATCGGTACGTTACTTGCCCGAGATTCGATCGTCGGTATCCCAATACCTCGTTCAATCTCGTTACCGGCAAGTCACTTTACTTGTTTCGTAATGCATGATCCCGTGACTAACTACTTAGTCACATTGAGCTCATTATGATGATGCATTACCGAGTGGGCCCAGAGATACCTCTCCGTCATACGGAGTGACAAATCCCAGTCTCGATTCGTGCCAACCCAACAGACACTTTCGGAGATACCTGTAGTGCACCTTTATAGCCACCCAGTTACGTTGTGACGTTTGGTACACCCAAAGCATTCCTACGGTATCCGGGAGTTGCACAATCTCATGGTCTAAGGAAATGATACTTGACATTAGAAAAGCTTCTAGCAAACGAACTACACGATCTTGTGCTATGCTTAGGATTGGGTCTTGTCCATCACATCATTCTCCTAATGATGTGATCCCGTTATCAATGACATCTAATGTCCATGGTCAGGAAACCATAACCATCTATTGATCAACGAGCTGGTCAACTAGAGGCTCACTAGGGACATGTTGTGGTCTATGTATTCACACATGTATTGCGGTTTCCAGTTAATACAATTATAGCATGAACAATAGACAATTATCATGAACAAGGAAATACAATAATAACCATTTTATTATTGCCTCTAGGGCATATTTTCAACAAATATGTTTCCACAACATGTGATTGGTTAAACAACAGATTATAAGTGAAGTCATGAGCCCTTCCCATGAGAATCTTATGCTCTTTTAAAGCATCAAAATCTAAATACCGAGTAGGTAGGATAGGGTCAAAAGGCAAAGGTGAAACACTCGACCCTCATGCTAAACGTGTGGCATATACTCCACCATAGAACTAGCCACTTTTGGCATTATGCTAAAGTCTACGTGCAACAATCGCTCCAAGGTTATAATTCCTTTCACCAGTGAGAGCGGAGTGAATGAGGCTCAAGTCTGGCGCACAGAGTATGCTACAGTCTTGCTTGCCTACAATGCATTTCCCGTTAAATAATGCAAGGTACTGAATTGCGGATAAGTGAATGCTCTTTATTCTTCCTTGTCTCACTCCCCTATTTTCACCGTAACAAAGGCTAGTCAAGAAAAACTCATACTCCGCCTTTGGTGGCTCATCAAGTGAACCCCAAAATGGAAGTTTGCAATGGTAAGAAAAATTCTCTAGTGAGATGGTATAAGGATTATCATAAAGCATAAACGACACCCTAGACTCACGTGGAAAATATTTAAATCCTTTGACAAATGATTCAGTGAGAAGATGGCGCTGTTCACACTTATCTGAGAGGTAGGGGCTGAAACCGGCATTGTGAACATATTGCTCAAATTCCTCCTTGATGCCCACTTGCATCATATACTCATTGCAAGGCCATTAAGCAAGTTTTGGTGGCGGCATCTCGCGTGGAACTTTCACTTGGTTCAACATAAGACCAGCGAACAGAACTGTCACTAGACGATGCCCCCGAGGATTGTCTCCTCGAAGAACTCCTTCCAAACAAGTTCATAATGTCCGCGTACATTTTTTTCTATGAACAAAAATCTGAATTTTTAGTCCACAAAATTTTACCAACAAAACTTCACAAAACTAATAGCAACTACTCATAGGGATACATAGAGGCCATAGCAAGCATTCAAACTACTTAGAACACTAAGAATTGAACATGCAAGCACATCTACAGCAGCACCAAGAATAGCTATTTATTCAAAGTATAAACCACTAAAACAAAAACTAATTAGACAAATGGTGGAGTCACATACCAAGCAACAATCCCCCGGAACAGTTTCGAAAACGGAGCTTCGACCAAAGAGATTGAAACCTGCGGGTTTGAGCTCAAGAACATGGGAGAGAGAGCAATGGGGATTTTTTCTGGAGGTGAGTGATGATGTGGGCTAAAGAGATAAGTGAGGGGGCCCACGTGGGGACCACAACCCCCCATGGCGCGCCAAGGTGGGTTGTGCCCACCTGGTGCACCTCCCTCTGGTAATATTTGCACCAAAAATACTTAAATATTTAGAAAAAAATCATATAAAATTTTCAGGGCATTCTGATAACTTTTATTTTTGGGTCATTTTTTTATTGCACGGGAAATTCAGAAAACAGCTAAAACATGGCATTTTATTTTATTTAAATAATAAAAACAAAAAACAAAAAGTAAGGACATAAGGTAGTGCTTACTAAATTCATCAACTTCATACCGTTCAAAAATGATTCATTAATAAGGTTGATCAGGTCTTATTACCAACCACTTTCGATTAGCATGAAACCGAAGACCTTTCATAAATCACTAAGTTACCTCAATGGGGATATGCATCTCCCCAACAATAAGCATTTGATATTTCTTTTTGACAGTAGGTAGAGGTATTTAAAAACTTCCAATAGTGATTGTCGGAGATTTTTCAATAACATTAATACCATTCACTTGGAATTGTTTCTTCGGAAAGTGCACCGTATGCTCATTACCATTAATATGAAAAGTGACCTTGCTTTTATTGCAATCAATAACAACCCCTGCAGTATTCAAGAAGGGTCTACCAAGGATATTCGACATGTTGTCGTCCTCGGGCATCTCAAGTATAACAAAGTCTGTCAAAATAGTAACATTAGTAACAACAATGGGCACATCCTCACAGATACCGATAGGTATGGCAGTTGACTTGTCAGCCATTTGCAAAGATATTTTAGTAGGTGCGAGTTTATTCAAGTCAAGTCTTTTATATAAAGAGAAAGGATAACACTAACACCAGCTCCTAACAAAGCAGTTTTCACATAATTCTTTTTGATAGAGCAAGGTATAGTTGGTATACCTGGATCTCCAAGTTTTTTAGGTACTCCATCATTGAAAGTATAATTAGCAAGCATTGTGGAGATTTCAGCTTCCGGTATTTTTCTCTTATTAGTGATGATGCCTTTCATATACTTTGCATAAGGAGGCATTTTCAAGATATCAGTCAAGCGAGTACGCAAAAAGACTGGCCTCGGCATTTCAGCAAAGTGTTCAAATTCTTCATCATCACTCTTTTTAGTTGACTTAGGTGGAAAAGGCACAGTTTTTGAACCCATGGTTCTCCTTATTTACCGTGTTTCCTAGCCACAAAGTCTCTTTTAGCATATCTTTTATTTTTAGGTTGTGGGTTATCAAGATCAACAGGTGGTTCTATCTCAACATCATTATCTAGTTCTTTATTATTTGTTTGAGCATCTTCATGAACCTCATCATTGTCTTTTTCATTATCGCTAGGTGAGTGTTCATTACCAGATTGAGTTTCAGCATCTGAGATAGAAGTTTCATTATCATTTTTAGGAGGTTTTTCTACTTCAGGTTCACTAGAAGCATGCAAAGTCCTATCATTTTTCTTCTTATTTTTCTTTTAGAAGGACTAGGTGCAGTGGTGTTGTTTCTTTGTGAATCTTGTTCAATTCTTTTTGGTGTCCCTCAGGATAAAGTGGTCCCTGAGTCATTTTACCTCCTCTAGTTGCAACTCTAACAGCAAAGTCATGCATATTATGGCTCATTTCATCAAGTAATTCTCTTTGTGATTTAGCAACTTGTTCTAGCTAGGTTTGAACCATAGAAGCATGTTTTCCAACACCTCTAACATCATTTGAGATTCTAAATAACAAGTCACTCAAGCGAGCAATCATATCAGAATTGTATTTCGATTGTTTCATAACATTTGCATTGAAGTGATCTTGTTTTCTAATGTAGTTTTAAAACTCATAAAGGCATTGACTAGGATGCATATTGTGAGGATTGTCATTATCATTGAACTTCATTAGAGAATTTACTTCTACCACCTTAGGCAGTGGTGGTGCATTAAGCCCATGTATTTCTTCAATAGGAGGTAAATTTTTAACATCCTCGGCTTTAATACCTTTTTCCTTCATAGATTTCTTTGCCTCTTGCATATCTTCAGGACTGAGATATAATATACCCCTCTTCTTTGGAGTGGGTTTAGGCGGTGGTTCAGGAAGGGTCCAATCATCATAATTTTTCAATATGTTATTCAATAATTCTTCAGCTTGAGCAATAGTTCGTTCCCTGAAAACACAACCAACACAACTATCTAGGAAGTCCCTAGAAGCATCGGTTAGTCCACTATAGAAGATATCAAGTATTTCATTTTTCTTAAGAGGATGATCAGGCAAAGCATTAAGTAACTGGCAAAGCCTCCACCAAGCTTGTGGGAGACTCTCTTCTTTAGTTTGCACAAAGTTCAGTATTTCCTGTAAGGCAGCTTGTTTCTTATGAGCAGGAAAATATTTTTCAGAGAAGTAATAAATCATATCCTGGGGACTACACACACAACCAGGAGTAAGAGTATTGTACCAAGCTTTAGCATCACCCTTTAATGAGAAAGGAAATAATTTGAGAATAAAGTAGTAACGAGTTTTCTCATCATGAGTGAAAAGGGTGGCTATATCATTCAACTTAGTAAGATGTGCCACAATAGTTTCAATTTCATAACCATGGAAAGGATCAGACTCAACCAAAGTAATTAACTCTGGGTCGACAGAGAATTCATAATCCTTATCAGCAATACAGATAAGTGAAGTAGCAAATTTAGGATCACATTTCATTCTAGCATTCAAAGATTTTTCTTTATACTTGCATAGTAATTTCTCTAGATCATCTCTATCATTGCAAGCAAGAATATCTCTAGTTGTTTCTTCACTCATAACATAACCTTCTGGTACCTTAGGAATTTCATATCTAGGAAGGCTAGTTCTAGCAGGTGTTTCAGGAGTTTCAGTTTCAAGCTCATCATCAAATTCAACAACATCATGTTGTATTACTCTAGCAATTTGTTCATCAAGAAATTCACCAAGTGCCACATCATCATTATCAAGCAAGGTACTAGCATCATCATAAGCATTATCCATAGCATAAGTAGCACCATCAATAACTTGCGACATATTAGAATTGATAGCATGTGGTGGTGTTGCAAGTTTACTCATAACAGAAGGTGAATCTAAAGCAGAACTGGATGGCAGTTCCTTACCTCCCCTCGTCTTTGAGGGAAATATCTTAGTCTTTGGATCCTTCAGATTCTTCATAGTGATAATATGATAATAATCCCAAGTGACTCAACAAATATAGCTATGCTGCCCGGCAACGGCGCCAGAAAAAGGTCTTGATAACCCACAAGTATGGGGATCGCAACAGTTTTTGAGGGTAGAGTATTCAACACAAATTTATAGATTCGACACAAGGGGAGCCAAAGAATATTTGAAGGTTGCTACCTCTTGAGCACTGCGTTGGTTTTCCCTTGAAGAGGAAAGGGTGATGCAGTAAAGTAGCGTAAGTATTTCCCTCAGTTTTTGAGAACCAAGGTATCAATCCAGTAGGAGACCACGCTCGAGTCCCACGTACCTACACAAACAAATAAGAACCTCGCAACCAACGCGATAAAGGGGTTGTCAGTCCCTTCACGGTCACTTACGAGAGTGAGATCTGATAGATATGATAAGATAATATTTTTGGTATTTTTATAATAAAGACTAAAAGTAAAGAAAGCAAAATAAACAGCGCCGAAAATAGCTTGTTGTCGGGAGATTAATATGATGGAAAATAGACCCGGGGGCCATAGGTTTCACTAGTGTCTTCTCTCAAGAGCATAAGTATTACGGTGGGTAAACGAATTACTGTCGAGCAATTGATAGAATTGAGCATAGTTATGAGAATATCTAGGTATGATCATGTGTATATGCATCACGTCCGCGACAAGTAGACCGAAACGATTCTGCATCTACTACTATTACTCCACACATCGACCGCTATCCAGCATGCATCTAGAGTATTAAGTTCATAAGAACAGAGTAATGCTTTAAGTAAGATGACATGATGTAGAGGGTGTTGGAAATATGCCCTAGTGGAAATAATAAATGGTTATTATATTTCTGTGTTCATGATAATAGTCTATTATTCATGCTATAATTGTATTGTCCGGAAATCGTAATACATGTGTGAATACATAGACCACAACCTGTCCCTAGTAAGCCTCTAGTTGACTAGCTCGTTGATCAACAGATAGTCACGGTTTCCTGACTATGGACATTGGATGTCATTGATAACGGGATCACATCATTAGGAGAATGATGTGATGGACAAGACCCAACTTAAGCATGGCATAAAAGATCGTGTAGTTTCGTTTGCTAGAGCTTTTCCAATGTCAAGTATCTTTTCCTTAGACCATAAGATCGTGCAACTCCCGGATGCCGTAGGAGTGCTTTGGGTGTGCCAAACGTCACAACGTAACTGGGTGACTATAAAGGTGCATTACGGGTATCTCCGAAAATGTCTGTTGGGTTGGCACGGATCGAGACTGGGATTTGTCACTCCATGTGACGGAGAGGTATCTCTGGGCCCACTCGGTAATGCATCATCATAATGAGCTCAATGTGACTAAGGCGTTAGTCACGGGATCATGCATTACGGTACGAGTAAAGAGACTTGCCGGTAAGGAGATTGAACAAGGTATTGGGATACCGACGATCGAATCTCGGGCAAGTAACATACCGTTTGACAAAGGGAATTGCATACGGATTGATTGAATCCTCGACACCGTGGTTCATCCGATGAGATCATCGTGGAACATGTGGGAGCCAACATGGGTAGCCAGATCCCGCTGTTGGTTATTGACCGGAGAGGCGTCTCGGTCATATCTGCATGTCTCCCGAACCCGTAGGGTCTACACACTTAAGGTCCGGTGACGCTAGGGTTGTAGAGAAATATGTATGCGGAAACCCGAAAGTTGTTCGGAGTCCCGGATGAGATCCCGGACGTCACGAGAGGTTCCGGAATGGTCCGGAGGTGAAGAATTATATATAGGAAGTCCAGTTTCGGCCACCGGGAAAGTTTCGGGGGTTACCGGTATTGTACCGGGACCACCGGAAGGGTCCCGGGGGTCCACCGGGTGGGGCCACCTATCCCGGAGGGCCCCGTGGGCTGAAAGTGGAAGGGAACCAGCCCTTAGTGGGCTGGGGCGCCCCCTTGGGCCTCCCCCCATGCGCCTAGGGTTGGAAACCCTAGGGGGGGAGCTTCCCCCTTGCCTTGGGGGGCAAGGCACCCCTTCCCCCCACTTGGCCGCCGCCCCCCCTTGAGATCCCATCTCTTGGGGCTGGCGCACCCCCTATGGGCCTATATAAAGGGGGGGAGGGAGGGCAGCACACAACAGCCTTGGGCGCCTCCCTCCTCCCTGCTACACCTCTCTCTCTCTCTCGCAGAAGCTCGGCGAAGCCCTGCCGGAGACCCGCTACATCCACCACCACGCCGTCGTGCTGTTGGATCTCCATCAACCTCTCCTTCCCCCTTGCTGGATCAAGAAGGAGGAGACGTCGCTGCACCATACGTGTGTTGAACGCGGAGGTGCCGTACGTTCGGCACTCGGTCATCGGTGATTTGGATCACGGCGAGTACGACTCCGTCATCCACGTTCATTGGAACGCTTCCGCTCGCGATCTACAAGGGTATGTAGATGCACTCCTTTCCCCTCGTTGCTAGTAGACTCCATAGATGCATCTTGGTGAGCGTAGGAAAATTTTAAATTATGCTACGATTCCCAACAGTGGCATCATGAGCCAGGTTTATGCTTAGTTACTATGCACGAGTAGAACACAAAGTAGTTGTGGGCGTTGAGTTTGCCAATTCTTCTTGCCGCTACTAGTCTTTTCTTGTTTCGGAGGATGAAGCGGCCCGGACCGACCTTACACGTACTCTTACGTGAGACAGGTTCCACCGACTAACATGCACAAGTTGCATAAGGTGGCTAGCGGGTGTCTGTCTCTCCTACTTTAGTCGGAACGGATTCGATGAAAAGGGTCCTTATGAAGGGTAAATAGAAATTGGCAAATCACGTTGTGGTCATACGTAGGTAAGAAAACGTTCTTGCTAGAAACCTACAAACCACGTAAAAACTTGCAACAACAATTAGAGGACGTCTAACTTGTTTTTGCAGCAAGTGCTATGTGATGTGATATGGCCAGAAGATGTGATGAATGATATATGTGATGTATGAGATTGATCATATTCTTGTAATAGGAATCACGACTTGCATGTCGATGATTATGACAACCGGCAGGAGCCATAGGAGTTGTCTTTATTATTTTGTATGACCTGCGAGTCATTGAATAACGCCATGTAAATTACTTTACTTTATTGCTAAACGCGTTAGCCATAGAAGCAGAAGTAATCGTTGGCGTGACGACTTCATGAAGACACAATGATGGAGATCATGATGATGGAGATCATGGTGTCATGCCGGTGACAAAGTTGACCATGGTGCCCCGAAGATGGAGATCAAAGGAGCATGATGATATTGGCCATATCATGTCACTATTTGATTGCATGTGATGTTTATCATGTTTATGCATCTTATTTGCTTAGAACGACGGTAGCAAGTAGGATGATCCCTTATAATAATTTCAAGAAAGTGTTCACCCTAACTGTGCACCGTTGCGAAGGTTCGTCGTTTCGAAGCACCACATGATGATCGGGTGTGATAGATTCTTACGTTCGAATACAACGGGTGTTGACGAGCCTAGCATGTACAGACATGGCCTCGGAACACACGCAATACACTTAGGTTGACTTGACGAGCCTAGCATGTACAGACATGGCCTCGGAACACTGAGGACCGAAAGGTCGAGCATGAGTCGTATAGAAGATACGATCAACATGGAGATGTTCACCGATCTTGACTAGTCCGTCTCACGTGATGATCGGACACGGCCTAGTTGAACTCGGATCATGTTTCACTTAGATGACTAGAGGGATGTCTATCTGAGTGGGAGTTCATTAAATAATTTGATTAGATGAACTCAATTATCATGAACTTAGTCTAAAATCTTTACACTATGTCTTGTAGATCAAATGGCCAACGTTGTCCTCAATTTCAACGCGTTCCTAGAGAAAACCAAGCTGAAAGATGACGGCAGCAACTATACGGACTGGGTCCGGAACCTGAGGCTCATCCTCATAGTAGCCAAGAAAGATTATGTCTTAGAAGCACCGCTAGGTGATGCACCAATCCCTGAGAACCAAGACGTTATGAACGCTTGGCAATCACGTGCTGATGATTACTCCCTCGTTCAGTGTGGCATGCTTTACAGCCTAGAACCGGGTCTCCAAAAGCGTTTTGAGAAACATGGAGCATATGAGATGTTCGAGGAGCTGAAACTAGTTTTCCAAGCTCATGCCCGGGTCGAGAGATATGAAGTCTCCGACAAGTTCTTCAGCTATAAAATGGAGGAGAACAGTTCTGTTAGTGAGCACATACTCAGAATGTCTGGGTTGCACAACCGCTTGTCTCAGCTGGGAGTTAATCTCCCAGATGACGCGGTCATTGAAAGAATCCTCCAGTCGCTTCCACCAAGCTACAAGAGCTTTGTGATGAACTACAATATGCAGGGGATGGAAAAGACCATTCCCGAGGTATATTCAATGCTGAAATCAGCGGAAGGGGAGATCAGGAAAGAACATCAAGTGTTGATGGTGAATAAAACCACCAAGTTCAAGAAGGGCAAGGGTAAGAAGAACTTCAAGAAGGACGGCAAGGGAGTTGCCGCGCCCGGTAAACCAGTTACTGGGAAGAAGTCAAAGAATGGACCCAAACCCGGGACTGAGTGCTTTTATTGCAAGGGAAGTGGTCACTGGAAGCGGAACTGCCCCAAATATTTAGCGGACAAGAAGAAGGCCGGCAACACCCAAGGTATATGTGATATACAAGTAATTGATGTGTACCTTACCAGTACTCGTAGTAGCTCCTGGGTATTTGATACCAGTGCGGTTGCTCATATTAGTAACTCAAAGCAGGAACTACGGAATAAACGGAGACTGGCAAAGGACGAGGTGACGATGCGCGTCGGGAATGGTTCCAAGGTCGATGTGATCGCCGTCGGCACGCTACCTCTGCATCTACCCACGGGATTAGTTTTAAACCTCAATAATTGTTATTTAGTGCCAGCTTTGAGCATGAACATTGTGTCTGGATCTCGTTTAATTCGAGATGGCTACTCATTTAAATCCGAGAATAATGGTTGTTCTATTTATTTGAGAGATATGTTTTATGGTCATGCCCCGCTGGTCAATGGTTTATTTTTGATGAACCTCGAATGTGATATTACACATGTTCATAGTGTGAATACCAAAAGATGTAAAGTTGATAACGATAGTCCCACATACTTGTGGCACTGCCGCCTTGGTCACATTGGTGTCAAGCGCATGAAGAAGCTCCATGCAGATGGACTTTTGGAGTCTCTTGATTATGAATCATTTGACACGTGCGAACCATGCCTCATGGGTAAGATGACCAAGACTCCATTCTCCGGAACAATGGAGCGAGCAACCAACTTATTGGAAATCATACATACCGATGAGTGTGGTCCAATGAGTGTTGAGGCTCGCGGAGGATATCGTTATGTTCTCACTCTCACTGATGATTTAAGTAGATATGGATATGTCTACCTAATGAAACACAAGTCTGAAACCTTTGAAAAGTTCAAGGAATTTCAGAGTGAAGTTGAGAATCAACGTGACAGGAAAATAAAATTCTTACGATCAGATCGTGGTGGAGAATATTTAAGTCACGAATTTGGTACACACTTAAGGAAATGTGGAATAGTTTCACAACTCACGCCGCCTGGAACACCTCAGAGAAATGGTGTGTCCGAACGTCGTAATCGCACTCTATTGGATATGGTGCGATCTATGATGTCTCTTACCGATTTACCGCTCTCATTTTGGGGCTATGCTTTAGAGACTGCCGCATTCACTTTAAATAGGGCTCCGTCTAAATCCGTTGAGACGACACCGTATGAATTATGGTTTGGGAAGAAACCTAAGCGGTCGTTTCTAAAAGTTTGGGGATGCGATGCTTATGTCAAGAAACTTCAACCTGAAAAGCTCGAACCCAAATCGAAAAAATGCGTCTTCATAGGATACCCTAAGGAAACTATTGGGTATACCTTCTACCTCAGATCCGAAGGCAAAATCTTCGTTGCCAGGAACGGGTCCTTTCTAGAGAAGGAGTTTCTCTCGAAAGAATTGAGTGGGAGGAAAGTGGAACTTGATGAGGTGATAGTCACCCCTTCCGAACCGGAAAGTAGCGCAGCGCGGGAAAATGTTCCTGTGGTGCCTACACCGACTGGGGAGGAAGTTAATGATGATGATCATGAAGCTTCGGATCAAGTTACTGAACTTCGTAGGTCCACAAGGACACGTCCGCACCAGAGTGGTACGGCAACCCTGTCCTGGAAATCATGTTGTTAGACAACGGTGAACCTTCGAACTATGAAGAAGCGATGGCGGGCCCGGATTCCGACAAATGGCTAGAAGCCATGAAATCCGAGATAGAATCCATGTATGAAAACAAAGTATAGACTTTGACTGACTTGCCCGATGAGCGGCGAGCCATAGAAAACAAATGGATCTTTAAGAAGAAGACGGACGCGGATGGTAATGTGACCATCTACAAAGCTCGACTTGTCGCTAAGGGTTATCGACAAGTTCAAGGGGTTGACTACGATGAGACTTTCTCACCCGTAGCGAAGCTAAAGTCCGTCCGAATCATGTTAGCAATTGCCGCATACTATGATTATGAGATATGGCAGATGGACGTCAAAACGGCATTCCTTAATGGCTTCCTTAAGGAAGAGTTGTATATGATGCAGCCGGAAGGTTTTGTCGATCCTAAGAATGCTAACAAAGTATGCAAGCTCCAGCGCTCAATCTATGGGCTGGTGCAAGCATCTCGGAGTTGGAACATTCGCTTTGATGAGATGATCAAAGCGTTTGGGTTTACACAGACTTATGGAGAAGCCTGTGTTTACAAGAAAGTGAGTAGGAGCTCTGTAGCATTTCTCATATTATATGTGGATGACATATTATTGATGGGAAATGATATAGAATTCTTGGAAAGTATAAAGGCCTATTTGAATAAGTGTTTTTCAATGAAGGACCTTGGAGAAGCTGCTTATATATTAGGCATCAAGATCTATAGAGATAGATCAAGACGCCTCATTGGTCTTTCACAGAGTACATACCTTGACAAGATATTGAAGAAGTTCAGTATGGATCAGTCCAAGAAGGGGTTCTTGCCTGTATTGCAAGGTGTGCAATTGAGCACGGCTCAATGCCCGACCACGGCAGAAGATATAGAAGAGATGAGTGTCATCCCCTATGCCTCGGCCATAGGGTCTATTATGTATGCCATGCTATGTACCAGACCTAATGTAAACCTTGCCGTAAGTTTGGTAGGAAGGTACCAAAGTAATCCCGGCAAGGAACACTGGACAGTGGTCAAGAATATCCTGAAGTACCTGAAGAGGACTAAGGATATGTTTCTCGTTTATGGAGGTGACGAAGAGCTCGTCGTAAAGGGTTACGTCGACGCTAGCTTCGACACAGATCTGGATGACTCAAAGTCACAGACCGGATACGTGTATATTTTGAATGGAGGAGCAGTAAGCTGGTGCAGTTGCAAGCAAAGCGTCGTGGCGGGATCTACATGTGAAGCGGAGTACATGGCAGCCTCGGAGGCAGCACAGGAAGCAGACTGGATGAAGGAGTTCATTACCGACCTAAGGGTGATTCCCAATGCGTCGGGCCCAATGACTCTATTCTGTGACAACACTGGAGCTATTGCCCTTGCGAAGGAGCCCAGGTTTCACAGGAAGACCAGGCATATCAAGCGTCGCTTCAACTCCATTCGTGAAAGTGTTCAAAATGGAGACATAGATATTTGTAAAGTACATACGGACCTGAATGTAGCAGATCCGTTGACTAAACCTCTCCCTAGGGCAAAACATGATCAACACCAGGACGCAATGGTTGTTCGATTCATCACAATGTAACTAGATTATTGACTCTAGTGCAAGTGGGAAACTGTTGGAAATATGCCCTAGAGGCAATAATAAATGGTTATTATATTTCTGTGTTCATGATAATAGTCTATTATTCATGCTATAATTGTATTGTCCGGAAATCGTAATACATGTGTGAATACATAGACCACAACCTGTCCCTAGTAAGCCTCTAGTTGACTAGCTCGTTGATCAACAGATAGTCACGGTTTCCTGACTATGGACATTGGATGTCATTGATAACGGGATCACATCATTAGGAGAATGATGTGATGGACAAGACCCAACTTAAGCATGGCATAAAAGATCGTGTAGTTTCGTTTGCTAGAGCTTTTCCAATGTCAAGTATCTTTTCCTTAGACCATGAGATCGTGCAACTCCCGGATGCCGTAGGAGTGCTTTGGGTGTGCCAAACGTCACAACGTAACTGGGTGACTATAAAGGTGCATTACGGGTATCTCCGAAAGTGTCTGTTGGGTTGGCACGGATCGAGACTGGGATTTGTCACTCCGTGTGACGGAGAGGTATCTCTGGGCCCACTCGGTAATGCATCATCATAATGAGCTCAATGTGACTAAGGCGTTAGTCACGGGATCATGCATTGCGGTACGAGTAAAGAGACTTGCCGGTAACGAGATTGAACAAGGTATTGGGATACCGACGATCGAATCTCGGGCAAGTAACATACCGTTTGACAAAGGGAATTGCATACAGATTGATTGAATCCTCGACACCGTGGTTCATCCGATGAGATCATCGTGGAACATGTGGGAGCCAACATGGGTATCCAGATCCCGCTGTTGGTTATTGACCGGAGAGGTGTCTCGGTCATGTCTGCATGTCTCCCGAACCCGTAGGGTCTACACACTTAAGGTCCGGTGACGCTAGGGTTGTAGAGATATATGTATGCGGAAACCTGAAAGTTGTTCGGAGTCCCGGATGAGATCCCGGACGTCACGAGAGGTTCCGGAATGGTCCGGAGGTGAAGAATTATATATAGGAAGTCCAGTTTCGGCCACCGGGAAAGTTTCGGGGGTTACCGGTATTGTACCGGGACCACCGGAAGGGTCCCGGGGGTCCACCGGGTGGGGCCACCTATCCCGGGGGGCCCCGTGGGCTTAAAGTGGAAGGGAACCAGCCCTTAGTGGGCTGGGGCGCCCCCTTGGGCCTCCCCCCATGCGCCTAGGGTTGGAAACCCTAGGGGGGAGCTTCCCCCTTGCCTTGGGGGCAAGGCACCCCTTCCCCCCCACTTGGCCGCCGCCCCACCCTTGAGATCCCATCTCTTGGGGCTGGCGCACCCCCTAGGGGCCTATATAAAGGGGGGAGGGAGGGCAGCACACAACAGCCTTGGGCGCCTCCCTCCTCCCTGCTACACCTCTCTCTCTCTCTCGCAGAAGCTCGGCGAAGCCCTGCCGGAGACCCGCTACATCCACCACCACGCCGTCGTGCTGTTGGATCTCCATCAACCTCTCCTTCCCCCTTGCTGGATCAAGAAGGAGGAGACGTCGCTGCACCGTATGTGTGTTGAGCGCGGAGGTGTCGTACGTTCGGCACTCGGTCATCGGTGATTTGGATCACGGCGAGTACGACTCCATCATCCACGTTCACTGGAACGCTTCCGCTCGCGATCTACAAGGGTATGTAGATGCACTCCTTTCCCCTCGTTGCTAGTAGACTCCATAGATGCATCTTGGTGAGCGTAGGAAAATTTTAAATTATGCTACGATTCCCAACAGAGGGATAAACTCATACAATATGATATAAACCCCATCTTTTTATCCACGATGGCAACAATACAATACGTGTCGTTTCCCTTTCTGTCACTGGGATCGAGCACCGCAAGATTGAACCCAAAGCTAAGCACTTCTCCCATTGCAAGAAAGATCAATCTAGTAGGCCAAACCAAACTGATAATTCGAAGAGACTTGCAAAGATAACCAATCATACATAAAAGGATTCAGAGGAGATTCAAATATTGTTCATAGATAAACTTGATCATAAACCCACAATTCATCAGATCTCGACAAACACACCGCAAAAGAAGATTACATCGAATAGATCTCCAAGAAGATCGAGGAGAACTTTGTATTGAGATCCAAAGAGAGAGAAGAAGCCATCTAGCTAATAACTATGGACCCGAAGGTCTGAGGTAAACTACTCACACATCATCGGAGCGGCTATGGTGTTGATGTAGAAGCCCTCCGTGGTCAATGCCCCCTCTGGGGGAGCGCCGGAAAAGGCCCCAAGATGGGATCTCACGGGTATAGAAGGTTGCGGCGGTGGAAATAGGATTTTGGCTCCGTATCTGATGTTTCCAGGGTATATGAGTATATATAGGAGGAAGAAGTACGTCGGTGGAGCAACGTGGGGCCCACGAGGGTGGAGGGCGCGACCAGGGGGGTAGGCGCGCCCCCTACCTCATGCTCTCCTCGTTGATTGCTTTACGTAGACTCCAAGTCCTCTGGATCACGTTCGTTCCAAAAATCACGTTCCCGAAGGTTTCATTCCGTTTGGACTCCGTTTGATATCCTTTTCCTTCGAAACACTAAATAGGCAAAAAAAATAGCAATCTGGACTGGGCCTCCGGTTAATAGGTTAGTCCCAAAAATAATATAAAAGTGTATAATAAAACCCAATAAACATCCAAAACAGAATATAATATAGCATGGAACAATAGAAAATTATAGATACGTTGGAGACATATCAAAGGTATTAGCAGCTGAGTTGTCAATTCAACCACACCTGGAGATTAATTATCTGCAGCAAAGTGATCAGTAGCAAAGTAGTTTGATAGTTTTGATAGTAGTGACAGAATCAACGGTAACGGTAACAGTGATAGCAGTAGTTTTGTAGCAAGTGTAACAGTAACAGCAGCAGTAGTAACTTAGCAAGAACAATATAGGGTAAATCCGTAGGCATTGGATCGGTGACTTGTTGGATGATATTCATCATGTGACAGTTATAACCTAGGGCGATACGGTACTAGCTCCAGTTCATCGGTATAATGTAGGCATGTATTCCGTAAATAGTCATACGTGCTTTATTCAAAGAACTTGCATGACATCTTTTGTCCTACCCTCCCGTGGCAGCGGGGTCCATATTGGAAACTAAGGGATATTAAGGCCTCCTTTTAATAGAGAACCGAAACAAAGTATTAACACATAGTGAATACATGAACTCCTCAAACTACGGTCATCACTGGGAGTGGGCCCGGTTGTTGTCACTCCGGGGTTGCCGGATCATAACACGTAGTAGGTGACTATAACTTGCAAGATCGGATCTAAAACATGGATATAATGATGAATTCATAAACGGTTCAGATCTGAGTTCATGGCACCCGGGCCCAAAGTGACAAGCATTAAGCATAGCAAAGTCATTGCAACATCAATCTAAGAACATAGTGTATACTAGGGATCAAGCCCTAACAAAACTAACTTGATTACATGATGAATCTCATCAACTCCTCACCGACCAGCGAGCCTATAAAGGAATTACTCACTCCCGGTGGGGAGCATCATGGAATTGGTGATGGAGATTGGTTGGTGATGACGAAGAATGAAGATCCCCCTCTCCGGAGCCCCAAACAGACTCCAGATCTGCCCTGCCGAGGAAGAACAGGGCTTGGCGGCGGCTACATCTCGTGGATCGTGATAATTCTTTCTCCCTGATTTTTTCTGGAAATATGTGATTTTATAGTATCAAGGGGGTCGTCAGCGGGGCCACCAGGTGGGTACAACCCACCTGGGCACGCCAGGAGAGGGGGGCGCGCCCTGGTGGGTTGTGCCCAACCAGGGGCCCCTCTCCGGTGGGTCTTGGCTCCAGAAATTCTTATTATCCATATAAAAAATCCTCGCAAAGTTTCGTTCCATTCTGAGAACTTTTATTTCTGCACAAAAACAACACCATGGTAGTTCTGCTGAAAACAGCGTCAGTCCGGGGTTAGTTTCGTTCAAATCATGCAAATTAGAGTCCAAAACAAGAGGAAAAGCATGAGAAAAAGTAGATACGTTGGAGATGTATCAGTGGAGTTCATGTATTCACTAAGTGCTAATGCTTTGGTACGGTACTCTATTAAAATGAGGCCTTAATATCCCTTAGTTTCCAATAGGACCCCGTTGCCATGGGAGGGTAGGACAAAAGATGTCATGCAACTTCTTTTCCATAAGCACGTATGACTATATTCGAAATACATGTCTACATTATATTGATGAACTGGAGCTAGTTCTGTGTCACCCTAGGTTATAACTGTTGCATGATGAATGCCATCCGACATAATTATCCATCACTGATCCAGTGCATGCGAGCTTTTCACATATTGATCCTTGCTCCGTTACTTTTCCGTTGCCACTGTTACGATTGCTACAAAACGGTTACTGTTACTTTTGCCACCATTACCGCTACTTCCATACTACTTTCCTACTAAATACTTTGCTGCAGATATTAAGTCTTTCAGGTGTGGTTGAATTGACAACTCAGCTGCTAATACTTGAGAATATTCTTTGGCTCCCCTTGTGTCGAATCACTAAATTTGGGTTGAATACTCTACCCTCGAAAACGGTTACGATCCCCTATACTTGTGGGATATCAAGACCTTTTTCTGGCGCCGTTGCCGGGGAGCATAGCTCTATTCTCTGAGTCACTTGGGATTTATATCTGTTGATCACTATGAGGAATTTGAAAGATCAGTGAACTAAGATTTTCCCCTCAACTACGAGGGGAGGTAAGGAACTGCCATCTAGATCACTTGATTCACCTCCTGTTTTGAGTAAACTTGCGACACCTACACCTACTATTGATTCCGATATGTCGCATGTTATTGATGATGCCACTTTTGCTATGCATGATGCTTATGATGAAACTACTTCTCTGCTTGATAATACCGTGCCACTAGGTGAACTTCTTGATGAACAACTTGCTAGGGTTAGAGAAAATGAAATTAGTGAAACTGATGATATCATTGAAACTCAAGATTATGATTCTCCCCCTAGATATGAATTGTCTGTTGTACCTGAGGGTTATGTTATGGATGAAGAGACTGCTAGAGACTTCTTTGCTTGCAATGATAGAGACGATCTTAAGAAATTGTTAGCTAAGCTGAAAGAAAAATCCTTGAATGCTAGAATGAAATACGATCCCGCTTTTTCTATCTCATCTATCTTTGTTACTGATAAGGATTATGAATTCTCTATCGATCCTGAGTTAATTACTTTGGTTGTGATGGGGATCGTTGCAGAAATTAAAAAATTTCTATGCGTCACCAAGATCAATCTATGGAGTTTACTAGCAACGAGAGGGGAGTGCATCTTCATACCTTTGAAGATCGCGATGCAGAAGCGTTGCAAGAACGCGGTCAGTGGAGTCGTACACGAAGTGATTCAGATCGCGGCCGAATCCGATCTAAGCACCAAACAACGATGCCTCCGCGTTCAACACACGTGCAGCGCGGTGACGTCTCCCGCGCCATGATCCAGCAAGGAGAGAGGAAGAGGTTGGGGAAGACTCCGTCCAGTAGCAGCACGACGGCGTGTGGTGGTGGAGGAGCGTGGCACTCCAGCAGGGCTTCGCCAAGCACTGTGATGGACGAGGAGGGAGAGGGGTAGGGCTGCGCCAAGAGAGAGGGAGACTCGTGTCTCTGGGAGCCCCAAAACCCCCACTATATATATAGGGGGAGGGGAGGGGCTGCGCCCTAGGATTCCCCCCCACGTGTGGCGGCCAGCCCTAGATGCATCTAGGGGGGTGGCCAGAGGGGGAGAGAGGGGGCGCACCCTAGGTGGGCCTTAGGCCCATCTGAGCCTAGGGTTTCCCCCTTCTCCCCTTCCCTGCGTCTCGGGCCTCTTGTGGGAGGCGCACCAGCCCACCTAGGGGCTGATCCCTTCTCACACTTGGCCCATGCAGAGAGCGGTCAAACACAGTGATCGGTCCCGGTCAATGGGTAGAAAAGCCCGCCCTATAATCTGAAGTAGTCTTCGACTAGGTATATAAAATGGATAAAAAGAAAGAAGGGGAGGAGAGGAGATAGATGCATTTCACTAGGCGTATATGATATTGGAAAGAATGGAATCGAGTAAGCTTAGGCCAACCGATAAGTCATCTTTGTGTAACTTCCCATATGCCTACTTCTAAGCTAAAGTAAGGAAATAGGGTGAGATAAGCAAGAATGAGCCGAACGAAGCCTCCGGGGCTGGTGGCCCCTCCCGGTGGACCCCCGAACCCTTCCGGTGGTCCCGGTACGTTACCGATAACGCCCAGAACACTTCCGGTGTCCAAAACGGGACTTCCCATATATGAATCTTTACCTCCGGACCATTCCGGAACTCTTTGTGACGTCCGGATCTCATCCGGGACTCCGAACAACATTCGGTAACCACGTACATCTATTCCCTATAACCCTAGCGTCATCGAACCTTAAGTGTGTAGACCCTACGGGTTCGGGAACTATGCAGACATGACCGAGACATCTCTCCGGCCAATAACCAACAGCGGGATCTGGATACCCATGTTGGCTCCCACATGTTCCACCATGATCTCATCGGATGAACCACGATGTCAAGGATTCAATCAATCCCGTATACGATTCCCTTTGTCTACCGGTATAGCACTTGCCCGAGATTCGATCGTCGGTATACCGATACCTTGTTCAATCTCGTTACGGCAAGTCTCTTTACTCGTTCCATAACACATCATCCCGTGACCAACCCCTTAGTCAGATTGAGCTCATTACGATGATGTCTTACCGAGTGGGCCCAGAGATACCTCTCCGTCATACGGAGTGACAAATCCCAGTCTCGATTCGTGCCAACCCAACAGATACTTTTGGGGATACCCGTAGTGTACCTTTATAGCCACCCAGTTACGTTGTGACGTTTGGCACACCCAAAGTACTCCTACGGTATCCGGGAGTTGCACAATCTCATGGTCTAAGTAAAAAGATACTTGACATTAGAAAAGCTTTAGCAGACGAACTACACGATCTTGTGCTATGCTTAGGATTGGGTCTTGTCCATCACATCATTCTCCTAATGATGTGATCCCGTTATCAATGACATCCAATGTCCATGGTTAGGAAACCGTAACCATCTATTGATCAACGAGCTAGTCAACTAGAGGCTCACTAGGGACATGTTGTGGTCTATGTATTCACACATGTATTACGATTTCCGGATAACACAATTATAGCATGAACAATAGACAATTATCATGAACAAGGGAATATAATAATAACTATTTTATTATTGCCTCTAGGGCATATTTCCAACAGTCTCCCACTTGCACTAGAGTCAATAACCTAGTTACATTGTGATGAATCGAACACCCATAGAGTTCTGGTGTTGATCATGTTTTGCACGTGGAAGAGTTTTAGTCAACGGATCTGCGACATTCAGGTCCGCATGCACTTTACAAATCTCTATGTCTCCATCTTGAACATTTTCACGAATGGAGTTGAAGCGACGCTTGATATGCCTGGTCTTCTTGTGAAACCTGGGCTCCTTGGCAAGGGCAATAGCTGCAGTGTTGTCACAGAAGAGACTCATCGGGCCCGACGCATTGGGAATAACTCCTAGGTCGGTAATGAACTCCTTCATCCAGATTGCTTCATGTGCTGCCTCCGAGGCTGCCATGTACTCCACTTCACATGTAGATCTCGCCACGACGCTTTGCTTGCAACTGCACCAGCTGACTGCCCCACCATTCAAAATATACACGTATCCGGTTTGTGACTTGGAGTCATCCAGATCTGTGTCGAAGCTAGCATCGACGTAACCCTTTACGACGAGCTCTTCGTCACCTCCATAAACGAGAAACATACCCTTAGTCCTTTTCAGGTACTTCAGGATATTCTTGACTACTGTCCAGTGTTCCATGCCGGGATTACTTTGGTACCTTCCTACCAAACTTATGGCAAGGTTTACATCAGGTCTGGTACACAACATGACATACATAATAGACCCTATGGCCGAGGCATAGGGGATGACACTCATCTTTTCTCTATCTTCTGCCGTGGTCGGGCATCGAGCCGCGCTCAATCTCACACCTTGCAATACAGGCAAGAACCCCTTCTTCGACTGATCCATATTGAACTTCTTCAATATCTTGTCAAGGTATGTGCTTTGTGAAAGACCAGTGAGGCGTCTCAATCTATCTCTATAGATCTTGATGCCTGATATATAAGCAGCTTCTCCAAGGTCCTTCATTGAAAAACACTTATTCAAGTAGGCCTTTATGCTTTCCAAGAGTTCTATATCATTTCCCATCAATAGTATGTCATCCACATACAATATGAGAAATGCTACAGAGCTCCCACTCACTTTCTTGTAAACACAGGCTTCTCCATAAATCCGCGTAAACCCAAATGCTTTGATCATCTCATCAAAACGAATGTTCCAACTACGAGATGCTTGCACCAGCCCATAGATCGAGCATTGGAGCTTGCATACCTTGTCAGCATTCTTAGGATCGACAAAACCTTCCGGCTGCATCATATACAATTCTTCCTTAAGGAAACCATTAAGGAATGCCGTTTTGACGCCCATTTGCCATATCTCATAATCATAGAATGCGGCAATTGCTAACATGATTCGGACAGACTTCAGCTTCACTACGGGTGTGCAAGTCTCGTCGTAGTCAACCCCTTGAACTTGTCGATAACCCTTAGCGACAAGCCAAGCTTTATAGATGGTTACATTACCATCCGCGTCTGTCTTCTTCTTAAAGATCCATTTATTTTCTATGGCTCGCCGATCATCGGGCAAGTCAGTCAAAGTCCATACTTCGTTTTCATACATGGATCCTATCTCTGATTTCATGGCTTCAAGCCATTTGTCGGAATCCGGGCCCGCCATCGCTTCTTCATAGTTCGAAGGTTCACCATTGTCTAACAACATGATTTCCAGGACAGGGTTGCCGTGCCACTCTGGTGTGGAACGTGTCCTTGTGGACCTACGAAGTTCAGTAGTAACTTGATCCGAAGTTCCTTGATCATCATCATTAACTTCCTCTCTAGTCGGTGCAGGCACCACAGAAACATTTTCTTGAGCTGCGCTACTTTCCGGTTCAAGAGGTAGTACTTCATCAAGTTCCACTTTCCTCCCACTTACTTCTTTTGAGAGAAACTCTTTCTCTAGAAAGGATCCATTCTTGGCAACAAAGATCTTGCCTTCGGATCTGAGGTAGAAGGTATACCCAATTGTTTCCTTAGGGTATCCTATGAAGACGCATTTCTCCGACTTGGGTTCGAGCTTTTCAGGTTGAAGTTTCTTGACATAAGCATCGCATCCCCAAAATTTCAGAAACAATAGCTTAGGTTTCTTCCCAAACCATAATTCATACGGTGTCGTCTCAACGGATTTCGACGGAGCCCTATTTAAAGTGAATGCGGCAGTCTCTAAAGCATAACCCCAAAATGATAGCGGTAGGTCGGTAAGAGACATCATGGATCGCACCATATCCAATAAAGTGCGATTTCGACGTTCGGACACACCATTACGCTGAGGTGTTCCAGGCGGCGTGAGTTGTGAAACGATTCCGCATTTCCTTAAGTGCGTGCCAAATTCATGACTCAAATATTCTCCCCCACGATCTGATCGTCAGAACTTTATTTTCCTGTGACGTTGATTCTCAACCTCACTCTGAAATTCCTTGAACTTTTCAAAGGTCTCAGACTTGTGTTTGATTAAGTAGACATACCCATATCTACTTAAGTCATTAGTGAGGGTGAGAACATAGCGATAACCACCGCGAGCCTCAACGCTCATTGGACCGCACACATCAGTATGTATGATTTCCAATAAGTTGGTTGCTCGCTCCATTGTTCCAGAGAACGGAGTCTTGGTCATTTTTCCCATGAGGCATGGTTCGCACGTGTCAAATGATTCATAATCAAGAGACTCCAAAAGTCCACCTGCATGGAGTTTCTTCATGCGTTTGACACCAATGTGACCAAGGCGGCAGTGCCACAAGTATGTGGGACTATCATTATCAACCTTACATCTTTTGGCATTCACACTGTGAATATGTGTAACATCATGTTCGAGATTCAATAAGAATAAACCATTGACCAGCGGGGCATGACCATAAAACATATCTCTCATATAAATAGAACAACCATTATTCTCAGATTTAAATGAGTAGCCATCTCGCATTAAACGAGATCCAGATACAATGTTCATGCTCAAAGCTGGCACTAAATAACAATTATTGAGGTTTAAAACTAACCCCGTAGGTAAATGTAGAGGTAGCGTGCCGACGGCGATCACATCGACCTTGGAACCATTCCCGACGCGCATCGTCACCTCGTCCTTTGCCAGTCTCCGCTTATTCCGCAGCTCCTGTTTTGAGTTACAAATATGAGCAACCGCACCGGTATCAAATACCCAGGAGCTACTACGAGCGCTGCTTAGGTACACATCATTAACATGTGTATCACATATACCTTTGGTATTGCCGGCCTTCTTATCCGCTAAGTACTTGGGGCAGTTACGCTTCCAGTGACTGTTTCCCTTGCAATAAAAGCACTCAGTCTCAGGCTTGGGTCCATGCTTTGGCTTCTTCCCGGCAACTGGCTTATCGGGCGCGGCAACTCCCTTGCCGTCCTTCTTGAAGTTCTTCTTACCCTTGCCTTTCTTGAACTTAGTAGTTTTATTCACCATCAACACTTGATGTTCTTTTTTGATCTCCACCTCCGCTGATTTCAGCATTGAATATACCTCAGGAATGGTCTTTTCCATCCCCTGCATATTGAAGTTCATCACAAATCTCTTATAGCTAGGTGGGAGCGACTGAAGGATTCTGTCAACGACCGCGTCATCCGGGAGATTGACTCGCAGCTGAGACAAGCGGTTGTGCAACCCAGACATTTTGAGTATGTGCTCGCTGACAGAACTGTTCTCCTCCATCTTACAACTGTAGAACTTGTCGGAGACTTCATATCTCTCGACTCGGGCATGAGCTTGGAAAACCATTTTCAGCTCTTGGAACATCTCATATGCTCCGTGTTGCTCAAAACGCTTTTGGAGCCCCGGTTCTAAGCTGTAAAGCATGCCGCACTGAACCAGGGAGTAATCATCACTACGCGGCTGCCAGGCGTTCATAACGTCTTGAGTTGCTGGGAAAACAGGTGCGTCACCTAGCGGTGCTTCAAGGACATATGCTTTCTTGGCAGCCATGAGGATAATCCTCAGGTTACGGACCCAGTCCGTGTAGTTGCTACCATCGTCTTTCAACTTGGTTTTCTCTAGGAACGCGTTGAAGTTGAGGGCAACATTAGCGTGGGCCATTTGATCTACAAGACATATTGCAAAGTTTTAGACTATGTTCATGATAATTAAGTTCATCTAATCAAATTATTTAATGAACTCCCACTCAGATAGACATCCCTCTAGTCATCTAAGTGATACATGATCCGAGTCAACTAGGCCGTGTCCGATCATCACGTGAGACGGACTAGTCATCATCGGTGAACATCTTCATGTTGATCGTATCTTCTATACGACTCATGTTCGACCTTTCGGTCTTCCGTGTTCCGAGGCCATGTCTGTACATGCTAGGCTCGTCAAGTCAACCTAAGTGTATTGCGTGTGTAAATCTGGCTTACACCCGTTGTATTCGAACGTTAGAATCTATCACACCCGATCATCACGTGGTGCTTCGAAACAACGAACCTTCGCAACGGTGCACAGTTAGGGGGAACACTTTCCTGAAATTATTGCGAGGGATCATCTTATTTAAGCTACCGTCATTCTAAGAAAATAAGATGTAAAACATGACAAACATCACATGCAAATCATAAAGTGACATGATATGGCCAATATCATTTTGCTCCTTTTGATCTCCATCTTCGGGGCGCCATGATCATCATCGTCACCGGCATGACACCATGATCTCCATCATCGTGTCTTCATGAAGTTGTCTCGCCAACTATTACTTCTACTACTATGGCTAACGGTTAGCAATGAAGTAAAGTAATTACATGACATTTATGTTGACACGCAGGTCATAAATAAATTAAGACAACTCCTATGGCTCCTGCCGTTTGTCATACTCATCGACATGCAAGTCGTGATTCCTATTACAAGAACATGATCAATCTCATACATCACATATATCATTCATCACATCCTTTTGGCCATATCACATCACACGGCATATGCTGCAAAAACAAGTTAGACGTCCTCTAATTGTTGTTGCAAATTTTTACGTGGCTGCTATAGGTTTCTTAGCAAGAACGTTTCTTACCTACGCCAAAACCATAACGTGATATGCCAATTTCTATTTACCCTTCATAAGGACCCTTTTCCTCGAATCCGATCCGACTAAAGTGGGAGAGACGGACACCCGCTAGCCACCTTACGCAACTAGTGCATGTCAGTCGGTGGAACCTGTCTCACGTAAGCGTACGTGTAAGGTCGGTCCGGGCCGCTTCATCCCACGATGCCGCCGAATCAAGATAAGACTAGTAACGGCAAGTAAATTGACAAAATCGACGCCCACAACAACTTGTGTTCTACTCGTGCATAGAAACTACGCATAGACCTAGCTCATGATGCCACTATTGGGGATCATTGCAGAAATTAAAATACGCATCACCAAGATCAATCTATGGAGTTTACTAGCAATGAGAGGGGAGTGCATCTTCATACCTTTGAAGATCGCGATGCGGAAGCGTTGCAAGAACGCGGTCGGTGGAGTCGTACACGAAGCGATTCAGATCGCGGCCGAATCCGATCTAAGCACCGAACAACGGTGCCTCCGCGTTCAACACACGTGCAGCCCGGTGACGTCTCCCGCGCCTTGATCCAGCAAGGAGAGAGGGAGAGGTTGGGGAAGACTCTGTCCAGCAGCAGCACGATGGCGTGGTGGTGGTGGTGGAGGAGCGTGGCACTCCAGTAGGGCTTCGCCAAGCACTGCGAGAGATGAGGAGGGAGAGGGGTAGGGTTGCGCCAAGAGAGAGGGAGACTTGTGTCTCTGGCAGCCCCAAAACCCCCACTATATATAGGGGGAGGGGAGGGGCTGCGCCCCCATCTAGGGTTCCCCCCCAGGGGTGGCGGCCAGCCCTAGATGTATCTAGGGGGGCGGCCAGAGGGGGGGCGCACCCTAGGTGGGCCTTAGGCCCATCTGAGCCTAGGGTTTCCCCCTTCTCCCCTTCCCTGCGCCTTGGGCCTCTTGTGGGAGGCGCCCCAGCCCACCTAGGGGCTGGTACCTTCCCACACTTGGCCCATGCAGGCCTCCGGGGCTGGTGGCACCTCCGGGTGGACCCCCGAACCCTTCCGGTGGTCCCGGTACGTTACCGATAACGCCCAGAACACTTCCGGTGTCCAAAACGGGACTTCCCATATATAAATCTTTACCTCCGGACCATTCCGGAACTCCTCGTGACGTCGGGATCTCATCCGGGACTCCGAACAACATTCGGTAACCACGTACATCTATTCCCTATAACCCTAGCATCATCGAACCTTAAGTGTGTAGACCCTACGGGTACGGGAACTATGCAGACATGACCAAGACATCTCTCCGGCCAATAACCAACAGCGGGATCTGGATACCCAAGTTGGCTCCCACATGTTCCACGATGATCTCATCGGATGAACCACGATGTCAAGGATTCAATCAATCCCGTATACGATTCCCTTTGTCTACCGGTATAGCACTTGCCCGACATTCGATCGTCAGTATACCGATACCTTGTTCAATCTCGTTACGGCAAGTCTCTTTACTCGTTCCGTAACACATCATCCCGTGACCAACCCCTTAGTCACATTGAGCTCATTACGACGATGTCTTACCGAGTGGGCCCAGAGATACCTCTCCGTCATATGGAGTGACAAATCCCAGTCTCGATTCGTGCCAACCCAACAGATACTTTCGGGGATACCAGTAGTGTACCTTTATAGCCACCCAGTTACGTTGTGACGTTTGGCACACCCAAAGTACTCCTACGGTATCCGGGAGTTGCACAATCTCATGGTATAAGTGAAAAGATACTTGACATTAGAAAAGCTTTAGCAGACGAACTACACGATCTTGTGCTATGCTTAGGATTGGGTCTTGTCCATCACATCATTCTCCTAATGATGTGATCCCGTTATCAATGACATCCAATGTCCATGGTTAGGAAACTGTAACCATCTATTGATCAACGAGCTAGTCAACTAGAGGCTCACTAGGGACATGTTGTGGTCTATGTATTCACACATGTATTACGATTTCCGGATAACACAATTATAGCATGAACAATAGACAATTATCATGAACAAGGAAATATAATAATAACCATTTTATTATTGCCTCTAGGGCATATTTCCAATAGGTTGAATCTGATCCTTTCTATGGATATGAATCTGAAACAGTTGTGGCACATCTTACTAAATTGAATGATATAGCCACCCTATTTGCTCATGAGGAAAAAATTCGCTATTACTATATTCTTAAATTGTTTCCTTTCTCGTTAAAGGGTGATGCTAACTTATGGTTTAATTCTCTTACTCCTGGTTGTGTGCGTAGTCCCCAGGATATGATTTACTACTTCTCTGCAAAATATTGGCCCGCTCATAAGAAACAAGCTGCTTTAATGGAAATATTTAATTTTGTGCAAATTGAAGAAGAGAGTCTCCCACAAGCTTGGGGGAGGCTTCTCCAATTACTTAATGCTTTGCCTCATCCTCCTCTCAAGAAAAATGAAATACTTGTTATCTTTTATAATGGAGTAACCGATGCTTCCAGAGACCACCTGGATAGTTGTGCTGGTTGTGTTTTCAAGGAAAGAACTGTTGAGCAAGCTGAATTGCTATTGAATAATATATTGAGTAATGATAATGATTGGACACTTTCTGAACCAACTCCCAAGACAACTCCGAAGAATAGGGGTATTCTATTTCTCAGTCCTGAAGATATGCAAGAGGCAAATAATTCTATGAAATAAAAAGGTTTTAATGCTGAAGATGTTAAGAATTTACCGCCTATTGAGAAAATACATGGTCTTGATAACCCGACACAGGTAGTAGAGGTAAACTCTCTCCATATATTTGATGAAGGTGATATTCCTCATAATAAGTCAGCTAGTCAATGCTTTGATGAGTTTGATAATTTTATTGTTAAACAAGAAAATTTCAATGCTTATGTTAGTAGACAATTGAAATGTAATGCTTACATGCTTGACCACTTGGGTGATTATATGAGTAGAACTGTTAATGATCTTAAGCTTATTAGGAAACATGCTTCCATGGTTACAACTCAAGTAGAACAAGTACTTAAGGCACAAGATGATTTGCTTAATGAGTTTAATAGTAAGAATAACGATAATGTTGTTAGGGTTATGACTAGAGGTGGTAAAATGACCCAGAAACCTATGTATCCTGAAGGTCATCCTAAGAGAGTTGAGCAAGATTCTCAGAGAACTAATACTGATGCACCTAGTCCTAGTACTAAAAAGAAAAAGAAAACTGACAGGACTTTGCATGCTAGTGAACTTGTTATAGACACACCTGAGAATCCCAATGATGTTTCTATTTTTGATGCTGAGACACAATCTGGTGATGAACATGAACCTAGTGATAATGTTAATAATGATGCTCATGTTGATGCTCAACCTAGTAATGATAATGATGTAGAGATTGAACCTGTTGTTGATCTTGATAACCCACAATCAAAGAATCAACGTTATGATAAGAGAGACTTTGTTGCTAGGAAACATGGTAAAGAAAGAGAACCATGGGTTCAGAAACCCATGCCCTTTCCTCCTAAGCCATCCAAGAAAAAGGATGATGAGGATTTTGAGCGCTTTGCTGAAATGATTAGACCTATCTTTTTGCGTATGCGTTTGACTGATATGCTTAAAATGCCTCCTTATGCTATGAAAGATATTGTTACTAATAAAAGAAAGATACCGGAAGCTGAAATTTCCATCATGCTTGCTAATTATACTTTTGAGGGTGGAATACCAAAGAAACTTGGGGATCTAGGAGTACCAACTATACCATGCTCCATTAAAAGAAACTATGTTAAAACTACTTTATGTGATCTTGGAGCCGGTGTTAGTGTTATGCCTTTCTCTTTATACCGTAGACTTGAATTGAATAAGTTGACACCTACTGAAATCTCTTTGCAAATGGATGATAAATCAACTGCTATACCCATCGGTATTTGTGAGGATGTGCCTGTTGTGGTTGCAAATGTTACTATCTTAACGAACTTTGTTATTCTTGATATTCCGAGGACGACAGTATGTCGATCATCCTTGGTAGACCCTTTTCGAATACTGCAGGGGCTGTTATTGATTGCAACAAAGGCAATGTCACTTTTCATGTCAATGGTAATGAGCATACGGTACACTTTCCGAAGAAACAACCTCAAGTTCATAGTATCAATTCTATTGGAGAAAATTCAACTATTACTATTGGAGGTTTTGAATTCCCTCTTCCTACTGTCAAAAAGAAATATGATATTCTTATTGTTGGGGAAATGCATATCCCCGTTGAGGTAACATAGTGTTATTCGAGAATTCTCCGGTTTCATGTCATTCGGAAGAAGTTCGTTAATAAGACTTGATCAACCTTATTAATAGGTTCCTTTTGATGAGCATGAGAGGGATAAATTTAGAAGGCACAACTCTCTATACCCACCTTTTACTTTCTGTTATTTAGATTAAATAAGGCAAAAATAGTATTTTATCTCTGTTTTCTGAATTATCCTTGTAATAAAAATGTCCCGAAAATAAAAGTTCTCCAAATGCCGTAAAAATTTAGTATGATTTTTTATAGAATATTTGAGAATTTCTGGCACTTAGAACACTCCAGGGGGGCCTCACCAGCTGGCCACAAGGGTGGAGGGCGTGCCCCTGTCCTTGTGGGCCCCATGTGACCCCCTCCACTTATTCCGGCACCCATCCTCTCCATCTTCCTTTAGAAAAAATCACTCCATAGCTCAAACTTGTGTTCTGCTCATCTTGCTGCCATTTTTGATCTCCTTGCTCAAAGCTCCATTCATAAAACTGCTTTGGGGGATTGTTTTTCGGTATGTGACTCCTCCAATGGTCCAATTAGTTTTTGTTCTAGTGCTTTATTCATTGCAATTTTTTGCTGTTGTGGTGACCTTGTTCTTGAGCTTGCATGTCAAATTTATATGGTCCAAAGTAGTTTTGATGCATGATATAGCCTCTAGGCACTTGTAGGAGTAGTTGCTATCAATCTTGTTGACTTTGGTTCACTTTTATTTCGAGTCACTAAAAATTTCAGAAATTTTCAGAGAAAGAAAAATGCATCAAGGTGGTTCTTCGAGGAAGCAAGCACCGAGGCGTGTGATACGCGAACCGGACCTTGAACCACCAAGGGAAGCTCAAGTGAAGCCGTATGAATGGCCATCGGATGAATTTATGGTTCATGCAGGTTTCAAGGATGAATTCTACGCGTACGTACAAAATGCCGGTCTTGAAGATTTCTTGTCGGACAAGTGCCTACAATATTATTATCTCGCCGATTCCTTTGTGCGGAGGTTTGAGTTTTCATCTAAGCGTAATACTCATACTATCTTGTTTGATCTCTATGATGAATCTTATACCATAGACCTAGAAGACTTTTGTGATGCATGCAAAATTCCACAATGGGGCCTTCTTAGTGAGCCTCATAAATCTAAATATAATGATTTCCTTGCTAGCATCACCGTTGGAGAAACAAGAAATATCACACAAGCCTCCATGGGGAGCATTCATTTTCCTGCCATACATTATTCTGCTTTCTTCATAGGCAGATGCATTAATGGTAAGCATGATGACAGCCACCTTTGTGCATTGGATCTTAGTGTCCTCAGGTGTGCAGTGCTGGGTGATCAGCGATATATTTTAGGGGCTATTATTGCTAGGAGGTTACATCATACTGCTAAAGATGGAGATTTATTTGGCGGGATTTATGCAACTCGTTTAGCTAATTATTTGGGGGTACCTATAAGAGGGTATGATATGGAGTTGCCACCTGCTTTTCTAGATTATGAGGCTATGGTACGCTACCGGTTTCTTAAGAGGAACGAACAGTTCCTCTAGTACCGACTAATCTTTGATAGACGGCACGCCGTCCATGTTGCTCTTCTTGCTCCTGCTTTTCTTAACTTTCAGGCAAATGGGTGATATTTTATAACTAGAGAGGAGGCAAACGAGTATGAGCGAACAGCTGAGGCAGCTCGCCTCCAGGAAGCAGCTCGCCAAGCAGTAGCTGCTGCATCTCAGTACAACCCCGACTACAACTTTGGATATCCACCAGGCCAGCCATGGGCTTAGACCAACATAGGCCAAAATCCTAAGCTTGAGGGAGTACGTATTTCTCACTGACATTACATTCATGTTCACACACTCATTCTAGTTTTTGGTGTTCATACTTTTTCATTGTATTTTCCATGTTAGTTTATTTATTTTCCCCGCTTTCTTCTTGTGTGTTCGAAAAACCTTCAGAAAAAAAAAGTTGTAGTTAGTTTACTTTCTATGCGTGCTTAATTGTAATATTAAAAGAAAACCCAAAAAGATTTCTCGTTCTTCTTTTGCTTGTTGGGAGCTTTCCCTTGTAAATAGTTTTTCTCGTTCTTGTTTTACTTTCCTTAGAAAAACAAAAACTCCAAAAATATTTCAGTGGATTTCTTTGAAATTCTTTTCTTTCTTTGGAGGTCGAGAGGGGAAGACCACGATGAAAACGTTGAGTGGCTCTCATATGCATTATTGTTGATCTAGCAAAGAGCCCATATTGCATTGTCTTCTCCTCTGAATAAATGTTTGCAGATTCCATCTTAGTCTAGTGCACGTGCAGTATTATTATTATCCACACCGTTCAGTCGTGCAAGTGAAAGGCAATAATGACGATATATGATGAAATGATTGAGATGCGGAAAAGCTGGTATGAACTCGACCTGTCTTGTTTTTGTAAATATGATTAGTTCATCATTCCTGATTCAGCCTATTATGAATGAAACATGTTTGCAATCACAATTAGAGATTATAGTTACTCATGCCATGCTTAATTAGCTAGGAGTTTATAGTGGTTTACCTTGTGTGCCAACATGGAAATTAAAATGGTTGTGGTGTAGTATGATAGGATGGTATCCTCCTTTGAATGATTCGAGTGGCTTGACTTGGCACATGTTCATGCATGTAGTTGAAACAAAATCAACATAGCCTCCACGATATTTATGTTCATGGTGATTTATATCCTACTCATGCTTGCACTCCATGTTGGTTAATCTCAATGCATATTTATGACTGTTGTCGCTCTTTAGTTGGTCGCTTCCCAGTCTTCTTCCAGCCTTCACTTGTACTAAGCGGGAATACTGCTTGTGCATCCACTTCCATAAACCCAAAGTTGTTCCATATGAGTCCACCATACCTTCCTATATGTGGTATTTACCTGCTGTTTCAAGTAAATTTGCAAGTGCCAAACTCTAAACCTTCAAATGAAATTCTGTTTTGTATGCCCGAATCGCTCATGTACCAACTAGGGTTGTCCATATCTTCCATGCTAGGTGGGTTATTCTCACGATGAGTGGACTCCGCTCATCATTCATGAGAAAATGGCTGGTAACCGGGATGCCCAGTCCCATGCTCAAATCAAATCAAAATAATTGCAAACAAATCTCCCCCAGGATTGTTGTTAGTTGGACGGTACCTGTTGTTTCGGACCAGCCATGGAGTGTGCTTGTTGGTGGTGGGGGAGTATAAACTTTACCATTCTGTTTGGGAACCGCCTATAATGTATGTAGCATGGAAGATACCGAGATCTCTTGGTTGTTATGTTGACAATGAAAACATACCGCTCAAAATATTATTTATCTCTGTTTTCAAAACTCGAGCTCTGGCATCTATGCAAATCCCTGCTTCCCTCCGTGAAGGGCCTATCTATTTACTTTTATTGCCGAGTCATCATCCTCTTATAAAAAGCACCAGTTAGAGAGCACCGTTGTCATTTTTATGCATTGTTATTAATTTATATTGAGTATGACTGTGACTGGATCTCTTTTACCATGAATTACAATGTCTAGTCAGTCCTTGATTTTCAGGGGTGCTCTGCATTTATGTTTTGCGGTTTCAGAAAGGGCTAGCGAGATACCATCTTGTTATATCATATCATGATTGTTTTGAGAAAGTGTTGTCATCCGAGATTTATTATTATTGCTCGCTAGTTGATTATGCCATTGATATGAGTAAATGTGAGACCTAAATATTATTGTGAATATGGTTAGTTCATAATCTTTGCTCAAAACTTGAATGCTGACTTTACATATTTGCAACAACAAGATCAAACCGAGTTTGTAAAAGTTTTTCTTTATCATTTTCAGTTTGTCAACTGAATTGCTTGAGGACAAGCAATGGGTTAAGCTTGGGGGAGTTGATACGTCTCCATTGTATCCACTTTTCCTAACTCTTTTGCCCTTGTTTTGAACCCTAACTTGCATGATTTGAATGGAACTAACCCGGACTGACGCAGTTTTCAGCAGAATTACCATGGTGTTATTTTTGTGCAGAATAAATAGTTCTCGGAATGACCTAAAACTTCACAGAGATAAGTTTTGGAATTAATAAAAAATATTGGCAAAATAATCAAGTGAAGGGGGCCCACACCCTGGCCACAAGGGTGGGGGCGCGCCCTCTGACCTTGTGGGCCCCCTGGACCTCCACCGACCTCAACTCCAACTCCATATACACGTGCGGGGAGAAAAAAATCAGAGAGAAGGATTCATCGTGTTTTACGATATGGAGCCGCCGCCAAGCCCTGTTCTTCCTCGGGAGGGCAGATTTGGAGTCCGTTCGGGGCTCCGGAGAGGGGAATCTGTCGCCATCGTCATCATCGACCATCCTCCATCACCAATTTCATGATGCTCACCGCCGTGCGTGAGTAATCCCATCGTAGGCTTGCTGGACGGTGATGCATTGGATGAGATTTACCATGTAATCGAGTTAGTTTTGTTAGGGTTTGATCCCTAGTATCCACTATGTTCTAAGATTGATGTTGCTATGACTTTGCTATGCTTAATGCTTGTCACTAGGGCTCGAGTGCCATGATTTCAGATCTGAATAAATATATTTGTGTTCCAGATCATAGCTGCAAGTTGTATGCGCCTGTTATCGTTCTGAACCTGAGACCCCAAGGTGACACTGATTGGGATATCTATGGGGATGACTTTAATTTAAGGAGTTCATGTATTCACTGTGTGTTAATCATTTTTTCGGTTCTCTGTTGAAAGTAGTGCCTTAATTATCCTTAGTTTCCATTTTAGGACCCTGCTGACAGCCTGTCACGGAAGGGTAGGACAAAAGATGTCATACAAGTTCATACCGCAAGCCTGCATGACTATATGGAAAGTACATTCCTGCATATGACTGATGAATTGAAGTTATTGTGTATTGCTCTAGCTTGTGATAGTTACATATTGAATCTCATCTGAATATCCATCGCTACTCCATGCCTACATTTTACTGCCATTGTCTCTGCTAAAGTTGCTACTGTTCTACTCGGTACAAACTTGTTACTACTGTCATTGTTATCGTTATTTTATTACTATTGGTATCACTTCTGTCATATTACCATGCTAGCAATAAATTGCTGCAAGAAAGTGATTTCTCAGATCTGTCTAAATTGGCAACTCAACTGCTAAGGCTTACAAATATTCCCTGGCTCACCTTTTATCGAGTTAATAAATTTAGGTGAAATACTACCATCAAAGATTGTTATGATTCTGTATACTTTTGGGTTATCACCCCATTCTCCCTTCGCCAACCGCTTCGGCGAAAAGAAGGGATGATGATCCCGTTGTGTCGATCTGTTGCCCAGTTGGTGGGCCGGGGATACCACTATCCTTCTAACCATCAGGACTTAACCCTGGTGGGCTGAGGATACCACTATCCTCCTAACCATCCAACAACACACCAACAGATTGGTTCGCTTATATAAAAAAAAGCTTACGTACGTAAATCGTGATCATTTCTTTTTGTGAAATGTATGCAGCATCATTTGGAAGGCTAACTAACTATCACGCTAAAAATATCCAAGCCAAGCACTGAAGGAGAAGGGACGCCGAATCGCGGGCGGCAAAATGCGGCAAATTTGACAATTTTGACCTCGGGACGAAATCATTTCACAGAATGAACTGGGTGCGAAACTATTTCACTCCCCTGACCTTTTTGTGTCGCGCCCGCCACGCCGGCGCCACACCCTACTGTGCAGCGCCTAGCGCGGCGGCGTTGCACTCCTGTCCACCGTGGTAGCCCCTGGGCCCGCACCCAGCAGTGCAGCGCCTCCGAGCTAGGTGCCACACATGTAAAGTGCAGCGCCTAGCTGCTAGGCGCCACACATGTAATGTGCAGCACCTAGCGGCTAGGCGCTGCACTGTGACTTATCCAGCCACTTGGCTGGGCCCCCTCCCCCACCCCCCCACACCACACACTCTCTCACTCTCTCCCCGAGCTTTGCCCCCTCTCCCACTCTCTCCCCCTCTCAAATCCTCTCCCAAATCTTGCAAATTTGAAGAATTTGTCCGTGGATTTCGAAGTCAAACCCTCCCTCAAGGTAATATTCTCCGATCCCCTTGTTTTGATCCAAGTAAAGTTCTCCCATTGCTCATTTGTTGCTAGTTTGGGGAAACCCTAGTTTTGTTTGGATCTAGAGATTTGCATGGAGATGTGAGATGTTTGTTTGCTAATTTCTATGATTAGGCTTTGTTAGTATGCTAGGGTTATTCTTATGGGTGTTCTTATGTTGGTGCTAGGGTTAGGTTTAGGGCTAGGGTTATGGTTATGGTTATGGTTAGGGTTAGTGTTATGGTTAGGGTTAGGGTTGTTGTTTGATATATATTAGGTTTGTATTCCGTGTTAATCCTTGGATTAGTACTCATGGAAGCAATGTTACCTTGTGTTCTTTGAATGCTTATAGGGATGGGAAGAACATGTGTGTTTGTTCATCATGGGGACAAAGACGCCTTTTTGAAAGGCAATATAGAACCGGACCCGAATGAGCTTGACATGGTGTTTGATAGTAGTCCTAGCTATGCGGAGCTCTTGCAACAAGTTAGAAAAGATTTGAATTGGATGGACCCTAGTGATATCATTGAGTTGGAGGGAAGGCATAATGTTGGTTTTGGAATGCACATCCGTTGGAAGACAATGCGTGTCAACTCGGAGCAACGTTGGGTTGCATACAAGGAGACGGTGGCCGAATCACTAGACAAGGCTCTTGAGTTATTTGCAACGAAGAAGGTTGATTCAAGTTTGCATTTGGACTTGAACCGGAACCCCTCTCCTTTGGTTGCTAGTAGCCCCCCACCCTTGAAGCGAGATGAAATTGTTGAACCTCTTTTGCTGCACATGTCTGTAGCTATCCAGAGAGCCACAGAAGGTATGGCAAGTTACAGAGATGTGTGGCGCCTGGCCTGGAGGCGTCGCACTCTACAGTGCAGCGCCTTGCCGCTAGGCGTTGCACTGTATAGTGTGGCGCCTCCGAGCTAGGCGCTGCACAAACACTTAGCGAAATTTTTGCCCCAAACTGGAGGCCTACCTTCTGTTGCTCTCTGGATAGCTACAGACTTGTGCAGCGCCTAGCTAGGAGGCGCCACACTCTACAGTGCAGCGCCTGGGAGCTCGGCGTTGCACTGTAGAGTGTGGCGCCTCC